>NW_003307545.1:3140439-3156272 GCF_000143455.1 Volvox carteri f. nagariensis | reverse complement strand
TGACAGGGGGAAGCGGGGGAGGGAGGGAGGGAGCGGGGGAGGGAGGGAAGGAGGGAGGGAGGGAGGGAGGGAAGGAGGGAGGGAGGGAGGGAGGGAGGGAGGGAAGGGGGTTAAGGGGGGGAAAGACGAACCACGAACAACGAGTGAAGCTGCTGCCAAGGAAAGGGTGGAGGACAAGAAGCAGAACTGACCAGTAGTTGAAGGGGGGGGGAGGGAGCGAAGGAGGGGTTGGGGGTACCATGCGCCTTAGGGGGAGGGGCCCGGGGAATGAGGGTAAAGCGACGGAAGGCTGGAAGCTGGGTCGGAGGAGCCAAGCTGACGTGGCACGCGTTCACTCCTTCACTCTGGCAGCTTCGGAAGCTTCGAAAGGGAAGCAGGAGCTTAGGGTTCCCTTGGGATCGGAATTTGCTGGCAAGTTGTACGAGGTACAGGTACGGCACTGGGGAGGTTGAACCGTTGGAACAAACTGAGAAGTGGACATGAAGGGCAGCTCGAGCAATACAGCAGGGGCCCCTCCCCCTCCCCTTACCCGCCCCCCGTAAAACCCCCCTCCTTTTCCCCCTCCCAAACCCCGGGGCACACCCCACCCCACCCCACACCCGCTCACCCACCCCACCCGCTCACCCCACCGCACCCACCCCACCACCCACTCACCGTCAAAGGGCACAAGGGACTGAACAGCCAGGCGCAGCTAGCCGCGAAAACGGCAGCAGAGGCCGCCACCACGCTCCAGGGAAGTCGCATGTGGCGGAAGATAAGGCCCACGATGATCACGTCCTGGATCCAGCACGCAAACACCTCCCCGTACGTGTTGAATGCGTAGCCCTACATTCGTATACGACAGCCACGTTTCAGCAAAACACAGGTTCATGAACCACCGCACGTTTCCTTCGCAGAGCTGTTCTTTTAAAAGTAAGAAGCTGATGCCTGCACCCTAAATGGCCATACATGCACATGCCTTCGTACGCCATCCACAGTACGTCGTACACCGTCCACAGTACGAATGTACCACCCGGCCGGCGTACATTTGGCACGCTCGAGACGAAAAAGGGTGGGCGTACGGCGGCGGTGGAACGTCTCCAAGGGGCATCATAACGACTTCCCCCCCTCACACACATACATATATACATACATAGACACATACACATACACATACACACATTAGAACAACACCTCCATGTACATGCCTTCTTCACGGTGCACATTACAAGTACGACTAAGCAGCATTTGTATCACCTCTTGCGATTATTTTCTTATCGCGTATTGTGGAATCTCAGGCATTTCGCTATTATTACATATTTCATAACTACCACCTGCTGAATGTTGTACGCGACCGTCACTGTGAAGCACAGCAGCTCCACCAAATTGGACGTGAGAGACAGCCCCTCCGCACTGTCGGTGCGCAGGATGATCGCGATCTGGGGCACGCTGCGGAAGAAGGATCCCGCCAGACAGGCGTATCCCAGCACCACCGCGGACAAATCCACCAGGGGAGAGGAGCCGCTGCCGGCGGCGGCGGCGGCGGCGGCAATGCTGCTGCGGCCGCCGTGCAGCTTCCGCCGCTGCCGCCGCCGCACCTGGCGGCATCCTGTGCCACTCAGCGGTAACGTCGCGCAGCCGCTGCCGCCAGCATGATGCTGGTTGTGGTTGCGGTTGTGGTTGTGGTGGTTATGGTGGTTGTGGGCAGGAGGGAATGAGGCGCAAGAAGGCCCGCAGAGGGCAGCTGAGGACGCAGAGGCGGAGGCGGAGGCGGAGCGCAGCGGCAGCAATGGCCGGGCGAGCCAAGTTCCGCAGGAAGGGGGAATGCCAGGGCTGGTGCCGCGGCCGAAATGACGACATGCCCTTTGAGGTTGAAGGAGAGCATACAGCTGCCTGGGGGCTGCTGCTGCTGCTGCTGCTGCTGCTCCTGCTGTTACCTTAGAAGTTTGTAGTGTTGGGTTGTTGGCGCTGGTGCAGGTGCTGGCGCCTGTTGAGCGGCCGGCGGTGTGACTGGATACCGCAGTGAGAGAGCTGGCAACAGACATGATGCCGTAAGGAGGCCCTGATGGGCACTAAGCCTTTGACCCAAAAGTTCACAACGGGAAAAACAGATGTCGGTAGTTGATGGCGCCCTGATGGCGCCGCGAAGGCACAGAGGCGGTTTTATTCGCCGCGTGGTGCTAAAGGACTTGTACAAATCCCAGGGGTATAGCAGGGATAGGGGGACGGTGAGGCGTTGGGCTGAAGTGCGCGCGGCCGGACGCGTTTGTTAATGGCAAATTGGACGGTCGACTGGCACAGGCGGAAGAGCAAGGGCCACAAGCGTGCGTGCCGCTTGCCGCGCGAGTTCCAGCTGTAAATTATCCGCAGCTATTGACTATGGTGCGGCGCCCAAAGGCGGGATGTCGCAAGCGTTAACACTGCGCTGACAAAACCGAGCGCCTTAAACAAATATATTCAATAACCGTCGATAGAAAGCATAGCATCTAACACGGCGACGCATTCCTTTTCAGTTCAGGCAAGGTTCCATCCTGCAGTCGACCAGGCTCGCTCTCAAACAATGGCATACCGTTGCGCTAGACTGTTATTTATCTTCTCTCTCCCTGTTGTAAGACTTTGTGAGAAAACGCACTTATCCCTGCAGCGAGCGTTGGGTCGTCTGACTAACGGAATTTCTTGCCGTGCATCGCCGATCGCACCGCATATTGCAAGAATCTCCCGATGTGAAACCGCATAAGCTTGGACGCAATATTTTCTTTGTAAAGGATTCACCACCTTAAATAGGGCGTTTGGTCATGGCAGCAGAACCAAAGTCCGCCGCTCTCCTGTACCATATGGTCCAAAAGGAGCTTTGGATCGGTGCTAAACAGTCCGACCAGGCGTACTTTCCGCCGACGTATCAGCAGGTATCACAGCGATTTCTGCGCTGACCATCTCGGCTACTTGAACTTGCCAGTTGCCGCTAGAGGACACGGCCATGAACATCTACCACCATCCCAGGTTTCAACGACCTGCTACTGCCATCTGCCATAGCCACCAAACCATAATGGGTCCCAGTCCCACTCACTCTCTCTCCCATTCTCTCTTTTTATGCGACATGCTCCAGAACCATTTCCCCTGCTGCTAGGTTTAGTTCTCATATCGTCACTTATGATAAATACCCAACTTCAAAAGCGAGCGACCGATGCCCCAATGCCCAGCGGCCACGCTGCCTCACGGACCTTCCGTTCCGGCCCTCCCGCCTGTACGGCATTGCTCGTCCAGGATGGTTTCATCCACCTCACCGCCGATCCGGCCTTCCTGTTGGGCATCGGCAACCACTTTTACCGGGACGTGCCCGGGGACTTCCTGCTGCTCGTCCTGGACCCAGCGAAACTAACCGCCAAGGTACGGCAACGATTGCAGTACAGCAGCTCAAGCCATCGAGCTCATAGCCATGCATCTCTGATGTTGCCGCTCCTACTACTGCTTTCAAATCGTGCCTGGAAATTGGTATGTACAGGTGGTTGCACGTACGGTATTGCGACCCTGCAGAGCGGCCTCAACCGCTGCATCATCCACACGGGGGGCGTGTGGGGAGAAGATGTGAATAACACACACACACACACACACACATGCAAACATGTATGCACCCACTGCATTTGAATTATCTCTATTACTTGCGGGGTAATAAAACCAAAGCACAATCCTGATAATTCTTCTTGAGATAAATCTTTATTTTAGAAAATCCTTGCATGAAGTTCAATGTTCATACACATGTATGTATGCATTATTTTCATCTGTACTGTTCACGCGTTATTAAACTGGGTTACACTGAAACAGCGCCGCAGGCCATAAAGTCCAAGCGTGTCTGTGTTTTTACTACCCCCACGTCCCGGTGAGGGCGCCTCCTCCCCCCCTCCCGCCGGGCAGGTCGTCTTCGAGCCCGCGGCGGCTGTGGGTCATAAGAGCTCGGAGGGACTGCCTGCGCCCCCGCAAACACATCAGGCAGCGGCAACCCCGTACTCATCCTCATCTCCACCCTCGGAAAGAACCACCACCGCTGTGCCGCCGCCGTCATCATCGTCATCACCGCCAGCATCATCAACATCATCATTAGCAGCAGTAGCAGCAGCAGAGGCTGGGCAACGGGAGCCAAGCGCAACGGCAACATCGTCTGCTGGTATTCTGTTCCCTCATCTGGTGCGGAACCAGGTGGTTGGCGTTTTTACATGGGATTAAAAGGGAAACATGGGAGCAGGCGTTTCAGTTTATTCTTCACCTCCACATCGTACCTACCTGCACTGCGCACTTAACCTCCGTCCTCCTCGTATGCTGATTAGGGCGCCGCCGCTAAGGGCACATACACACCCAGCCAGCAGCACCACACGCCTGCGCCTGCGGCTGACACACAATAAACCCTCGGATCTTGCCCCCTGGCCCCCCTGCGGTACCAACCACGCATGCGCAGTACGGCACCATCAACTACGATGCCGTACAATCCGAGCTTGCCATCCAACGCGACACCGAAGGCCGCTTCGTCGACATACCTGCCCTGCTCCCTCTGGGCCACGGAGGCCATCAACCAATCATTAACGAATGAGTAGTCAGAAAATGGGGCTGTAGCCAACGACTAAAAAACCCCCAACCGTCAACGTATCCTGGAGCGCTGCAGGCGGCCTCCGCTCAGGACTTTCCCCCTATCAGGACTCTTATCAGGCTAGCTTTATTGATGTGAGGGTGTTGTTGTTACCCTTTGGTGCCCTTCGCGAGCCGCTTGTTTGGCGAGTCTGTTTTCAACCGAGTGGGGGCCCCCGGGGGTAACACGTGCGAGAAAGTGGGAAGTGGCCCGTGGGGGGGGGTGGAAGTGGAAGGAGAGAGGGGTAGAGAAGGTCCTCAACGCAACGGTAGAAGAGCCCGGCACGAGGCCGCCACGTGGGATTAGGCACTTAAGAGGCACACCCAGCACAGCACGACGACATGTGTGCTCACATATGTGATTTGTGATTTGTGAGGAGATATGTATGTGTGTAATAACCTCACACACACAAAGGGGCCACACATCGTGAGTGAGCGATTGGGAAAGGAAAGGAATATATAGATAGGTAACAGCTCGTTCAGGGCGGCCAAACCATTTGAATTGCGATACAGTTTACGCGCAGTTTACGCGCACCTTTGTACATCCTTGCCCTGCCCTGCCCAACCCAACCATTCAGCTACTCGTCTGTATTTTTTCGGGCATTGTATAGGCGAGATATTCGGGAAAATAGGTGAAAGGTATATAGGCCAGTTAGGTGTACACGTATTATACGAGAAATAAAGGCCCAGACCTAAAGAGGGACATATGTACATGTTTGCCTAATAGAGGACCCTGTATATATGTAGAATACCTGACCTTCTTTATGCTATGCGGTATACGTCCAAGCTATACAGATATGTGTACACGTAATATTGTAAACAACAGTGCCTATACAGGTGCGTGTGTACATGAGCGCCTATTACAAGACCGCTATAGGCATCACGTAATATGCAATGGCCTTTACATGACAGCCTATACCTGACCTTGTTTAGGCTGTGGTGTATACTTGCCAGGTATATGCATGCGTCTACACGTCATGTTGTAACCAACAGTGCCTATACAGCTGCGTGTGTACACAAGTGCCTATTACAAGACCGCTATAGGCATCACATAATAGGCCTTCAAGTTTACATGACAGCCTATACCTGACCTTGTTTAGGCTATGTGGTAAACATGCCTGGTATACAGATGTGTCTACATGTGATGTTGTAAACAACAGTGCCTATACAGGTGCGTGTGTACACGAGTGCCTATTACAAGACTGCTATAGGCATCACATAATAGGCCTTCATGTTTACATGACAGCCTATACCTGACCTTGTTTAGGCTATGCTCTATACTTGCCAGTATGTTGTTTACATGTGTTATTTGTGTAAAGAAATATATGGGATATTGACGCTTGCATAGAAGCTCAGGGGATTACAATTTTCACATATTCTTCATACGTTACTATCACACATCACACAAGGAATCTCAGCTCTCAACCCACAATCCCTCACTCTGCTTTACTAAATGAATAATCCACATGTTATCTGGCCTATTAATGCTGCAACTCCAAAACACAACCAAAACGCTTAACAGAATAAATTCTCCGACACTATCAGCACAACACAAACAGCCATTTCCTACTCCCATGAGCCCCAATTGATCAATCCTCCTCTACCCGGTCGTTATTATCTAGGACGTCTTTGCTACGCCTCGTCTGATGAAACTTCATCTGTGTCATCATCTTTTGACCACACGCAACCAGACTCCCATTGCTCCCATTCCTCGATGGCCATAAGCTTGTCCAATAGTGCCCGCGCTTCTGATGGGCACAAGCTTCGCTTTTCACTCTCTTGAGACTGCTGCCTGACTTCTTCAGCAATATCCTCCAACACGACTGGCAAAAGGCCATGGGGTGGGCTGCCGATGAGCTCGTTGAGCACAAATTGTGCTGTGGGAACTGCATTGCCCATGGACTCTTCCACATCATCCATGCTTCTGCTGGAGGAACCACGTGTACGTTTGACTTTAACTTGGGAGATCCGAACAATGCACACTCTCTCGATAATGGACTCAAACGGGATACATCCATAAGCTGCTGCTGGTTTTCCAGTCACCCTGGAAGTGGAGGTTGTGTGGACAATCAATGGTTAGTGTTAGTGCAAGAGAGGGAGGTATACAACTGAAATTACGACTGTGTGTAAACTACTTTTATTACCTCTGCCATCGCAGCTGACGGAGATTCAGTTCACGGTTCCATTCATCTTCTGGATCCAGAGCATCAAACCACTTAACATACACCACATCTGCTACCTTGTCTTTGTACAGCACGCTGAGCAGTAGCTGCACCTGCACACAAGGGCCATGCACATATGAGCAAACTCCAGAGAACTGAAGTACATACACACAACAAATGGAAACCAAACCTCCATTTGCCTACCCGTCCGTACCACACACCATAGCCCCCTGGGGTGTCGTTGTTCAGGATTGAAATGTCGCACACTGGGCATGCCTGGGTCTTGAAAAGGGACTTAGCCAGGCCGCCACCACGGATGTAAGTGACGGTGTGAAGTGGGGTGTAGTAAAGACATCCCATACGCCTGATGACAACCTACAAGTGTGAAGTTCACATGCATAGCATAATCAACAACTAGCTAAAGTATCACTGCTAAACCTGCTAGTACTGTATCATTAACCTATGTAACCAGCGAGCCTACCTTGGCATGATCCAGATCCTGTGCAGACACCCCCCAGGCAGCCACCAGCTGCTCTGTAAGGCACTGCTGCAGGTACTTTGCACCCTCCATGCCCCAGGCTGCTTCATCTGTTTGCAAAATAATGCAAGACATGCATATAGTGTGATGCCATTGGGTCAACATTTTGGGAAAATACAAGCTTGCATACACCGACCTTGCAGATTCTTAACCTTTTCCATGGCCTGTATCCAAGGAAGGCTGAGACCTGACCGGCCGATGGCATGTTTCTTGTCCCTGAGTACCTGTGCTCTCTGGTACAAGGTACGTTTATACGTGCAACGTGGGTTAGGAGTGTAGCGGCATATAAAATCTTAGATGGTTACAGCAACATCTGCAGCACATACATAGCTTCAAGCACACATACCAGGTGCTTATCAGTTGCCTCTGCTGCTGCACCCTCGTGTTCAGCAGCCATCCCCCCAGCAGTGATGGCACCCAGCTTATTCACAACCTGCCGGATTTGTATGATGAAGGCAGTGGCACACAGAATGCATGTCACTCACAAGTCATCTTAGGCGTTGCATATGGATGGCAAATACACCCCTGATGTTGATTAGTACACACTTGCCTGCTTATCTACGGTGTCAGGATGCTTGTTTGTAAATTCCCATGCTTTACGCACAGTCTTCACAAAGCTCTCCTTGGGGCCCGTCGTTGTCAAGTCAGTCATGCCCCATTGCCGAATGCACCACGTGTATTTTCGCATGTTAAAGAACTTGGGGATGTTTCCCCAGTTCTTGTATCGGCCAAACAGCCGTACCATATCTGTCTGCAGTCTGCAAGCAAACACAGCAGTATTATGAACACATGTTCATATCTGTAGTAGCCTTCACGAGTGACACATATAACATGTACATTGTTCGAAGCAGTGATCTGACTGTCCATCACTCGTGCCTTCATCCTACCTTGCTATTAGGTCATCCAGAAATGCGAGGCTTCCAATCGTGTGCCTTGGCATGTCACGTACTTGGATGTAGCGCCCATAAGCTGCAATGAAGCATGGTTGGTTGCATGGAGCAAGCGGCACATACACGGCACATATAAACACAGAACCTCATCAGGAGTGTTGGTGTGTACAGCAATGGCTTCACCCAGCTGGGTCTGCAGACAATGAGCACCTACCTGTAAAGAACTCCGGGATGTCACGTGGCAGTCCCAGTTGCTCAAGGTCATGGAGAGCAATGCCCATGAACCGCATGATGCACTCTCTCTCCTGTGGAAGGATGTTCCATTGGTTGGGGAGGTAACAGCAGGCAGCAAACACTACTGGTGTCACACTATACCTTCGTCAAGCAAGGTTTCTGTATTGCTGAGGAGTATTGCATTACATACATGCTTACAGTAACTAAGGAACACAAACATTTAAAGCATACGTACCTCTGCACATGTTCTCTGCCCACAGGCTCTCCTTGGGTATCCGACCCCCACCATGCAAACGCCGATATGAGGCAAGCCATCCCCTGATCTTCAAGTTCACTCTCTCCTTCTGTTGCTTGCACTTATCCTCTATACATGCCTTTAAAGCCTCTATGAGATGCATCGAGATACCGTTGAAGTCCTGGTGAAGTGTGTCCACGGGTACACACTGGTAAATGTCGGTATTTGCAAAGCCCCATAACGCCACCTCCTCGCCCACAAATCCGACCTCGTTCCGTTGCTTCAGGGTGGCATCCCCTGCCAAGAGTGCCTGCACATTATGGGTACATGCAGCATGTTCTGAACAAGAATAATAGGTGCTGAATGCATTGTCTTTGTGTTATGGGAAGTGATTTGGATTCAGGCTGATCCGTACAATAGCAAAACTCGAACCCAAAATGATGGGCAGTTCACAAGTAAAACATTGCCAACGTTTGAATGAGGGCCATGGAATTTGTTAAGACATGCACGTGGTTCAACAAGGTTCAGCACCATATACGAGTGGTCCAAAGAGACAAACTCAGGAAATGGAAAAGCATGCATGAGGCAACCTTTCACAACCATCAAAGCAGTGGATTAGGCCAGGAATGAATCTGGTTAAGGCTGTTGCGAACGGTGGTGCCACCAGTGCGATAGGATGGCCTGCATGAACAAATGATACTGCTGCAGTTGCACCATCTGCATGTGCCTCTGTGTATGGGGGTGTTTAGGGGGGCGTCTGCTGTGGGTGTCTCTTAGGGGAGGCAGGCGGGGGGGGGTGTACACTTTACTAGAAAGAATGAGGCTTTCTATAAGTGCCCACGTGCTCCTGCTTAAGAGACTGTCAGGTGTGATCCGCCCATGAAGCCAATTTGGTGACACCACCGCAATCCCCAAGGTGCGAAGCTTAAAGGCTAGCTTGGATGAATCACAGCTATAGTGGGAGGCTGGGCACGAGCTGCATTGCTGCTCTGAGGATGGTGCAGCTGCAGCTACAGCAGGTTGCTCTTGTCTGCATTGGCCAAACTCTGCATGTGCTAGCTCCTCCTGCTTGGACGGAGTCTTATCTGCAGCTGCCTCTGCTTGCTGCTGCTCAGAAGCACTGCCACCACTGCCACCACTGATGCCACTACGGCTGTCACTGCTATTGCTGCTGTTGTCACGGCTGCTGCCGCTGCTGTGCCTGCTGCTGCTGCCACTGCTGCCATGGCTGCAGCTGTGTCTGTGTCTGTGTCTGTGGCTGCGGCTGTGGCTGCGGCTGCGGCTGCGGCTGCAGCTGCGGCTGTGGCTGCGGCTGCAGCTGCAGCTGCGGCTGCCACTGCCGCTTCTGCTTCCGCTGCTGCTGCTGCTGCCGTTGCCGCTGCTGCTGCTGCTGCTGCTGCCGCCGTCGCTGCTGCTGCTGCTGCCGCTGCCGCTGCAGCTGCAGCTGCTACTCACCAGGCCACCATCCATCGTGGCGCCCAGCTCAGCTGCAGGTCCACCATCCAAAGCCTGCTGCATACGCATCAGCAGGCAAAATCATGTCCATGGCATTGCTGTCATTGATATGGGCTAATGCATGTCACAAACATGACACTGTTGGTCAGTAAGAGTGTCATATATGGTGAGCACAGGCAAAAGTTGCTACTAAGGGACATGAGGTGCTACATCATATACATGGTCAGGTACTTTTTACAACCCTGCCTCTGGCATAGTTGCATGCTTTTGTGGGGTATTGGTCCTCTGGCAATGCAATGGCCACCCACAGGGCCAGCTTCCCGACGTGTATACCGTGAATGAAAATGTTGACTTCCATACCATGAGTCTGCTGCACTGACATTCTGTAGTATCCTGGGTGTATCAAGGGATAATTGTAAACACATCCATCACATGTACTCCTGTATGCCACTATAGCCTACCATGGTCCACACCTGCTTGTTCTCCCTGATGTACTGCAGGTATTCCACTGGGCCCAGGTAGTGACGCCCCATCCTGCAGGCAGCATCACAAATCACGGGGATCAATGCTCACCATGTATGGACAAGGAAAACGAAGTATGCTCAGGCACGACACAGTGACAGTGCAACATCCCTTACACAAGGTTTGACAATGAATACACCTTACCTGCTTATTTACGGCCGCGCTGGCAGCGATTACGAATTGGCGACAGAATCAGAATGTGGCGAAGATGCTCGTCTTCAAGCTTGCCTGCTTCATTGCCTCCCTTCCTTCACATCCACGGGTGAAACTCGTCTTTCAAGGGCATCACGGTCTGGCACCAGTCGATGCGTCCCCAACAAGCATATATGATATGGAATTCAAAGATGGCAACGGCAAAGTAAGGACGCTGCTCGTCTTTTTGCTGTCATGAAGCCCGTGACGGGAGACACCTCATATAGGCTACTCCCTTTGAAATGTTGCCTGCAGGTCACTGTGCTGGGGCACCTGTTGGGCCTCACCAAGAAATCGGACCGAGAAAAATTTAACAGGCTTCTCCACGACGGCGGCAGATTGTACGTCCTCAACGAGATCCGCAGGTTGAATCTTCCCTCACAGGAAGCTGTGATTGAGGAGGCCTGGAAGGTGTCTCCCGTCACGGGCTTCATGACAGCAAAAACGACGAGCAGCGTCCTTACTTTGCCGTTGCCATCTTTGAATTCCATATCATATATGCTTGTTGGGGACGCATCGACTGGTGCCAGACCGTGATGCCCTTGAAAGACGAGTTTCACCCGTGGATGTGAAGGAAGGGAGGCAATCAAGCAGGCAAGCTTGAAGACGAGCATCTTCGCCACATTCTGATTCTGTCGCCAATTCGTAATCGTTGCCAGCGCGGCCGTAAATAAGCAGGTAAATAATTCCACTGCTGGCTCCATGGCGGCGGCGGTGGCAGACGTGGTATAGTTGAAAGGTGGTAGGAAGCGAAATGAGAATGATTTATTAACAGTGAGTTAATGACACGTGCTAACAAGTGGTTATTGAGACAAGCGCCTTCGCGACATGACAGTTTCTGATGGTCGAGAGTTCGACGAAGGTCCGTTTGTTTAAGATTTTGTTCAGTGGCAGTCCAACAACACGTCTACATGCTATTCTTCTGAAGCTGGATGTGTTACGACCTTCGTAGCACTTAGGGCGCCTGCCGGTGAACGAGGAATGTTTGCGAAATTTTGCGAAGCTACGCAGGCGACGGGCGGGCCCCGCACTGGGTACGGATGGAGCACTGGAAGTCCAGCCATGAAATACCAACAGGATAGCTCTTCGAGAATTTTCTTTTAAACAAATTCTATTACACAGAACAAATGATGCGGATACATGCCGCAAAATCCATGGGATGCCATAAGTAGGTCAGAGTAGGTCTCCGATCATTACCCTGCTGGCAAGAAGTCACCTTTCATATTACACGAATATTATGTACAAAGAAAGGATTGAAGTGCACTGCAGAAGGGCAGCAGAGTTTATTTGACATGTTGCACATGCAATGTCATCTGGGCCAGAGGCATTACAGCAAAGATTTGGCATAATGGTCTGTGTTTAAAAAATGGTTATGCAAGCATAGAAAGCATTATTGCTAATCGGGTGAGCCGTATCAGATCTAAGTACGTTCCCCGAACAAACGGGATGCGCAATCGACGTTAGACTTTCAGAACCGAGCGAAAAGACAGAAATCCCTGCTCCGAATATTAACGCTTACAGTCCATCATCCTTACTTAGCGTTCCATGCGCCGCGGAGCTAACTCTTCATCCGTTTCCTTCCTTACAATGCACATCCGTCAGGGTCAGAGTTTTCGTAGCAATCTTTCATATTCAGCACGTAATGATCCCTTTCATGGACACCAGCTGCATTAGCCTGGCTTGTCGTCCTTGCGGCAGCCTGGGCAAATGGCCCAACGCGATTTAAGTATGCTGCTGCTTGCGGCCAAGAAACAAGCATTCCAAAACTGTCATATCATCCCCTGGTTTCGTTGTATTTGGTTTGCATACAAGTCGACGTGGATACTACCTGCTGTGACCGCCGTATCAGAAGACACTTTTCCTGTACGGGCGGAACCAACAACAGCGAAGTTCAAAAAACCCGACTAGTAGCTAAAATTCAGCATTCATAGAGTTAAACGTCCCCGTCCGTGATTTGTACATATAACAATCCAAGCATCTCCTAAGCGTCTTTCTCCCCCTTCGTAAGGCCATCGCGTCCACCAACGCACGTCTTACATCCGCCCAGTACAGTGCCGTTGAAGCTGTGACGAGTAATATGAACGCTTAAGTAATTCATGAACATCCGCTGCGTTTGCCTAGCATTGTCGTAAAGGAGGTCGCGTCGGCATCAGGCCATCAACGTTGCGCCCAGGACAACACTTGCTGCAGCCAAGAAACAGAAAGTATATCTCTATTCGTTCATCCCCTTGGTCTTAGGGTTGCCCCTAAGACGACGTAGATACCACCTCCTGACACCGCCGTACCGGAAAGCACTTTTCCGGTACGGGCAGAGCCAGCAGCATTCGAGGTTCAGAATTGAACCCAAAGGCAGAAATCACCATTCTGAGAGTTGAACGTCGCCGTCCATGATTTAGACATACCATTCCATGGCCTGTGCATGCGCGTCCATGTCCTTCACTACGTTGCCATCACGTCCACCAACGCACACTTGACATCCGTCCTGTCCAGAGCCGTCGTCGCGAGCTTCGACAACATGAATGTAAGCAACATTCGGAACATCCGTCCTGTTTGCATGGGATTGTCGTCCTCCCGCCGGCGGAAAAGCCCCTCAACGTATTGCTTAAGAATTCCTACCCAAGCCTATAACACAAATACAATAACATTGTCCTAGCATTCCATAGCCCTACTTGACTTGCCTACAAGTCCACAGCAACGAGTTGCCCCGGTCGGACCCTCCAAGTCTAGCCCAGTAGCTTACTGTGGGCTGACGTTAGTGAACATGGAATGCAAGCTGTGTGTGTGCTCATCCCCTTTGAAAAAGGTTTGACCACGACTTGACACACAGACTCCCTCCTGCAAGAAATGTACATTTTCCGTACGAGCGTGACGAGCAACATAAGAGATCCAGAACCGACCACACCGGCAGAGTTCATCATTCAGTTCCTTAAACCTTCATTTACGGTTTTCCTACAAACAGCTCCATGCCTTGGATATGCGTCAGTTTTCTTCCTTACGAACATCACATTTTACGTTCGTCAGGGCCAGAGTCTTTGTAGCAATCTTTCATATTCAGCACGTAATGAACCCTTCATGGACACCAGCTGCATTAGCCTGACTTGTCGTCCTTGCGGCAGCTTGGGCAAATGGCCCAACGCGATTTAAGTTTGCTGCTGCTTACGACCAAGAAACATGTAATGCAAAACTGTCTTATCATCCCCTGGTTGTATTTGGTTTGCCTACAAGTCGACGTGGATACCACCTGCTGTGACCGCCGTATCGGAAGACTCATCACGTTGCCTCATGTCCATCCGTCCGGTCCAGACACGAAAGAGCAATTTTCCATAACACGGATGTAAGCACCGTTCGGGATGTCCGTCGTGTTTGCCTCAGGAAGTCGTCCTCCCGGCGGCGGATCGGGCCCTCAGCACCGGCCGGCACCAGCTGGTACCAGCTCCTGGAGCCGCTTAATCGTGCTGATCGTGATGTGTAATTGGTCCAGCATAAAGCACATTCTTCATCATCCGGAAGAGATCCCTTAGCCGTAGTACATGCAAAGGATGCGCATGACAAGCAGTGTAAGAGGTACTCGGAAAAGAACGCAAAAAAGACTGTTCCGTCCAAATAGCTAACAAGCTGTACCTTAGCCGAATGCAGGGCGCTTCTAACATACATGCCACCCTTTGGAACGAATGTTGTAGGCTTGTCCTGTTTGGTTTATGTTAGCATTGCATTAAGAAGTTCAACGTGATACCTGCAGGTTAACTGTTTACTGATAAGTAGTCATTCGGCGGCGTGCGCATATCATTCCCTTACTTCGCCGGCAGGTCCATGGAAAGTCCCCGAAAAGATTACATAACGATTCAAAACTCCTTTCAGTGCTTTCGGAAAAGTGGTCCTAGATCTTGAGACCCTGGTAAGCCAGAAATCGCTGACGGCTAGCGCTGTAAGCGTACCTTTTCCATCTCCTGTATTTTCAAAGCATACACACGCGCGATACTTAAGAATACGAAAATTTTAAACAGTTCAACAGTTCATGTGGAAGCGTTTGCGGTGCAACTGGCGCGAACAGGACACCAGAGGTCACAGGAATTACAGCTCTTATGACTACTAGCAGTATGTGTGCGTGGTTGTTACAGCAGTAGATCTTAGGGACGAGGGGTACCTGACGGCAATGCATGGGCTCCATCGATGCATGTGCCTCGGCATGAAGGGTGAATACAATACGTTTCATATGCACAGACCTCATAGTTTGCAGCATTTTATGGAAGGTCAAATGTGTTTCGCACGCAGCAGCTAGTGCAGCTTTGGCCCGAACACTGTATATACGAGCGGCCTACATAAAGGCATACCTTTATACAACGATTATAGGCTCTCACAGCTTTGCTTGCGTACACATGGTAACCTATAGCCTACAGGCCTATAGACCATGCTGTATACAACAGATCGCCTATAGGTGTGATGTATACGATCATATACGCGAAATCACCTATACTCCACATATTCCGCGGTCCTACCTATTAGGCGATGGCCCGGCCTATAGGTGACTTCCAATTTTAGAGACGGTGTAGGCCTCGCCTGGAAACGCAAAAACTCCTGGAGCTTGCAACCTGCAGGCATCACATTTCAACTTGCAGTAAGCATTGTGGCTTGCTATCAACTAGGCACCAAAAACAGCATGCTTAGAAACAGTGAGTAATGCTGGTAAACACTGGTAACACTGGCCAATGCTGGTAAAAACGCACCCGAGAGGTTCACCGCGAGGAAGGTCTCCACCTCTGAAGACAAACTTTTCTCAGGTGGCTTTTCACTATTTGCCTCTGCATACTTGTCTAGGTGGTCAAGGTATGAGACGCCCATCTCGAACGTGCCCGTTGATGGCTCGTCAAGAGGAACACTCTGCCTGCACTCCACATTCACCACTGGCTCATTGTCTGTGAATAATTTATCATTGTTGGCGACGTCTCCACCGGCAACGCAGCAGCCAGGCAGCGTTGACTCGATAACATCCTTGCAGCCATAGGGGTTGC
>NW_003307545.1:3134534-3138948 GCF_000143455.1 Volvox carteri f. nagariensis | reverse complement strand
TGGTAGTATATCGTTATAATGTCATTGTATCTGGGCTCCATCATCATCATCATCATCATCATCATCATCATCATCATCATCATCATTATTGCTATTATTGTTATTAGAACGGCGGGGCGTGCGCGCCACGCCACGCGTTGCCCTATACGCCGACCGAACACAACTACGCTGTTCGCCACCACCACGCCACCGCAACGCGACCAGGCACACCACACACGCGTGTGGGGTCCTGTGTTTCAGTTCTTGCATTAGTTGTAACGGGACATGTTCTGCATCATGGCGGGGTCGTCATTGCTCATAGACCCAAGCTCCATGTCCATCGGGTAGGAGCCCAACACGCGCAGAAATGGTGCCGTCTCCTGTTGATGGCGCGAGGAGCATCCGGATGGGGGGGAGGGGTAGCGGGCCGTTAGCGGGGGTTTAGGGTTCATATCTTTTTTGAGAACTGTTTTTTGAGAACTGTTTGCGTTACTTTATGTATCATGACTTTTATACCTGGCTTGTGCAGAGCTCCAAGCTCCAGGGAAGTCCCCATAGGGCCTCTGCTGTTACGGCGCTCGTGTACGGGCACTCAGGGTCATCACACCTCTATCTGGGTACCGCAACCGAGGTGTAACACACACACACACATACACATGCACACATACAGACATACGCACACACATGAACACACACATATATGTGTGTACATGTGTATATACACATGTACACACATATATATGTATATTTCCTCTTCTGAGAAGGGTTCCTCCTTCCTTTCTCCTCTCTAGAGGCGGCAGCGGACGCACAGGGACTCGAAAGAAAGAAATCCCTCCCAATTCTCAAATACACACATATACATGGTATGTATACACATCGCCGGCCCTGTCATGATGCCGCATTCCCGGCCGCAGATACCTAAACCTGCTCTGAGCACATCGAGCTGCGGAGGCTTACGGGTGCCCCGCACACCCCCACCCACGGCGGCCACTCACCACAGCCGCTTTCTTCTCCTAAAAATGAATTTCACCATCACCACTACCACCACCACTAGTAGACACTGGACCTCGTTGTACTGAGACCGTTGCACACGCTTTTTTACATCAGCTATGAGCTAATAGAAATCGGTACATATTCGCATATATCGTATTTACATCTAGACATACATATATACAGACATCTATATATATACATTGTTACAAATATCCGCATGACAGACGCAGCCAAGCCTGCACATCCAGTCTTTACGCGCACACACACATAACCCCTTCATCCGTACCTGCAGATGCCGCAATGCGTTCTGGCAGCGGACCTCCATCAGACTGCCCACAAAGTCCACGTAGAACAGATAATTGAAATTCTGGCGGGTCACAGTGGTGCCATCCTGAGGGCAAAATAAATAAATAAAAGAAATAAACGAACAATTAGTACGGCATGTACGGACACATACAGACATGTGACAGACAGACAGGCAGAGGAGATAGGAGGAGGAAGGGGGATTAGGGCACGAGGAGGGACAACAAGCAGGAGAGCGAACAGCATGCAGCATATGCAGGTACGACAAGGACTAGGGGTTCTGGAGCCATTCGTCTGAATGGGGTGTCTATCAACCCTTGGGGGGTTTGCCGCTCCGAAACTCTCAACTTAGGAATCGTCCTAACCTCCCCCTCGGCCCCCCCGCCCCCGACCCCGCCCACACAACCCCGCAATGCCCGCAACCCCGCCGGCCGCAAAGAGAGTACGACAGGCCCCAGGGTGACAGACCCCCCCAAAGCTCCTTCCACAACCTGTACGTCATTCCCCAAATACACACATACATACATACATACATACAATTACGTATATAAGATTAAACAAGTTACAGGTTCCTCACGAATGCGGGGGTA
Source organism: Volvox carteri f. nagariensis (assembly GCF_000143455.1). Classification (NCBI taxonomy): domain Eukaryota; kingdom Viridiplantae; phylum Chlorophyta; class Chlorophyceae; order Chlamydomonadales; family Volvocaceae; genus Volvox; species Volvox carteri. The sequence goes on along the minus strand of NW_003307545.1, from coordinate 3,137,083 downwards.
TCCGCCAAAGCCCAAACATCAAACAATCGGTCACACAGATGATGATGATGATGATGTACCTGTGACGGGATCTGCACGATGGGGTTTGTTCGCATGGGCCGAGACTCCACCTGCAAGATTCGATTGGTGTACGGGTTGGTTGGTTAGTTAGTTAGTGGTTTTCTTTATTTTGTTTGTTCTTCTCTGTTAGAAACAAACGGTAACGGTAACGCAGTTAGGCGCCAATTAACGGGGCGGGGGGGAGGTAATTGCGAGCAAAGCAGTTGTTGCAACTGTCTAGTAGGCGGAAAGGCCACAATGGACAGCATCCGACCCCAAAGAGCTCCAGGTACTTGGGGGCGCCCCCCAACCAACTCCCAATCCACACACACACACACACACACACACACACACACACACACACACACACACACACACACACACACACACACTGACAGACTGTCCCCATCCTTGGCCCTTGTGTGGCCCCGAGTATATTAACACGTGTTTTTTCATTAAATCGTACTGTTCGTACCGGTCATACTGGGCCTACCTTAGCAAGGTCGATGTCTCGCAACGCAAACACCGACAGCGCCTTGAACAGTTGGCCGGGTCCCGGCTGCAAGGAGAACACGATGGATGTCTTGTAGCTGCGAGTGTCGCTTTCGCTCGTTACGAGGGGGTCCCTGGGGAGGGAGGAGGGAGGGAAGGAAAGTAGGTTCGGTCGGGGTATGTATGTATGTACGTACGTACGTATGTATGTAGGTGTAGGGGAGGAGAAGGTGGATGGGTGTGTGCGTGTGTGTGTCAGTGCGCTGGTGGAGTGAGAGACGAATGTTTCGTTGAATGTTAAATGTGTTGGGTTGTCAGGACCAGCCGTACAAACACACATACATACATACACACATCAGGGGAAGCACCACAAGCACGGTGAGACGGTCGCGAGCGTTAGCAGCACTAGACAGGTAGGAACATGATACCACCAGCACCAGCACCAGCACAGCACGACAAGTGCCTCCCGGGCCGTATGGGTGAGTTTGAGGAAGGGAGGAGGCGCTGGGTCGCAACACATGCCCTCACACACACACAGACTCATTTATTCACCGCCATCGACTGGCATTTCGGTTATTACATACCCCAGGAAGACTCCTAGGGGTGTCGTACACACACGCCAACATGAAGGTCCATCGCCTTGCCTTTGCTTTCCTAAACCTTCCCTTAGGAGGTAAAATTTTACCCCCTAAATTGTGTCACTTGATGATATAATAACAAAAAGATTTTACTTTAATATTGTAATCAGGATAATGCTCCTGAGGACTAGCATTCCCATATCTTCATATAAATTTGTAGTTTTCTCTTTCTTCTTGCTCTTAAAAGGAACTTGCAATATCGCACGAAAAGCCAGAATTAGTTAATTAACTGTAGCATAACGCAGACACACACGCTCACCACAACCACCATAGCACCCAACCCCCCCATGTGTCGTACTTTCCCTTGTACGGCACCCACCTGGACAGCACGATGAACCTCGTCACGTTGTCTTTCACGTCCTGAATGCCCTCCTCAAGCACATCCAGGCCGTACAGCTCAGCAGCTCGTCGAGAGCAAATAGCCCCAACACCCTGAGCAAGTGGATCATCATCATCATCAGCAGCAGCAGCAGCGGCAGCAAGTGGGGGAAGTCGCACCACGAGCTAGTGAAGGTGATGCCAAGAAAAGACTGATGCGCCAGAAGTAAAAGAAGGCATAACTAACCAGCAGCAGGGTGGAAGGGGGGGTTAGGTGGAAAAGAAGAGGGGGGAAGGGGAGAGGACGAGGGGAAGAGCGAGGAGTGGGGCACACGTTCATATGAGGGGCACAAAACACATCAACAGCACCGATGGCGAAAACGATGACGATGGCTTCCCCTTTCCTTGGCAGCAGCTTCACTCGTCGTTTGTGGTTCGTCTTTCCCCCTCCCCTTCCCCCCCTCCCCTTCCAGTGGAGTGCAGCAGCCGGCAACCTCTTTCCCTCCCTCCCGCCCCCGCCGGCATACAGACATCGTCATTCCGCCCCAGATCTACCGCACTCTACTCAGCTAGGGTCCTCAGGACCCCCTCCTCCCCCCAGCAGTATCGCTGGTTTTCTTTTTACTTCCAGGATACAGTGATCGATCACCTGCAGGCCCTGCCGCGCCACAATCTGGGCCGCACCCGCCGTGTCATCCACCGCCTCCTTCACCACGGACATCCGCCGCAGGTACGCGTCGCACTGGGCCAGCGCCTGGTAGGGGGTGGACGGACAGTGCAAAGGGGTTGCCAACCACCACCACCACCACCACCAGCACCACCACCACCATCGCCAGCAGCACCACCACCAGCACCACCATCGCCATGGAGCAGGAGGATGGAAGGGGGAAAGTAGGGGGAGAGCGATTTACTTGCAAACAACCCTCCCGGGGAAAGGTATAACTCCATGCATTCTAACATGCAGAGAGCAATATGGCGGTATGAAAACTGTGACTGCCAGAAGTACGTACGACAGTCATCGTACCGGTGAGGTTGGCGGAAGAGGAGGAGCTCGGGAAGAAG
>NW_003307545.1:3102375-3134230 GCF_000143455.1 Volvox carteri f. nagariensis | reverse complement strand
TAACAGCATTCCTACTTCCTCCTGGCGCCCCAGGTAACCGTTACACACACACACATACACCTCCACAACCCCCGCACAACCCCCCACGCATGCACGCACCTGCGGGTGGCTCATGACCCTCTTGAGCTCCCCTTTGCTGCTCCCCGGCAGCGCCACCAGGCAGTGGTTGATGGCCAGGGAGGTCTCCCCAATAATGTGCAGGCGGTACCGGATCAACAAGTCGTACACCGCGTGTATGGAGCCGCCCAGGGAGTTCTCAATGGGCAGTACGGCACGTTCCGACATCCATTGACTCAGCGCCTGAAGAAAAGAGGGCGCCGGGGCCGGGGGTGGGGAGGCGCGGGGGGGTTAGGGGGGATGGCCAAGTGTGGGCAGGAAGGAGGGAGGGGGGATGGATGATAGGGGGCAGCAAAGTAAGAAAATGAATCCGTGCACTGCTAGGGCGCGTCCATAAGCATTACAGGAGGTACAGGATTGGGGGGGGGTCGGGGGGGGAGGAGAGTGGGGGGAGGAGCGATGAAGATGATGAGGAGGCTGCTGCATGACGGGGTGGTGGAGCACTGGAGGAAGCGATTGGGACCTCGTGTTGGGGTGTTGGTGTGAAAAGCTGACGGGGAAAGTGGTTGGGGGGAAAGACGAACCACGTGAACGAGTGAAGCCGCTGCCAAGGAAAGAGTGTACCAGAAGTGGGGGAGGAGGGGGAGGAGACGACACGGAAGATAAAACACACACACACATACACACATATAGACAAGGGAGGTCTGGTGCTGGGCACGCGATAGCGATCAAGTGGTGGCGGCGATGGTGGCTAAATCTCCTTCACATACAGACATACATGCCCCAACGGCTGTTAGTGCAGCAGCAGGGCGATGTGTATGCGGGTTGCTCAAGTCGCCCCTCCCCCCTCCCCGCGCCAATCCAGCTCCTCCTCCTCCCCCATCATAAAGCCGACCTCGTCGCCAGCCGCCCAGCCCGGTGTAAATGGCATGGTGGTCATGCCCCCTCGGGCAGGTGAACCACAAGGCTGGGTTTTACTGCTCCCTCAACCTCGAGAGGGATTTCGTCACCCCACCCACTAATCGATGGATTCCCGCATGTGGGTATGTACGGCACGTGCGTGGGGGAAAAAACCCAAAAACCCAAATGGGTTACACAACCCCTCGCACGGTTACAACCCCATCCCAACCGTCATCATCTAACACGCCGTCGCTCCTCGCCATTGCCAGGGCAGCCTGATGAGGCGTCCCACCGCCTCCTCCTCACCGCCATCAGCGACCGTCTGTTCCCAACCCTGACGCAACTAACGCGTCAGATGCAGCCGCCTGCTCACCTTGAGCTCTTAAACAACCCCTACAGAAACAACTACCGGAATGAAAATAATAACAGCAGCAACAGCAGCAACAGTATGGCTGTAACGTTCTAAAAAGGTCCGCATCACAACGGGGAGTTTCACTGATCTGGGTCACAGAGGCTCGTGAAGAAGCGGCAAGACCCAGGTAAGGTGGGGATGGGAAGCATCCCTAGGGACTCCGCCCGTGAAGAGAAATTGCGTCGCTGCTGGGCGCCGCCTGCACATCTACGCGGGTGGCATCCCTTCTCCCCAGGCGCACCTGGAAGGCTACTTCGAACTGATCGCAGGGAAGTGGCTCGAAATCTGGGCATGATTTGCGGGCCGCCACCTCGCTGTACGCGCCAGGGACGCCTTGATAGGCCACTTTAGCGGCGACGTACGAAGGGTTGCTGAGCTGCGAGGCAAATGGGAGGGAAGGGAGATCTGTCACAGAGATGGGACTTCGGATTGACGGAACATTACTCAAGCCTCATAGGACCCTGTGGGTTTCCAAATAGATATAATTACATGTGGCTATTCACGATAATTTTAATTGCTGCGCCGGCACGAACCTCTTCAATCGACAAGTTCGCCGCCTTGGCAATCAAGGACGACGTAAGAATAGCACCAGATCCGAGCGACGCGACAAGCCGATGATCCGCCACACTCGAAGCCGAGCGTCCGAACATAGGAGACAATAAAGTCGAAGATTCCCCGCTGCGGCTCCCAGATGTGGGCGCCTCCATCCCAGCGGTGCGGCCGCTGCTTGAAGGTTGAATTGTATTAACCTCAGCTATACGCGACGCTAGGAAGATAGGGTTGCACACACTACGGCCAGCTTTCAATGGCCTTGTGCCAGTCGGCTTTTGCAGACCATAGGTACGTTGCATCGTGCTAATGGATCCGGTTCATACAGTTGAGAGAGAAGCCCTTGGAGAGAACAGAGACAGTGCAACAACGGAAATGGGTAATCCTCTGAGTTGCTGAGATTTCTACTTGCCGTACGTGTGATGCGCTTTGACCTGCCCGCTGCAATAGGCGCTTACGTCAGTTATCCCCATATGCACAGCTATCTAAAGCTACAGATGATTATGTGAACTTGACCATGATGATGCTAATTCTACATGCAGCATGAACCGACTTACCAGTTCTGCGTTACCGGTTTCGGAGCCTTCACAGTATTAGCCTTCCAATCGTTACGCGAAATGCAAGCGTCCCAAAATTGCATTGCCTATGGAAGAATGGTTGTGATAAATGGCGTTGCGTCTTTCCTTAGGAAGCCTTGCCTTGGCCTGTTTAGTAACTTGTTATAACGTCATCTTCAAAAAGGTGTAGTCAGCCCAAGGCAAGGCTTCCTAAGGAAAGACATGATAATGTGTCTGGATGCTTTGCCTACTTGCTTACGTGTTATATAGCCCCATCCGCTTACCTCAGGCCCCATCCCCAGCTTGTACCGGCTCCGGCTCCTCGGCCATTACGCAGTGGAAGCTGAGTCACCGCGTGGGGCCCTTTGGCATTGAGGACATTCCAATGCAGCAGCAGCAGCAGCAGCCCACCGCCGCCTCCGCGCCGCTGGCAGTGCCGGGCCCTGTGGAAGTGGCGGCTGCAGTAGCCGGGAACGGCACTGGTGGCGGCGGCGCCGTCAGCGTTGCGACAACAGCCGCGCTATCGCCCGCGGGGGCCCCGGTGGGGGGACCCGCAGTGGTTGGCCCGGGAGCAGCCGCCGCCGCCGCCGCTGTCGGTACTCCTGGCGGCGCCGGCGCCGCAGCTGGCGGTGCGCCCGTTCCGTCGTGCATGACGCAGCTTCAGAAGAAGCAGCAGCCGGCGGCGGCAGTGCTGGCGGCCGTGACGGCAAGTGTGGGAGGGACGGTTCCAAGTGGCGGGGTGTCGTTCGTCGCCACGCCGCCCGCACTGGCACCAGCGCCGCCGCTGCCCGTTCCAGCTTCACGGCGTCTGACGCCGCCGCCGCGTCCCGCTCTTATGCTGAGCTGTCCGCCTCCTGCGTCGAGTCCCGCCACGTCAGCATCCATCTCGCCGGTGGCCACCGCTGGTGCGCTGCTGCCAGCGGCGCCGCCAACAGCTGCCGTCACCGCCGGCTCTGGCGGGGCGGCGCAACAGCGTCGCTACCCAGCAGACAATGCCAAGCCCTACACCGCCATCCCTGCCGCCGCCGCCGCCGCCGCCACTGCAGCCGCAACTACGGCGGCACCGACAGGTGTCGTACGGTTCGCCGACAGGGTGCTCGTGAGCACTGTGGAAAGTGTCCCTGTCAGCGATGACGATGAATTGTCCTCGGACGACTCCAAGCCGAGCCATCGGCGGCCGCGGTGGTCCGGCACGGGGGCCATGGGCCGTAGCGGCAGTGCCGCCAGCAGCGCCAGCGGTGGCGGCGGCGGCGGTGCCGATGGCCCCGTCGTGGGCTCCGCCCCACACCAGCACATGCCGTCCACCACTGCAGCAGCAGGCACCCCCTGCAACCCCTGCCTACCACCGCCGCCTCCTTGACGTGCTGGCGTCAGGGGAGAGGTGGCAAGAGGTGCTCCGACGGTGAAGAACAGCTGCCAGGAACATCCTCGTGATCACCTACGGACCTTGTGAGACACCTCACACAGCACCCTCACCCTCGCCTCCTGCCTCTCCGGGTTGCTTCCAAGTACTTTCCTCTCCTCTCTCCAGTCTGCTTTTACCCTTTTAACCTCTTTTCATCCTCGCATCGCACATCCCGCGACATGACTGCAGAACAGAAATGCCGTCGCTCCGCTCCAAAACGCAGCCAGCCCCAGTTACCCAAATGCACAGGTGCCCGGGATGGCTGCTTGGGCAGATGCCGTGTAAGGACACACCACATCCGCACGCAATCAATTCTCCCCAGCTCCGAAACCGTGCAGGCCACATGTACTCCCGGGGAGACCCCCGAATTAGTCGGGAGCGCGAGATTATGGCTAGCTGCTGAGATGTGGAGTTGAGGTCACAGTTGATGGACCAGATTCGCACGCTGGATTGGTGGCGATTGCCGAACCCTCCGTCTCTTCGGGTGTTCGGGTGAATGGATGAGGAGGGGTCCCTGAAGGCTGGATCCGCCGCCTTGGACTTACAGTTCGTATGGCGAAGTACAGTGTGGTCGTGGTGGATGGTGCTGTAAGGTGATAAATGATTGTAGAACTGACAATGTGATAAAGCGGCCCAGAAGCCTCCCACTCTGTAACATTACAAATAACATTACAAAAAATTACATATACTCGACGAGATATTCGACGGTCACTCGAGAAGAAGTTTTGAGCGGAGGCACGAGGAAAAACAAAAATTTGAGCCTTCCATCTCCCGCCCATCCAGAAATTTAAATTTGTCGGCGGTGAAATGAAACGCCTGGGCAGAAACGCTTTCGTTATGGCTGTAGCACAGGTTGGCAGCTGTTGTAAGCTGTTGTATTGGCGCACCATTCACAGCCTGGAAGCGCATATGGTGATGGTGATGCAATTGTGCTGACGCAATTTTTGTTTTTTACATACCCTTAAGAGTTCCTGTCGGGTCTCCGCAGCCATATGTGCTTATGGCTAGGGTTCCACTGGCACTGGCTGGTTCAGTGGAAACCTCAACTTAGCATCCCGCGAGCGCACGCGAGAGAAAGAGTTTTGAGGGTGCATATGATGTAGCCGTACATCCGTACAATTTTTAAGATCCTCCGGTTGAAACCTAAGACATCCCCCCCGCCTCCAGGCGCGCGCTTTTCTGGTCCACACCTCCCGAGAAAAGACTTCTTCACTCATCATCATCATAATGTTGAACAATGCCGCTAAGAAGGATTTTACATTCTACACCGTTTAGGAGGTTTGTTTTTTCTAAGGAGGATTGCTTTTTTTATTACTTTACACGGGGGGACGCAGCATCGCATGCACTACGTTCTTTTTTTTTTTAATTTAGCCTCACACTCAACACACTCCTCTCAAAGATCCCTCAATAGCTTTTTACACAGCCCGAAAAAAGCATCATCATCACCACCTCACATCAACCCGCACATACTCCCTCGCTCGCGCGCACGCATGCATGCATGCAAGCGTAATAACATTTTTACAGCCTTGCTTGACGCCCCTTCCTACCTTAAACCGCGACACCTCGTATACATATCCTAAAAACTGCCCGAACCGTCTCAACTTGACTTTTTTCCGAAAGGTCCTAATGTACCCTGGCACCGGTGCGCTTGTGTGTGCCTCGCGAGCCTTGACAAAATTTCGCGAGATTTCCCGAATAATGCCGTACGGCCGTACGGATGAAGGGTGATTTCAACTTTCTCAGCTAAGGAGACAGCCGCCAAATGATATATATATATAGGAGTTAGAAATATACATGATATTTATCGAAGTTTAGAACTGGGGTCATGGTGTACGACGAGGTGGCAGCGCTAGTGATACTTTCCACGTCACGTACACGCTGGCAACACGGCCAACAGCGTCTATAGGACAATTTAAGATTAAGAAAACATCACACCGCGGTGCTCTTTTTTTAAAAAACGAAAGTCAAATCCTAAGACGGGTCTCGCATTACATTACATTGCATTACAGCTGATTACGCCAATCTGGGCGGGTCCGTGGCCTTGCGCCTCGTGCCTCCACCGTGTTGCCGTTCCCGTTCCCGTTGTCATTTCCGTACCCGTTGCCGTACCCATTCTCGCTCAAACCGTTACCGTTGCCACGCATCACCGCCGCTGCCGAGGTGGTGGTGTCGCTGCGGGCTCCGCGCCCCGCCAGCCCCCCGAACCGCCGCCGGGCCTCGTCTTCGGCGTCGCCGCTCTGTACGACAGCCGCCGATGACGCCGACGAAAACGACCATGATGACGACGGAAACTCCCTATCGTACGACGCCGACGCCGACGCCGGCTCTTCTGCGTCCTCGCGGCCTGCCCGCAGTGCCGCCAGCTCCTCTCGCCAGTTGACGGCGGCGGCAGTACGGCGGCCACTGCTGCTGCGGTCGTCGTCGCTACTGCCGTTTGCCGGCGCTGCTGACGGCGTCGACGATGATGACGAAGGGGTATTCCGAGGTTGCGCTTGCATGGCGGCGGCGGCGGCGGTCTCCCGCTTGGCCTCCGACGCTGGCGCCGCTGGCGTGCCCGCCACCACGCTGTCCGCAATCTTTGAAAACTTGGCGGCGGCGGCCGATGCCGACTTTGCCGCGGCGGCGGCGCCGTCAGCAAGTCCTGAAAAGCCCATAGAAAACCCGGCGCTAGAGGCCGCAGGAGCAGACGCCGGCTTCTTTGCCGTCGCCGTCGAATTGTTACTATCTTTGGACACAGCACCCGACGAGGATGACGAGGACGACGTAAGCGGCTTAATCGGCGGCGGCGACGGTACGGCGGCCGCCGCCCCGCCCGTTCCGGCAGATGCTCGCGGGAAGGGGCTCGGCCCGCCGGGGGATGCAGCCCGCGGTGAGCGCGCACGCGGCTGCGGTGACGGCGGACGAGGCGGCGCTGGCGCGACGGCCCCGATGCCGGCCTTGACATTATGAAGCATGGACGTTACCGTCTTCATCACGTCGGGCTGCTGCTGCGCCGTGGGGCTCCCGCTGCGGCTGATGCCGCCGCCGGCGGATGCTGGCGGCGGCGGCGGCGGCGCTGCTGCGACGGGGGCTGCCCCCGCGACGGGGGGCTCAGTGGGTGGCGCAATGCGGCCCTGCCGTACATCTGAGATGTACTTCACAACTGCCGGGTCGTCCTTCAGCAGGCTAACGACGTCCGTTTGGGCGCGGGTGCAGATCGCGTCCAGGGGCAGAATTCTGTGTGCGAATGTACGGAAAAAAAAATATATATATATATATATATATATATATATATATCGGTGGTGGCGAGGAGAATGGAAAGTGGTTACAAAGTGGTTACCACCAAGGGGTTCCGAGCCAGGGATGGTCGTTATTATGGTTGTGGCGGTGGTTATGGTATGATTCTGGTGGTTGTGATACCGGAAAGGAGCTGAGGAACAGCTGATGATGGGGTACGACAACAGCTCTAGCACAGCACGTGCCATGCATCTTCCCCCCTCCTCCCCCCCCCTTCCCCCCACCCGCAAAACACACACACGCACCCGAAGGGCTCCTCAATACTGATTCCAATCTCATCTGCACGGGGTGGTCAACGAGGCGGTGTAAAAGCGGCCTCCGAGTGGAACAGTATACAATACAATAAAGAGCGGATGGCCGTGTTAATGCATACGTACATGCATTCTGAAGTCGGATGGGTTGAACGGATTAGGGTGCCCCTCTCGCAGGGGAGAGCAGGGAACTGCCTCGGGAAAGGGGGCCGCTGGTGAAGCTATACCACCCCTGTAACAACATACATACATGCATACAAACACATACATACATACATACACGACCCCCCCACCCACCCACACACTCGCTCACCGATTCCCAGCAGCAGGAACCCTATCAGCGCAATGACCGGCAACATGGACCAGTGGTAGCGGTCCCACAGGCCCAGGGGCAGCAAGGACAGCCAGATGGTCAGAAAGCGGGCGGTGTGACTGCAGCAGCAGCAGCAACAGTAGCAGTAGCAGCAGTAGTAGAGCGGGGGGAAGGTTTCGGTAGGTGGGGGGCCGATGGGGGTCCTTTTATGAGGGGAGGGGAGAAGTGAAGACGGGGGTGGCAACAGTATCGGCACGCATACATACATACATACATACATACATACATACATACATACATACATACATACATACACGCAATTCCTTTGAGGAAAGAAACTTTTGCTCTCGAGTCGAATACACACATACATACATACATACATACACACACGCAGAGAAATCCATACCCTAAGAAGTGCACAAAATTTTATGTTTTACTTAATTTATGTATGGGGCATCCATGCGCGCGCGTGTGTGTGTGTGTTTGTGCATGTATGCATTTGTCAGATCGTCGTACCGTGTGTACGACACGGGAATGGGCGTCCTGAGCAGTCGCTCGCAGCCCCCTAGCGCATCGTAGAAGAAGGTGACGTTCTCTTGCATCTGCAGCGCCTGGAACTGGGAGATGGGCAGCTGGCGTGTGAGCTCGGACAGCATGCTGATGGCCTTGATTGGCCTGGGAGGGGGGGAGAGGGGAGGGAGAGGGGGGGAAAAACGAACCACGAACTAGTGACGGTTCTGCCAGGAGGAAAGAGCGTAACAGACGTAGAACTGACCAAAACGCGTTCTTGAAGGGAGAGGGGAGGGAGAGGGGAGGGAGAGGGGGGGAGGAGGCAGATAAAGAAATCAGGGGGGGTAGGGCAAGAGGCGCGCGCGAGAGAGAGGGAGAGGCAAGGTGGGACTTATAGACGCCAGGATGGAAGGTGTGACTGACAACATGCTGAGAGGGGTCGCAAGGCCCCGCGGGTCAGAGCCAGCTGAGCAGGTGGGCAGGTGGGAGGGACGCTGTATGGTGGACGAGGCGGTGGATGGGGCTCTATGTGGAAGTGGCGGCCTGCTGGTCGCTGTGGCGGCAGACGGGAGGGGCGGGGAGGGAAAGACGAACCACACACGATTGAAGCTGCTGCCAGCTGCTGGGCGGGGAGGGCGGGAGGGATGGAAGGGGGCGGAGGAGGAGGAGCTGCTCGGCGGAGCCGCCGTTACGCGTCGTGCGCTGCAGCTCCTGTCCTCACTACTTCTTTCCTCCATTCCCATCCGCTAATTACCTAACATCACATCACACCTGACGTCACATCAAATCAAATCACATTGTGCTCCTTTCACTTAGCCCTTCGAGAGTACATTTTCCGATACCTTTTCCTCATCGACACCTTTAGTTGTATACATTTTGGCACATTACAATTTCCTTTGCTTTGCTTTTCTGCCGACTCTTTACAACTTTTTTCTTTCATCTCGGCGGCGGCCAGGTCACCATTTTGCTGTTTCTCGCCTTTTCTCCTTCCTTGGACTCGGCAGCCCTGGACATATACCCCTTTCGCAACCCCCGCCGGCTAACCACGTCGCCACCCCGACTACACTTATCCAAACCTTTACTGGTCGGTAATTTACCGTACAAATATCCTTCATGCGGTATTTGTATGATCTCTGGGGTTTCTGCTTCAATCGTCAGTGGTTCGACATACCCCCCCCCCAACACCACCTTTCAGGTAAACATAATTATTCTAGAACCGACTTGCTGTTATTATTATCATAATTATTATTATTACTATTTTTCATCACGCTGGCTGGTGTACTTATTATCATTACTTTTCCGAGTTGAGCTCTCGGGGCCTTAGGTTAGTTATGGGGGTGTGTTACGGGGGCAGGACAGGACAGGACGGGCCAAAGCTGCCGTACAATCCCCCATACACACACCACACAACCACCTCTCTTTCACACGCATTCATACATACATACATACACACATACATAGGCAATTACACACAGAAACACACAAACCTGTGTTGCGCGCTGCACAGCATGTCGATCTCCTCCCTGGACCACCGCGGCTGGGCCTTCTGCAGCTCCTCCCTCAGGTTGGCATCCTCCTGGAGGTGGGCCTGGAGCGCACGACAGAAACCCACGGCCCACTTGCCCACCGCCTCGCGCCCCGCAACGTCCTCCGCCGGGATGAACGTGACGGCCTGTACGGCACACACGGCAGGCACACACGCGCGCATGTGTATGCATGCATGTGTATGTGTCTGTGTCTGTCTGTCTGTATGTATGCAGTTGGAAAATGGTGGTGACATACTATCACCGAGGAAGTAGGTACGTATGTACGGCTACGTACGTGTGTGTGTGTGTGTTTTAACACGTGGAATGAAATCCTCACCACACCACCATCTCGAGGAGGCGGCGGCGCCCTCGCCTCACCTGGTTCGCAATGTTACGTGCTCTGTTCAGAATGCCGCCCCAAATCTTGCGCGCCTCGTCGAATCGGCCGTACGATGAGTTTGTACGGAAGACCAGCAGCAGCGACAATGCGAAGGAGGTCAGACCCTGCGGCTCGGCGGACATGAGGGTCAGCCTGCCGGCGGGGGGAGTGGGGGGAGGGGGTAACCGCGTGTGTGTATGTGTGTGTGTATGTAAAGCACACACAGCAATGGAGACGGAAACATCTGTTGTTGACTTCGGGCGGGGGGGTTCAGAGCGGGCCTGGCGCACACCACCTCCGTCCGTACAAAAGGACCCGTGGGTCTGTCTGCCCGGGCCTCCATCTCCACCTCCACCTCGCCGCCTCCTCTGGCACTGCCCCGCACGAGGGGCACCAAAAACTCCTGGACGCGTCGCGTCGCGCACGTGACACGCTTCAGAGTGTGTTTCGCGACAACCCCCTCTTCCCCCTCGCTTTGCGCAGGGCGCCCTGCTTATCGTACACCGTATCGTACACCTCTGCGGGGCGCTGAGGGGTCCAGAGTCCAGATCCGGGGTAATTGTGTTGTTGGACCATTGCCGCGACAATGGCCTCCTTACTTTGGAAAGTAGGATGGCAGGACGCCGGACTCCAGACACGTCTCGTAGAATCCGAACATCGCTGCCCACGCCAGTACGATACCCATGGGCTGGCCCAGGGTGCGGATGATTCGTGACCTGGTTCCGGAGCGAGCCAGACGAAAGGTGAGGGATTGGCTTTTGGTTTGACGGTGTATCTGTATTTTCAGTCGATATGGTTTGGTATGTTCCAATAATATTTTTTTTGGCTTTTCTGTCAAGGGCAACGACGATGATGCTGGGCCGGAAGGTCGGCAGGCAGCACAGAATCGCCTTACCCGGGGATGGTCTTGAGGTTATAAAGGTAGCGATTTACGTCCCGATGCTTGGCCCAGAGCGAGAAATCATATACCTGAAATATGGATTAATATCTGTATGAGAAAGATTAATCGGGGTTCCAGCCTAAAGCTGCATGGTCTTGCTATTCAGCGAATTGCTCTTTAGGCCGTGACTTTTCAGTAGCATGAACACACCGTGCGCCGGTATTGTCTTGTGACCATGTCATTTGACAATTCCTTTCCAGCAGGGGGCGGAGGAGCAGCTCCCGACGTCGCATCCACTCGAAGCGAGCGACGCTGAACGCATGACCTTTGCGGCAACCAATTGAGCCGTGTGCCCTGAAGTTGGAGGCGAGGTTGTAGCTGGGACTGCATGGCTACTCAGAGATCGCCGTTGCGGCCAACGCGCGCGATAGTAGGATGGCAATTCCAGTCGCCGCCCAGGGTGCTTACTCCCGTTCCCCAATTCAGCTAAGTTTGCAATTATAGCACAAGTGCATGCAGTAACACCAGTAGTCATTCCTGCTTCCTGCTTCTCATCGACTGCAATTGGTCGTCATCCGCCGTACGCGATGCAACGGCAATAGCCTTTGCCTCTTCAGAGCAACCCAAATGCGCCAAACCTCATATTTAAATCAAGATTCATGACCTAATGTAGGATTGCGTTGAAGGCCTATGTGTCACCTCGCTTTTCCAAGTTAGGATTCCATGAAACTGAGCCGACAGCTGCAGTGCGTTTTCAGATATGGGGAGGAATAAGAACGATACCCATTTGGGTCAGGCTGAATAATTCACTTACTACTAAAGGCGCGCTCTCAAGCAGCGCGTCAAGCAAGGTGTCCCAGGTGTCCCGCGGGTCTCACCCATTCCTGTTTTGAAATGCTGGATGAAGCGCGTTCAGTCTAGAGCGGTCCTGGCGCCAGAATTTGCAACTTGTCTCGCCGCTGTTTCGTATGTCGCTGTTCTTCGAACAGCTATGGATACCTGCTTTTGCTTCTAAACTTTAGAAGCACAAGCAGGTAAAAGCAGATCCTGCTAGTTCAACTATCTGCTTTTACCCGCAGCAAGACGAAACTAGTTGCAGCTGACAGCACAAGCCACCTGTGTATAACTTGTGGAGCTGTGCTTCTCTCCTTTTCAGCGTACACGAGTCGTTTACCGCAAACAAGTCAGCTGACTTGCGAGCTGATCCCTCCCCAACACAGTAACGCTAGTCATCACTTACAGCTCCGGTCTGCCTTTCCTAACGAATCACTTCTGGAATGAATCCAATCCTCAAAGTCAAGTCGGCGCATCCAAACGCCGGAAAAACTGATACTGCTTTCACACACACTCCGGCAGACAGGACAACTGTCCAGTCTTGTCCAAATGGCCATGTCAACGCTGCTTTCCATTAATTATTATTATCCTGTTTTACCTACCGGTTATCCCGCCACATGTAACCACAATCCAGGTACTTCCGTCAGATGCCGATCGTCTTGTAATGTGTAAAAACCTAAATCCTTTAAATCAAACGTACTGTGTAATGTATCAGTTAACGCATCCAGCCCAGGCCCGATTTCAACAGCGCACCAAACTGAGGACATTCCAGGCTACTGACTGGTCCATGCGAACACCAGCACGATTGAGCACGCTCACATAACGCGCAAGAGATGGTCTGAGGAAAGGAGACCCCATCACCCCACGAAGACCCCCACAAATATTTTCCCATCGTTCCTACGTTACGATAACCATGTCAAGCGGGTCTCGGCAAGTACCTTTGGCAAACACACCGACCAAACCACCTCTTCGAACTCTCCATCCACGCCTCGAGTCATTACCGTACCGCACCGTGCCAGTTAATAATCAAGGTAAAAAAAGTCTCTGGACCGTCAAACATACCGCCTAAGAGACTAACGTTCCCCGACTTCTCCACAGCACACGCGCACACGCACACGCGAAGGTCAGAGCTCTCTCTCTCACACAGTCACCTTCCTTTGCTTCTTTCCCCCTTTCCCACCCTCCCCCCTTTCCCCGGTGTTTCAAGCGCCAATAACCCCCTGCTGCCGCTCCTCCTCCTCCTCCTCCTTTTCCTCCTCCCCGCGCTTCGAAAGAAAAAAGCCTCATCATGTCATGAAGAGAGCCCTCGAGCTGCCCGTCATTCGAGGGGTCACGCAGCCCAGTGTACATACATACAGACATACAGAAATCGCGTACAAGCCCTTTCCATTCCTTTCTTTCCATCCCTTCCCCCGCCGAGCAAGGCTGCCTCATCGCTGTACCTATCCCGTGCTGCTCCTGGTGTCGGTACTGCTGCTAGAACTGCTGTAGAACTGTTGTTAGAACTGTTGTTAGGACTGCTGTTGGTACTCTCAGGCATCGTCCTCCCCATCTCGCCCCTCCGGCTCATCACTGAAGCCCCCACTGCCCATGGCCAGGTCATCGCCAATGGCGTCAAACTCGCCGCCCGAAGCGCCGCCGTACTCCTCCTCATCCTCCGACAGCTCCTCTACGACGCCTCCGCCACTGCCGCCCTCGCCCTCCCCGCTCCTCCACACTGCCAGGAGTTTCAACTTGCACTCCGCCATCTTGATGTCAAAGACGCGCAGGATGCCGGCCTGGTTGGCGTCTAGCTTCTGACCGGTACGGCATACCTGTGGGGGTGCGCAAACACGTGTGGTATATGTATGTATGTATACATATGTGTGATTTGTAATTTATAAACATGACACACACATATACATCTACTTCCCATGTCTGTTCAAGCAAGACGAGGACTACAGAGATCGGAGCTCAAGGATTGATGATAACACGTGTAACTGTTTTCCCTCCCTCCTCCCACCCACCCACCCCCACATATACCCGAGGTTCTACACTACTACCACTGCCATCTGCACCCACCCCGCCAACAGCCCGGTGTGTGCCCGAACCCGCCCCGAGCTATACCAACTGCCAACCACTGCTTTGTACCTAACTTCTTTTCCCCCCTCCCCCACCCCACCCACCCCCACTAACAAAACACTACGAGCATCCCTCCCCCTTCCCTCCCCCTTCCCCTCCTCCCTTGACCGCAGCTGGGACACGGTTCTTGTTTCGTGCCACGTGTATGGCGATCACCCATCTTTCCCCCTCGTCCTCCCACCCACCCATCCACTCGCGCACCGCACCGTATGATCCGCCAGCAGCTCCACCACCCCCTTGTTGAGCTTGGTTGGCAACCCAAATTTGCGCAGCTGGGGCTCCAGTGTGTGCGGCAACGGACCCATGGGTCCGCCCAGTGGTCCCGCCGTCAGCGCGAAGTCGTGAGCCGCACGAGCACCCACTCGCGCATAGTCCTCGTAAACGTAGCTCTCAATGGCACCCTGGACCTGCACAAACA
Source organism: Volvox carteri f. nagariensis (assembly GCF_000143455.1). NCBI lineage: Eukaryota > Viridiplantae > Chlorophyta > Chlorophyceae > Chlamydomonadales > Volvocaceae > Volvox > Volvox carteri. The sequence goes on along the minus strand of NW_003307545.1, from coordinate 3,119,842 downwards.
GATAGACAGACAGACAGACAAGGGTAGGTAGCCCGGTAGGAAGGCGTACAAAAGCACGAAGACGGCCTTTACCCCTGCGCTCCCCCACCTCCCACTTCCCCCAGGGGCCCCCCTCACCTCCTCATGTGACAGCTTTGTAAACAGCAGCCCCACCGTCCCCTTGATCAATTCGGACAGCCGCGACAGCCCCGTCTTGTACTCATCCGCCGCGGTGCGGCCCAGGGCCACCTGCATCAGGGATGTGGAGCCCAAGATGAACCTGAGCGAGGCAGGGGAGGGGAGGCGAGGGGAAGGGAATCACAAAGGATGGTAATGGCAATGGTGGTAATGGCGATCATTCAAGCGGGAAACACGGGGGGGATCAACTGTCGACATGTCCACAGTCGCTAAAGGGGAAGGTGGAAGGCACGGGGAGGAAAGGGGGAAGAGAGAGGAATACAATGGAAGATAGATCATTGAAGTGCGGAAGAGGGGGCTGATGAGATATTATTCCTGGGGTCAGCCAGGTGGGGGGGGGTCGGGGAGGGGGCAGTGGTGCAAAGCAGGGCGAGGAAACGTACGAACCAAGACATGCAACCTCTGTGAAGGACTCGTGTTGAACGGGCGCTGGTGATGTCTCTATGTAGGTTTGGCATATCCAGCAGCAGGAAATGCGACATATATCTGTGAGAAATATGCGGGTTGTGGTGGTGTGGGCGAAAAAAACGGTGCGGGTTGGGCCCGGCGGCGGCGGCGGCGGCGGCAGCTGCAACAGCCGCCGACGCCCTCACCTGCTGCTGTCTTGGAGCTCTTCTCGGAGCTGCTTAAAGCGTTCGGTGCGCATGTTGTAGTGCTTGAAAAGATATACTGTGGGGTATCTGGAGTGGGCAAGAACAAGGTGTGGGGGAGCATAGTGCGATGGTAAGACAGCGGCATGGTTTCGCGACGCTGAGTTGACGAAAAGTTGTATGCCGCGCACGCAACGCTGCAAACGAATACTTACGTGTCCAAGCATTGTCGAATCTTTTCTAGTAAACCTTCCTTCCAGGCCCGGTCCTTCTTCTTGACTTTAGTTAGCGAGACTGCACGGCGGCGCCCACGCTTCCCTTATGCGGTGGCGGTACAGAAGATCGTAGAGTTTATGAGAAAACGAACAATCAAGCACCCACCAACTTTGTTACGCTTGCTCTTGGGCATGTTCAAGTGGATGTGCACGCAGAGACGGCCGAAACAATGCGAGTTCAAAAATGAAAAGAAAAAGGATTATTACCCTGCGCAATTGGCGTAAGTTTATAACTGTTACAAGGCAAGACCTTCGTTGCAAAGGCTTCGCATGACAAAACATGTGTATGTACGACATTCGGTCCTCACCAGCACCATTTCCACACCAGTTTCAAATTAAGCTTGCAATACAGGACTTCATAACAGGTGCCCTCTTGTACTTTTGTTATCATTTGGCTTGCCGCAACCCTGACCTCTGCACCCTGCGTATGTATCTATTTTACTTGTAACTTTAGTGGCTCTTTTAGATAGCGTCAGAACATGTCGTCAGGTGGCGCGGGCCCATCCGCGCCGGCGGACCAAGGCGTGCCTGTTCCTAAAGCGGAGTTCATTGAGGACGTCGCGAAATTTATGGAAGACAAGGATGCCGACAAAATTCTAGCTCAGCTTCATGAGAATATCCGCACGTATCGTATGATCCAGGAAGACCTTTCGCAGAGGCGTACGCGTACGATTACCAAGCTGCCTGAGCTGAGGCGAGCGGTCGATATCGTCAGGCAGCTCATTGAGAAACAGTCGACAAGTGACGAGGTGGTCGCGGACTTCATGCTTGCGGAGGGGGCGTATGCGAAAGCCAAGATCAAGGGCGCCAAAACGGTAAACTTGTGGCTGGGCGCCGGCGTCATGCTGGAGTACCCACTTGCGGAGGCGCGTGCTCTGCTAGAGGAGAACGAGGCGAACTGCCGCGCCAACTTGAAGACTAACGAGGAGAGCATGGCCTTGATACAGGACAGCATCACCACGACGGAGGTCAGCATCGCGCGGATATACAATTACGACTTGGAGCGGCGGCGAAAGATGAAGGAGGAGGGGGGCCAGCTCGTTGCATGAGGGTGCAGAGATAGCCCTGGCTGGAAGGGCTACGGGTTAGCTTAGGGGCTCAGTTGCCCCTCCTGTGTACAGGGACCTGCGGGAACCGCAGCCGCGGATACCGGACCCTGCCGGCATGAATTTCCGTCGCAACAGAGCTGTTCCCCCCTTCGAGCCCTACTCCTAAGAACTCCTGTCCGTTGCCTGTCAGCAAGGGCAACTGCATGCTGCCAGTGCGTCGTGCCTGGCTGGAAAGCTGCGCTGTCACGGCTGTTTGGAATGCGTAGACCTTTCGGGATGATGCAGGGTCTGCTCTGTGGCTCTGTGCTCGCACCACAGCGCCGAGGACGAGTTCCAATACACGCGCTATCACTTGGTCTGGTCCAAAAGCTGCCTGTCGGATCCGGGGGGACCCTTGCGCTTGCAGACAGAGCATCATGGCCCTTTTCTCCTCGATTTTGTGTTTAGTGTCCGATGCGTAAGGTCGGTGCTCTGGGTGCAGGACGTCTGTTTGGCGGCAGTTTGCGGCCAGTACTGTACTGTACTGTACTGGGGTATTACTGGCGTGTATGGTCTTGTACATGGCGCCAGGGGCGAGATGCTCTTGGTGGACGTCGTATCGTTGTATGTGGTCTTGATGCGGTCAGCGAAGCGAATGGGGAGGAGGCTGCTGGGCTGGTTTTTGTGGACGCAGGCAGCTTGACAGGGGCTGGCTGCGGGAACAGGCTTGCGTTTAGAAATGGTTCTGGAATGGGTCCTGCAACGAGACTCGGCGTGGAAGGAACGTAGTCTGCGACGGACAGGAGGACGCTGGCACACTGGAAGTCTTCTGGCTAAATACGTGTATGCGCCGGCCGGGATGCGCTGTGTCCGAGACTGGCTCTCCTCCCCCCGCATCTAGCGTTCTTCATAGGCACTCTTTATAGGGCGTTGGCGCGGCGTTGGTTTTTTCGCCAAGCAGTGTGAGGTAACGTTAACAGGAAAGAAGATGGTGTGCGTGTGTAGTGGTCTTGTTTCCTGAGGCTTTGGGGGATGCCATCGTACATGCACAACTGAAGACCTGCTGGAGTACCTACCACACGGATGCGTGCTTGTTTCCGGACTTCCTGCAGGCGATCTGACTCCTGTTCGGGCATGATTGTCTGTTGAGAGGGAAGGGGGGCATAGGGCCTCGCTCGGCAGTGGTGTTCCCTATGTATTCTGTGGCCCAAGAGTCGCTGTTGGCACAGTGTCAATAGGTTTGTGGCGGCTCACAGTGCCAACCATCCGAATCTATTTAGGTGGCATAGGTATTATCCATTGACTGTGAAACTTTCAACTTCGTGAAATGACCTTTGGTGAGATGCAGAGTTCCGTTCCGTCTGCGGCACGTCCATCGTATTAGCTAGGTACAACTAATGCAGAACTCAGAACGAACTCCCTGTCGATCTCACTCTATGATGCTGACAGCTTTGTGTTGAGTGCGCAGTGGATGCCTCCGGGGGAGGCAGGGATCAAGGGGCCAGAAGAGGAGCTGGAGTCCATCTTTGTCAGAGGGGAAGATGGCAGTCACGGCTGGAGGCGGCTCAGCTGCTCTTCTTTGCCTGTAAACCAGACTTCATTATTACGACGACCTCCCTATTTTGCAGTGATCACAGGGTGAACTTGGTGGTGTCTCGTTTATGGCTTCCATCAAAATAGGACGTGTCAGGACAGCCTGAGTTTGAATGTGCAGATTCCAGTTGTATTCTCGACGATCTCAATCAATCAACGTGACTGAAGTTAACCGCTGCTGCCTCGTCACCCAGCCGCTTGTTTTGGGTTGGAGGCTACTGTACATGTCGCGGAAGCCAACCCTCTTAAGCTACGGAACGTCCCTGTCCGCTAGGGTCGCAGTGAGCAGATATACGCAAATTACTTTTGTCAACTGACCCAAATGAGGCGATGTTAAAATTCTAGCATTGCATTATACCGCCTCACAAGGTCCTTTGAAGGAACTTGCTTTCGTGATAACAACTTCTACTTCCCATTACAATATACACATCAGAGCATTACGAGGACTCCATTTTCTTCTCTTGGTGTTTCCCGCGAGAAACAAGTACGGGCGGTAATGGTTTCGGAGTTCGTTTTAGATTCTACCGTCTACAACTATGAAAGGTTCATAGACTCCTTCAGCACACATCTTCTCCGAGCTAGGACTTCACTTATATTCGTGATCTTTATTTATTTACCGGGAAGCTCGGAACGGAAAGCAACGATTGCACTTCCGGCCGCGAAGCTACCGTCAGCACGACTGTGAGGGACATCACCGTATTACCCAGAGATCAGAAATGCGTCCATCTACTAAGGGACACATCCCCCGGATGCCGCCATCTGGTGGTAAAGGCGGCCTCGCCTCAGGCGGAGTCGGAACGGCAGGCGTATCGTCACGTATCCCCGTGCAAGGGTGCGCAATAATTCATAGCAAGGAAAATTTCACGGTTCATGTGACCCATGTTTTTATTTGCCTTGTTCACATCTTCAACTCTCTGCAGCTGCTTTAAGGATCATGCGTCAGCGTTGGTTTTCGGTTCCATTCCAGCGACCCAGACATCTTGGTTCCACCCGCATGTTGCTGTTGTTGCAAAATTTCTACAGGGCCATGGGGACCGGTGCGAGCCCTTCATCGGCGTTGAAACAATTGCCCAAGTTCACGCCAATTCGGAAATCGGCTGTGCCGCCCCAGGCCGCGGCATCGACGTCAACGCCCACGAAGGTCGAGATTGAAGCGTCTCCGAGTCCAATTGTTGACCTAGATCCCCACCAGCAGCAGCAGCAGCAAGGTGCTAAGGATCGAAGTGGCCCCTCGACGCCCGACGCAGAGACTTCTAGGTACGTATGCCTTGTATGGGGAAAAAAATTTCCCCCTTCAGCGTTCCTTTATCGCCATTCCGAGCAGATTTTTAGCGATTTCCAGCAGTATTGGTCAGCTGGAGGATGGTCGTGATCTGGGTCGCGCGCGATGCTTAGCAAACGCCAGCAAACCGGATTTGCTCCAGAAACCTGTTTCCGCCTCGTGAAGACTTCTCCCGCGGGGGTGGGTGGGTATTCTTGGAAAATAGCAGCATCTTAGCTTCGAGGTGAACGAAGTGCCTGCAGCTGTCTGTGCAGCTGTCCGACTGCAGCGCGCGTGTAAGCGCAACCGTTCACGAGGCCTTCACGAGGTCGTCGTCCGCTGCGATTTGACGCGTCCGGATCGGGGCATCCACATCTACTAGGGCTGCTTTGACCTTTACTAAGCCTGGCGCTGCTGGAGAGCCAACGCTGCTCACAAATCCTCAAGGTGTTGACATGACATTACAGAGCCCGCCTCACGCAGCGCAATGCAACAAAGCGCGGCGGCCTGCTGGCAGCTAATTCCTGTATTCCTTGCGAGCTTGTTACCTGTTCATGATTTGCTATATCCCATGAAAACCAGCAAATACTTTTACATCGTGGAAAAGCAAGGTCTCCAGCCAGGTTCAAACCCAGTAACGTCCACCGCAACTGCTTGTTCCCCTACTTTGGCGCTGTGCGACAGGCCAAGCACCACAGTCATCAGCGCCGGCGTCGAGAACAGCGAAGTAGCTAGCAGCTCTGGAAGCTCAGGGCACAACTCCGAGGCAAGCGGCACGGCTGCGCCACAGCCACCACAACATGCGGGCGACGGCGCCGCACAGAAGTCGGGCAAGGGACCGAACACCGCGCCGCAAGCCAACACGTCGCTGGACGCGCGTTCGTTGGTTGGTGCAGACGCCAAGGTACCCCTGTCCCCGCACGTGCTGCAGCTACAGAGGAAGCTGGAAAGCTTTCTGGCGTCGACGGAATTCGCCACATCGAGTCCCGATGCCGTCCAGGTGTGTGCTTTTTTGTATGTTTGTACGTCTGTCAGGTCGTGTGACTTTGTTGTAAGAGTCCTGAACAACGCGTCGCGTCTCTCTCCTCTTAAAAATCATTAAAAGTCAGTGTTATGTAAGGGTTTTAGCGTCGGGATGATGCTATGTGCCGTATGAACGCCGACCCAAATGGAAAGGAGGCGCACAGCGTCGCGTGGCCCTAACCAACCGCGTCACTGCCATCGACTACTACTCTTTTCCCACTTTACCGGATTACCATTTTTCACAACACCACAACACGACGTTGCGGATGGCCCAGCTTCACTTCTAGCGGTCCACTGGCCCCCTGTCCCCCCGACCTTCATGGTATCCCCTCTACCACCATTCCCCCGGTCCACAGGCTCTTGCGGCTGCCCTAGCCGCCGCCAGCGAGCCCTCTCCGCCGCGGCCACGTCCATCCTCGCGCGTCTCCCCCATGTGGGCCGCTGTCGGTGCGGGAGCGGTGCTGCTGGGTGTGCTGGCGTGTATCGTGGCCTGGCTCGTTTGGGTTCTCGTTGAGAAGCAAATGATTGGACCGTTTTCACATCAAGTCGGTCTCGTGCACATGTAATGTAATAGCTCCCAAACCGATATATCTTGGCGCTTAGCTTAGGTGGCGGAGTAAAGCGCAGCGCCTCCTACCGGCCGACGTGCGCAGGGACGCGCCAGGCAGACGATCACAGAAGGAGGACTAGGAAGCAAATCAGGAAGCCGCAGGAGGATGCATGAAGGCTTGAGAACGCAATGCAAGCAAGCACATGTGCTCGGTTAAACGTTGTGATGATGATCCGCGCGCGCGTGCGCGAACCGAGGCGGCTTTGGTTTCCGCCAACCGGTTTCACAAGCGGAAGAGCAGGCGGTGGGGAGGGGATGTCGTGTTGCGTGTAAAGGTAGGGAAGGGCAAATCTGGCTCTGGCTGGAACATGCATAGTAGTGAGGGCCTTATGGGGTTACAGCTGCGTTAACGGACAGCTGCGATGCAGCGTAAGGAGAAGGGAATACTGCATGGGCGGGGGGGGGTCTGGAAGAGTAAGAGTAAGAAGGTAATGAGAGAGTGAGTGGTCCGCAGTGCTGATGTGAGGTGTTGAAGGGGGGGGAGCCTATGCGACGAGCCATCTGTCATGGACATGTCCCAATGTGTGTAGCGGATAGTAGAAGAGTCTCATCATCTTTGCACGACCGTGCGCGCACGCACGAGTAATAGTTGGTCTGTCCGTCTGTGTGTCTATCTGTGTACGCGCGCGCGTGTATGTACAGTTTGCAGCGTGTGAGTGTGTGTGTGTCTCCTCCCTCTGTCCGCATCCATAGAGACAACTGAGACAGGGTAACCACGTTTCTGTTTATCTTGGTGGGCCGACATGTCGAGCCGAGCACGTGCTCGTGACCCCGAAGAAGTGCGAGGACGGGACACGGACGCTGCGTGCTTAAGAAGAAGACACACAAATCTGGAGGCCGTACTTTTTTTGTGTCCCAAGCCAGCAATAGCCAGGACCGGAAGACGAGAAGAGAGTGTGGGGGTATTACCATAGGTACCAGCACCAGCATTGTGAAGGGTAGTTTTGTTTAGCTTGGTTGTGCATGCAACGGAGGAGTTCACGCAGGCTTGTTCCCCATGGCATCGCTGCGGGGGAGGCGAACCTATGAACATATGGTGGTGTAGTGGTTACATCATGAATACGCAGTAATAGTATGCAGTAATCCTCACGGCTAGGCGGATTACCGCGCTGGCACTTGCTTTAATTTCTGCAGGCGCGCCTGCCGCTCCCCGCAAAGGCTTCCTGCACTCGGCGTGTAACGTGCTGTGACGTCGTTCTGCTGTGCGCATACGGGCTTGCACGCAACAGCCATCCCGTTTTATACCAGCTGAAAGTCCAAGCCGCACTGCGGCGGGAAGAAAAAGTTCCAATGTTCGGTGCCAGCAAATCAGCAACAGTCGCTGCTTCAGCAAAAGCTGGCAAAAGGACTTCTTGCTTGCCTAATCGGTCTGTCTGTCAGGCCGACGTGGATCGGTCGGGCGATGTGGATCGTGTCATTCAAATGAAACTGATTCCGCGGCCGACAGTTGCATTTAAAACATCCGCATAAGCAGCAGGTTCTTAACAAGTGCGATTACAAAAATGATTTGTTAAGGCCAATGAATTCCAGCCGCGCGAAAATCCTGCGGCATGATAATATAAATCGTCAAGGCGAACGTGCAGACGGCAGATACCGACAGCCTGTTCCCTTCCATGTCTTCACGTGTTCGGCCTTCTGGACATGGAAAAAATATGATTCCCATCTGTTGGATGGGGCAGTCGAAGCAGTAGAACACCAAACCGGCGCGCCATGAGGCCTCATTGTTGTTAATCTCGTTACTATATGGTGTTCAATTTTCCTCGGATTTGCATGTCTGATTCGGTATCGGGCCCATGGAAAAATCTGCAAATGATATTCTCCAAACACAATATTTTCATTGTCCATGCGGGCCCGATTCCTCGGCAGAGGGGGCCATTTCCGTACGTATTAGATTTGCCCTCCCGATGCTATCCCCCACGAAATCAGATTTTGTTTTCACCTTCGCGCTGACAAATCAAAATTGCAGACTGCGCGCAACAGCGCTAATCCTGTAAATTCAGCCAGCTTACCCTAATCAATCAACTCCCAAGAGGAGATCGTCCACAACCTGGCGGCTCAGGAAATGCGGATCCTTTCCTCTTCCTCTTCATCATCTTCCGCTGTAGATCATCTGCTTCGAAAAGAGTAAACCGACAGCAGGTACAACTTAAAATTTCGACATCTTAAGTGCTTTTGCGCCTTCTTCAACGTCCTGGAAATCCGCGCTAATTCGCCGGCAAGCAGCAAGGCAATGCGCGACCTCATCTCGCCATCTGAGCATCCTAACGTCACCATCTGGTCACCTTTCGCTTTGTCAACACCAATATCACAGCTGTTCGCTCACTCAGCAGCCTCATCAGCTAGCTTAGCTTCCAACAGCTTGGGCGGGGCGGCACTTCCATTCAAAACGTCGCAACACTCGACGAACGCAACTGCTGCGGAGAAGCAGCCTCAACGCAGCTACAGCGCCGAAGCCCGCCATCACAGCTATATGTCTGTCGCCATGTCTGCCATCATCACGTATAAAGTAAGAGGATGCGCCGTACTTACTGCAGCTCTGTGCCTGTATTGTATGTGCCGTACATGTCGTTAGGTAGGTCAGGCCCCAACCACGCAATTAGCATGCTTCACTTCATAAAAAGTTAGAGACCCCCGTGTCGTTCATTTCGTTCAGTTCCTGGCTTCTGGCTTCTTCGTGGCTACTTCGCCGCAACACGCGCTCGCGCCTCCCGGGATGACCCCCTATGAGACACCGAAAACGCCCCGAAAAAAGCCCTCTCCGTTTTCCGTTACACATGAAATACGAAAACCCAACCAACCAACCAACAATTAAGTTACCAACCAACCGACCCGGTAACTCCCATTCAGGTTCCTCGTTGCCACTGTTGGCAGTTGCCGTTCTGTTCGGTTCGGTTAGCCATCCTTCTCCTCCTCCTGCTGCTGCTCCTGCACCGCCCTGTGGTGCCGCCGTACATCACTCTCAGCAACAGCTTGATCCCGTTACATGATGGATCACTCCCGCTGCATCATCTCTTCCACACCACCGCCGTCATCATCGTAGCAATCTGCATCTGCGTCGTACTGGTTCCCGCCGTCGCACGGTACGGCCTGGAGCGCGTTGCATGCCTGGCCGTACGGTGCGTTACGGCTGCCGGGGGAAGCAGCTTGTTGTTGTTGAGCCTCTCTTCCCCGTTGGGTTGGCAGCGGCGGTGGCGGCGGCAGCAGCAGCAGCTGCCGGCGGCGCCGCCGGCCGCCGGCCAGAAGGCCAGCAGCAGTTGCAGCTACGGCGGCAGCGACGTCGCTGTCGCCGGCGGCGGCTGCCGCGGCAGGTCCGCTTCGAACGAGACGAAGCGACATTTCAGACCAAATCAGCTTGATGCCGCCGCCGACGCCGCGGCCGCCGACGCCGCCGCTGCTGCCGCTGAGCACGACGGCGTTGTCGGCAAGGCTGATTCGTCCGTACATCTCAATGCGTCAACATGGCGACCAAAAAGAAGGGTGCGAGGGCTATTATTAGACGTTGAGGATTCAGCTTCCGAGCTCAGCTCCGAAGCAGCAGCAGCGGTGGCGGGGTGCTGTAGCAGCGTCAGCGTCGCCAGCTCGTGCTATCGCGGCTGTAGCACAGATACCGATGGCGGCGAAGAAGACGAGTACGGCGATGATGATGCGTCGCTGCCTCCACGGCCGCCGGCTCTTGGAACTGCGACACGTGCTGCGACACAATCTGTCGCCGCCGCCGCTACAGCCGCCGTCGCCGTACCGCCCACAAGCCGCAACTGCCCATCAGTGGCAACGGCGCCGCTGCTGCCGCTGGCGTCGTCGCTGGAGATGCGTTTGCCGTCGACGGCGCAGCCGCCGCGACGACCGCCTGTGCAACCGCAGCGCCCATGCTTGGATATGGAGCTCCTGAGGCCTCAACCGATGGGCAATGCTGGTACAGATCCCGCCGCCGCCGCCGCCGCCATGACCCCCCGCGGCGGCAGCGGGCCTCGCGGCGCACCGCTCTACACGTCCCGACACAGAATCAGCGTCACCAGCGTCAAACTGTCGTACGACCATGCCACGGAAGGAAGCTTCCAGGCAGCTGCCGCCGGTTTGGCAGGTGCTGCAGGGAGGGCCCTTCGCAACCGCTATTCCGCCGTTCTGGCGGCGGCGGCGGCGGCGGCCGCGGCAAGAAGGTCCAGCGGCGGCGGCAACGGTAACGAGGGCCGGCAGCCTCCGTACGGCGGCGGTGTCTTGACGACCCTCGGCGGCGGAGTGCTTCTGTACGACACCTAATCCTGATGCTGCATGTGTCCCGGTGAGTAGTGATACCGTACTGAAGCCGTACTGAAACTATGTTAACTGTCTAACTGCGTACGGCATTTTTTGTACGATCTGCCACCGTACCTTCTCCCGACGCGCTCCTCCGCATTCTTCAGCAACTCCCCCCGACCTCCATTCCTTTCCCGCCTTTTCGCCGTCTCCGCAGAGAGGGGCGCTCTCCGCTTGCTACTGCTACTACTGCCACTGCTACTACTGCTGTTGTAAGGTTGAATTTTGTGGGAAGTGGCCAGAGGGTTAGGTCATATGCATTTTCATATGTGGATGCATCCACAGCAGCGCTAGGACATGGTGTTGTTTCCTTCTCTGCTGCGGTGCTCGGCAAGTTCACCTGTATGTACGTCGTGTGTGTTTGTGTGCGCCAGGCGAGGGGGTCCCCTCTTTTTGGGGAGGGCGCACACGTCACACGTCGCATGTTGGTTCGACGGCACTTGACGACCCACAACCGAGAAGGCTCTGTCCAGCTGAGCACATCCCACACCGGCGCTGCTAGGCTTTCCGCCGCTGCTTCTTCCTGTCGTACCTGGGTGCGTCGTACATCGGGTGTACGGCATATCGGACGCGGGTTGTGCCGCGCGGTGTGCTGTTGGGCGTAGTTTTGGTATCGGTGTTGGCGGCGATGGCGCTGCGTTTGTGTGGTGAATTTGCTGATGAATGGAAAGCGCGGTTGGGAAGCGGTTGGGAATTTAATCCGTTTTATCGTTTCAGGTATCAGGATGTATGTTTAAAAAAGTAATATAAGTTGACAGTGACAATGTGCGTTGACGAGATTGCTACACGACTTGTACGAGAGTCGCTTGCTTTTCTGCAAGTACTTGACATATGCATGTTTAGTGACATAGGAAACTTAAAACGGAGGTAACCTCCGCAAACATCGGATATGTGCTTATCAACAAGTCGCTGATTTTCTACGTGAGCTGGATGCCTCCCCAGCGACTTGTCGTACACCCGCATTGCAAAACATGGAGGGATGTATGTGTGGAGTGCCGGGAGAGGGCGAGAATATGCGGACGCGTTTGCATGCATTTGCATACGCTATCTATGCTATGTTTTTTTGGCGCGGATGCAGTACATGCCGTACGGATTTTGGAGCCAGGCGTTGTGCGATCTGCGATACGCAAAGGACGAGGGCGTCTTACGTCTTAGTCGGTGCACGTGGAGCATGGACACCAGGATGCATGGACGTGAGGTTGACCACCAGGAGGAGCGCTTGGGAGTCAAAAAGGCGCGAGCGGCCACTGGTGGGGTGGATGTGGGTAAAATACCATCGAGATGGACAACGGCAGACAGGCCCCCCCACGAGCGTGACACTACGAAGGTGTTGTGTCTTCCGAATAATCAATAATCCAATGTCACCCCGCCACTTCCATCACCACCCCACTCCCTAAGGCTCCTCTTCACTACCACGCGTGAATTCATCAGCCGAAATTGAAGGTGCGGAGGAATGGAATTTTACAAAGAAGTCGAATTCAAAGTGCCGCGACTTACCTAACACACAACCCGGTATATATTCAAGGCTAAGGAAGATGGTGTTGATGGTATGGCTCCCGGTGTTTGATTGTGATGACGCTACCAGGACCTTGCCCGGCTTCTGTTCCCGCCCCCACACGGCTTGCTTTCCCCGCTTCCCATTCAACTATCGGCGGATGACTTGAAACGACAGGTCAAAGCTCTTCTTACATAGTTCTGTACAAATAAATAATATTCGTGGTACAAGTGCACAGCGGCTGCCGTACCACTGAAGGTCCCATGAAAGCCACCTCAATGCTGGATACTTCTACCTCAGCACCAACCGATCAACCCCGACCGCGCGCATTATTAATAATGGACTGGCAGTTGATGGTACTGTTTCTAATTCCATTCGAGACGTGGTTTCGGAATACGATGTCTACAGAGTTGCGAAACAGACCGAGGAGGGGCTGACGTGGCGGCAAAAAGGGGGAGCTGCCGCCTGCCGGAGGTTGGGGGGCTGTGGTGTGCTCGCTGCCGCTGATGGCCACCGACAAGCAGGGCCCGTGCCACGGCCTGTAATGGCGTCTGTATGCCGTACTGCACTGCACGACTAGCAGATGTGTGTATGTGGGGGCCAGTTGTGGTCGTCGGGAACGTCGGTGAACATGCGTGGTTAGGGAATATCGGAGGAGGCTGTGACTACGGCAGCCCGCGTGAGGAGAATGAGTCTGGGCTGGTACTGGAGCGGGGCGGAACACAGATACACAGAACCCGTGTTTCAGGCGTATCTCAATGGTATATATCATAATCCCGCCAGGACTGTACTACAAAAGCTGTGCGAAGTCGTGCCGTGACCTTTGGCCATTTTGTTGGCCATATCGGTCTCTTCGTCACAGAGGCCTCATATGACTCTTTGCTATGTACAGGTGCTGCACGGTTTGAAAACCTCCCACCACTTCATATGACATACGTTACGCTGCATCGCAAGGCGCGGCCAAACACGCGCCGCCCTACCCTGTACGGTACGCATTTGTACCTTTATGTACCTTTTTTTATCTCAGAATTGAAATCAGACGTGGCAATAACAACAGTGACAATGACAACCGGCACAATAAAACACGGTAGCGGCACGCAGCACCCAGCAGTTCCATACCCGCAGCATACTAGCTGCTCACCCTCACCCCACCCCGCTACGGGCCATCTTGGCGATGCAACACAGCACCCGCCCCTAAGGGGGCCCCCACCGACTTTTACAGACGGACCCCGCAATTGTGCGAGGAGCTTGCAACTGTTGCCGAGGGCAGGGCAGGGCAGGGCAGGGCAGGGCAGGGCAGGGCAGGGCAGGGGGAATACGGCGCCCAAACCAGCTGCGAGGTAGCGACGGGGCGTTTTTATACCCCAGGGCGCCCTTACCGTACATTGCACCACCTAGCTGCCTTCGGCATTGAAGGACAGGATTGGCATCCAACGCAACCTCCATCCCGCACCATCTCTTGCTTATTATAAAGGACATCTCCAAGGCGCATCACGTACATGCCACAACAACCCCACAACAACAAGGACAGCACATAATGGTTCCCCCACGACATCAATTAAAAACATCCTGGACCTCCGACCGACCGCATTAACAGCCCCACTACCACTGTTACTGCCACAACCACAATTACCACAGCGCCCCCTGCCAAAACGCTCCTCCAGCTCCACTCCTGTACCTGCTCCCTGCCCCTACCCCTAAGAACCTTCACGGCCCAACCACAAAGACACACCACCGGAGACCTTCACGATTGCATTTCACAACAGAAAACTACATCCGTAGCAAAAACGAATTAAAATGAAAATAGTAACTGGGGCTTTAACCCAGTTCCTATATAATTACTCAGTAGCTCTTTCCCCAAGGGGCACAAACATCCACCCATACACCCCATCCATCCATTTATTCATCCACCTTCCTGAACGGGGGCCCCCACAGCAGTACATTCCTCCCGGCCCTCCACGGCCATTATTTTGAGGGCGACTGGTTCACACACACAACATACATACACACGTACACACACATTGCACATTCCCGGACACCTTCCTCTCCAACCACGTGGCCCGTCCTCCTCCTTCCCCTACCACATCAACATCCACATCCATAACCACATGCACAACCACAACCCATACTCCGCACACCGCCGCGATGGCCGCCGGATATATGGCTTTCTGTCGCGCTTTCTGTCGAACCATCCTTTTCCCGCAGCGGCCACCACTGAGCCATTCACCCGTCCATCAGGCCACCGCCCCGCCCAGCCGCCCGCCCGCCCGCCCGCCTGCCCAGCTATCCCCTCATTGAAGATCCAGAAGCGAGTGGCGAGTGCCGGAACGGCTCAGACGAGACATGACGGGACGCAGCGTCGGTGCTGGAGGCGGTGACGGTGGCGAGCCCACGACTTGGCCGTCGGCACCGCCGCCGCCGCCCCCGCTGGCGCTGCTGGCGGCACTGCCGCTACGGCCCATGGCCCCCGTGCCGGACCACCGCGGCCGCCGATGGCTCGGCTTGGAGTCGTCCGAGGACAGTTCATCGTCATCGCTGACAGGGACACTTTCCACAGTGCTCACGAGCACCCTGTCGGCGAACCGTACGACACCTGTCGGTGCCGCCGTAGTTGCGGCTGCAGTGGCGGCGGCGGCGGCGGCGGCAGGGATGGCGGTGTAGGGCTTGGCATTGTCTGCTGGGTAGCGACGCTGTTGCGCCGCCCCGCCAGAGCCGGCGGTGGCGGCAGCTGTTGGCGGCGCCGCTGGCAGCAGCGCACCAGCGGTGGCCACCGGCGAGATGGATGCTGACGTGGCGGGACTCGACGCAGGAGGCGGACAGCTCAGCATGAGAGCGGGACGCGGCGGCGGCGTCAGACGCCGTGAAGCTGGAACGGGCAGCGGCGGCGCTGGTGCCAGTGCGGGCGGCGTGGCGACGAACGACACCCCGCCACTTGGAACCGTCCCTCCCACACTTGCCGTCACGGCCGCCAGCACTGCCGCCGCCGGCTGCTGCTTCTTCTGAAGCTGCGTCATGCACGACGGAACGGGCGCACCGCCAGCTGCGGCGCCGGCGCCGCCAGGAGTACCGACAGCGGCGGCGGCGGCGGCTGCTCCCGGGCCAACCACTGCAGGTCCCCCCACCGGGGCCCCCGCGGGAGATAGCGCGGCTGTTGCCGCGACGCTGACGGCGCCGCCGCCACCAGTGCCGTTCCCGGCTACTGCAGCCGCCACTTCCACAGGGCCCGGCACTGCCAGCGGCGCGGAGGCGGCGGTGGGCTGCTGCTGCTGCTGCTGCATTGGAATGTCCTCAATGCCAAAGGGCCCCACGCGGTGACTCAGCTTCCACTGCGTAATGGCTGACGTAGCGTACCTGTCAGGCAGGCGGGGATTGGAGTAACAACAACAGGAACAATAATATTAACCAATCACCACAGAAAGCGCAGCTACAACCGTGGAATATGATAGCAGAAAAAGCAATTGCCGTACCGTTACAACGACGAATATTTGGCAGCAGGATATATACATATCGCCAGACGAGGAAGGGTTCACGGAACGGAAAAGGGCCTGATCCGTTCCAGCCGTACATTTGCCGTACAACTATGCCGTACATACCTGTACGCATCCTTCACGATCCGGTCCATTAGGTGGAAGTCCATCAGCCGGAACCCGCCCAGCCCGGGGGGCCGCAGGTACAGGTCAATTCGGTGCTCCACTGCCACCCGCTTCAGGTTGGCAACGTGGGTCATGGAAGTGAGCTTGCTGAGCAGGGCGGCGTAGCGAGGCGCCCCGCGACCGGACCCGGAGCCGGACCCGGACGAGGCAGCGGCGAAGCGCAAGCCGGGGATGGGACACAAGCGATCCCACAGCAGCCGCCAGCCGGACAGACCGCCATCGTACGGCGTCAGGCTGCGCCAGCCTGTCGTACACGGAATGCGAGAAGAACAAAAGACATGTGTTTGGCAGCCAGCTGGTGGGGGGTGGAGCGGGGGGGAAAGACGAACCACACACGATTGAAGCTGCTGCCAGGGCAAGAGAGTAACAAACGTATAACTGACCGAAAGGCGTCCGTGGCGACCGTGATCTCGGGATGACGAAGTGAATAAGATGCCGGAAAGACTACCTACCTAAGCCGCCAGAACTAAAAAAGCAGAAGAAATAGTATAGCCAATCCGTAAAGAAGTAGGTGTAGAAAAGTAGTAGTGAAGGCTGCGGAAACGTAGTAAAATAGTGCTGTCGTAAAGGAGGCATAAAGTTGCTGGCCTGGAGAAATAGCTGATTTGCTGATACTGAAAGGCTGTCGGTATGCAAGTGCTGTCGGTATGCAAGAGCGGGGGGGGCGGGGAACGAGCCCGCGGAGTCCCCTCAGGCCACCTAGCAGCAATGCGACCGCTGCTAAACCCCCCGCCTGCAATATATGCAATCTACATCACATTCTACACCACAATCTACAGCACAATTTATAGCACACCAAAAGGCCACACACAACAAACACAGCACGCCGAGGGGCCTTGCCTGCCGACCGACCGACCGACCCCGCAACCCACTTTCCCTCATCGTCATCAATCACCACGCACCCATGTCGTCCCGACCCTCGACATCCACCACGACCACGGAGTCGACGCCCATCATGCTGCGCATCACGTCCACCGGCATGTTGTTCATGTATCTGTTGGGAGGTGCGCATGTGAGGGTGGGGGTGTGAGGGTGTGTGTGTTTGGGTGTGTGTGTTTGGGGGTGTGTTTTGTGTGTGGGGGGGGAAGTGGTTAAGTGTGAACCTCGACACGGGTGCATCAGGCAGGAAGGAGATTTCAACACGGGGACGTGCGCAGTTGTTTCGCTGGCATTGGCACACACACACACACACACATACGCACACACACATACCCACATACCCCCCCCCAGACACACACACAAATTGATTTGAGCCCCCTTCCTCCTTTCCCCACCATCCTCCTCCTCCTCACCCTCCGTCTACCAGCAAGCACCCGTCCTCCCACACGGGAGGAAGCAAGCCCACTATCGTCATGGAGGCGCGGACCTGGGCCGCAAAAAGTATGTATGTGTGTGTGTGTGTGGGGGGGGGGGGGAGCCGGAGGGCAGGCGGGGAGGGGGAAAGAGAGGAAAGGAAAAATAGAGGACCA
>NW_003307545.1:3098777-3102325 GCF_000143455.1 Volvox carteri f. nagariensis | reverse complement strand
CCTCCCCCCCCCCCCGCTGTGCCTCACCAGCTTCCACAGCGTCCCCTCCATGTGCACACTGGCCTCCCCCCGGGTCAGGTTGGTGGTCACGCAGAAGAACGGCAACCACAAGTCCTCAAGGCGCTGAAAACAGAGGGGGGGACAGAGGGGCGGTCAGGGAGGGGGACGACAGGCGGGTGGGGGGGGGGGAAAGACCACGAACCACGAACCACGAGTGAAGCTGCTGCCAAGGAAAGACTGTACAAGAAGCAGAACTGACCAGTAGTTAAGGGGGGGCAGATGACAGGTGAGTGTAGGGAGGGGGTCAGTTCGGGGGGGTGTAGGACGACGAACCACTGGCGAATGGAGCAGACACCAGAGATGGTTAGTCCAGGAGTAGTCCATGAGAAGAGGTCAGGGAGGGGGTCAGGCGGGTAGGGAGGGAGAGGGGAGCGCGGCAGGATGGGACACTTCCGGTGTACAGTGTTCGCAGCTCTAATCACTAAATCACATACATATGCACATACACGCGACCTGCTTTCTTCACACAGACGTGTCTCCCTTCCGTGCCTCCCCGGCGCCTCCCCTACCCACCCACCCACCCGTACCCTACCTGCGCTCCCCGCTCAAACACCCGCTTGACGGCCTGATCGAATGCCGTACCGCTGAACAGCGAAAGTACGGGCAAAGTGATGTCCGACAACAAGTGCCGTACACTTCCCAGCTGCTGAGCGTAGTGCCGTACGCTGTGGTTGAGCGCCTCGCGACCCAGGCCCTGCAGCCCCCGGGGTAAGAGATCAGTGGCCGCCGCAGCGGACGCCATCTCGAGCGCTTGCTAAATCCGATTATAACTTATAGCTTAGTCGCACTGCACCGACAAGCACCAGAAAAACTTCGATATCTATCCTATCTTTACTATACTCTCTTGTGACTAGCGATGTTTGGGAGAAGTGGTAGAGGGATGGGCAAAAAGCTTTACTTACAGCCTTACATACAGCCTAACAGCAATACCAGCGGATTAAAACATGATGTCCACCCCGCAATCTATCACGTATATACATACATGCGTACGTACATGCACACACATACACACACATAGACATACATGCACACATACACCTACATACATACATATACACACTTTCGCACCCCCACCTCACCTGTGCATACAGTGCCGCCATGAAGGCTCCCTGGCTGGTTCCCCCCACCGCATCCAGCGGCACCCCCGCGTCCTCCAGCGCCGTCAGCACCCCTAGGTGGGCCAGGCCCCGGGAGCCCCCACCCGACAACACGATACCCACAGCCTTGCCGGCCATCCAGCGGGCCAACCTGCGCGGACAGTGAGGAGGTGGGGGAGGCGGAGGCGGAGGCGGACGCAGAGGAGTATAGGAGGTGAATCGGGGTTGGGAACCATACATGCCGTGCCGAGTCAAGAAGGGAAAACAACAGCTATTTCCAAACTCCCGCGTCCAAGGTCGCGCGCACGCTGCGAGATGTTGGAGCCCAAAGCAGTGGCGGTGTGTGTGATGGTGGGGCTAGGGCTGGGCGTGTTGGGGAAAATTGAAACAGAGAAGAGCCATGTTGTGTCCCACATGATTATGCATCACGCATGCCGTACCGTTGTGCGGTTTTTCGTTACTGTTCCGTACGATATCGCGCCGTACCTTTGGATATCGGTCCGTCGGCCTAGTCGGATGTGGTGGTGGCGGGACAGGTTGGGACGCCCCGCTAGCCACTCCGCTGTGGCGCTGGGCGTACTGCCGTCACCTGGGTGCAGCAAAACCAACTCTACGCGGCGCAACATGGCGGCACTGCTGGCGCCGTACAGCTGCTGTGCCGCGCCGTACAGGTGGTGTGGGTGCTGACTGCCGCCAACGCCACCAGCGGCGGCCGCCGCCGCCGGTGGCGGCGGCAGCGGCGGAGCTGCCGCCGCTACCGGCGCAGGTAAATGCGCTGGCGCAGCCGGCGGCAGCACCCCGATGTTCAGGTTGGCCGCGCTCGACCGCGACGGAGGCGAGGGCACCGGGGACGGCGGCGGGCGGGCTGCCGCCGCGGCGGCGGCGGTGCCGTCACGCTCCCGTCCGGCGATACTGCCGCCACTGGAATTAGCAAAGCGCGAGGGCGATCGCAACGTGCTGGCGGCCGCGGTGGCACCTGCTGCCGGCGCCGCCGCCGCCGCCGCCAGTTGCGCCGACGACGGCGCGGTGGACAGCGCGGGTGTGAGGCCAGTCCGGCGGGGCTTGGGCCGCGCAAAGGCGGGCGATGCGGAGTTGAACACCAAGATGCTCTCCGGTTGGGACAGGGAAGGGGTGGAGCCCTCCGGGGCGACTAGGAGGATGCAGTCGGCCTAAGGAAAATGCGCGCGCAGGGGTGGTGTGGGGGTGTGGGGGCGGGTGTACGGATAGACCTATCCGTTGAAAATACAGGGGCCACAGGAACCGCAAGAAGCGGGTGTGAGTATATGAGATATGCACGTGCGCGCATGCGCGGGACAATCAACCAAACCGGGAAACCGCGAATCCGCTAGCTTTTATGCATTTATGGGCATGTGTGCGTGAAAGTGGGTGAGAAAAACCACCGCGCGGAGGGGTAACCCGGGGTTGGAGTTGGAGTGCGGCAGGGGAAAGGTAGAATGGGAATTTCGGAAAAAAGATATGTGCGGTTTTTGCCTGTCTAACGAGTGACCTCGGTGACCTCGGTGACCTCGGTGACCTCGGTTGAATCCTAACCCTTACCGCTCCCCCCAAAAAAACACGTTGGACATTGGACGCCGGCAGTTCGTCTCGTCTGAGTTCCTTGCATGTGATCCCCCCCCATCCCAAACACACACACACACGCACACGCACACACACACACACATACACATACACAGACATGCACATACATACCTACATACACACACCTGCGCCACGCACACAGACGACCAAGGCGACGCCGCCACATCCCCCTCCAGCAAAATGAATCTGTACTCCTCCTCCTGGGCAGCCATCCAGCTGGTCACCTGCGCACACATACGACATGTGCATAACATCAAACATGTGCATAACATCAAACATGTGCATAACATCAAACATGTGCATAACATCAAACATGTGCATAACATCAAACATGTGCATAACATCAAACATGTGCATAACATCAAAACGACGTATACGATAACCGTACGGCAAGCCCGGCACGATTCCCCGGCTGCCAAAACTGGGGGCCCAGAAGAACACAAAACGCGCGCGCGGGGACGACTATACCTTCCAGGGGCGGTATAGTGGTAACTGTGGTGTCTGAGGCAGCTGGATTGGGGGTGGCAATGGCTGGTGGCAAAAAGTCTTAAAACAGCCATCCCCACCATCCCCACCATTTCCCCCACCCCTCCCCCGCCCGACCTTGGACCTGTAGAACAGCACGTCCAGCCTCTCGCTGGCGGTTGGAAACTGCAACGACAACACCGTGGCGTCCAGCAGCAGCACCGGACCGAAGGGGGACAGCGCATCCTGCAGGGACATGGAAGGTGGTGTGGTGTGGTGTGGTGTAGGTAAGGTGGTGTGGGTAAGGTGGTGTGGGTAAGGTGGTGT
>NW_003307545.1:3094960-3097914 GCF_000143455.1 Volvox carteri f. nagariensis | reverse complement strand
CCGCCGTTCAGCAGGCCCGAGTACGACCCCGCGCGGCCGCTTCCGCTGCCGCCGCTGCCCATCGACGCCGCCTCACCTGCCGCCAGCGCCGCCGCCGCGGCGGCGACGTCAGTGGGTGAGCCCGAAAGCGCTGACGACATGGTGGCGGCAGCGGCGGCATCAGGCAGTACGCCGGCGGGCAAGATGGCAATGGTGACGATCTCGCCTCGACGACCTGAGGGTCGTGGACCGCGTACGACACCGCTGCTGGCGGACAGCTGTCCAACGCTTTTAAGCGGCGTCAGCCCCAACCTGGCGGGGTTGGGCAGCTGCGGCAGCCCGGCGCCGCGCAGGGCTGCGCCGTTGGCAGCAGTCGCGGCGGCGCCGCCGACGCCGCCTCCGACCCCTGCGGCCGCCGCCGCTGCGGCGGCGGCGCTGCTAGTCGCTGCCGCATTCGAACTACTGGCTCCTCGATCGCTTCGTACCCTGCATGGCATGAATGAGGTTTCGGCGGGAATGAAAAAGTCAAAGTGTTGAACGCACAGGAAGGATAACGGCCGCACGAGGTTTTGTTTTTGTTGTGTTAGATGCTAAGCTGGAAAGAAGGTAAAACAAGGAAAGCCTTGGAGAGGAAAGAGCGAATGCGGTGTATTGCGGTCCGCTTGTGGAGCAACGTGTGTTGAGACCGTCATCGCCCGGAGCGCCTCCCTCTCCCGCCTAGCCAGAATGGGTGAACAGCCATAATGCACAACTCGCAACCTTCACACCTGGAGTCCCATGCCGCTACCAGTCGCCGCGCAATGTTGGAGAACAGCTTGGATAGCGCCAGCGGCGAGTCCGCCGAGATGACCCGGAACGCCGACCTGCGCTGGGACGGGGGACGGGGGCCCGAGGGGGAAAGACCACGAACCACGAACAACGAGTGAAGCTGCTGCCAAGGAAAGAGTGCACAGGGGCCGGGGGCGGGGGCGGGGCGGTTATTTCCTAATTAGGTTGATTTTCGTGAGGTTGGTGGCGGCATGGTTACAGCGCGCGATTTAGCGCCCGGTCGCAAGGGTTCAATAAAGGGGAGACTTAGGGTTCAAAGAGATTGGAGGCAATGGCGGCTGCCCGGACGAAAGGCAGCTGCTAGGGGGGAATACCACTACCACGCGAGACATGAAGAGACGGACGTGGCGGCTTGCGTGGCGGCATGAAAGCCGCGAAGGCACTTTCTTAGGAATAGGAAGACCTAGCACGAACTTCCCCCCTCCCCTCTTCACCCCCCCAGCCGCCGGTCCGTTTCCGTCTTACCCTCTCCACCCCACGCACCTCATCTCCACACACCTCGCCACTCCAACCCCCACCGTACCGTGCCCAGTCCCCTCCCCCCCCCAGCCTGAAATCAACAATAAATCCGCTCAACAGCCCCAGTGGCCCTCATGCACACCATCTGTTGCCTCGGTTTACGTACTTACGTGCACCGGGGTGTTTCGCTTCTTGCCTTTCTCACCTGCGCCTCCCACCACCACAGCCTCATCCAGTCCGTCCCAATAGCCCCGTCCTCTAAATTCCCCCCTCCCCCAACAAGCAAACCCCGAAAGTCATCCAGCTCCCTACATCCCCAGTACTGTATATACAAACACAAACACAAACACAAACACATACATACATGCATACATACATACATGCACATACACATACACATACACATACATACATACATGCATACATACATGCATACATACATGCATACATACATGCATACATACATGCATACATACATACATGCATACATACATGCATACATACATGCATGCATACATACATACATACATACATGGCCAGGGCGGCCCACCTGCTCATGCGGACCAGCTCCGAGTCACGGACACACAGTGCGGTGGTGTCGTGGTAGCCGCCCGTGATGGCCCACACGGCCCCCACCGCCTCACCACGACCCACCTGCGGTGAAGGTGGAGGTGGAGGTGGAGGTGGAGGGGGGAGGGGGGGAGGGGGGAAGGAGGGGAGGGGGGGAGGGGGGGAGGGGGGAAGGGGGGGAGGAGGGGAAAGATGAACCACGAACGAATGAAGCTGCTGCCAGGGCAAGAGTGTACCAGACGTAGAACTGACTGGGGAAGGGGGAAAGACGAACCACGTGAACGAGTGAAGCCGCTGCCAAGGAAAGAGTGTACCAGAAGTGGGGGAGGAGGGGGAGGGCGGACGAGGTAAAGGACGTGGAGGAGGGAGGTCAAGAGGTCAAGCGCGCGAGGTGCACGGCAACCAGGCAAAAGAGGAAAGGCAGGCAGGAAGGCAGGGAGGCAGGGAAGGGTATAAACGACGTGAGGGACGAGGCGGCGCAAATGGTGTACTCTCCCCAACCATCCCCCTGTGGAAAGGTCTTCCCCAAACACACGATCGCTAGGACCCGCACCTCCTCCTCCAGGTGCAGCTGCCGGGCGTGTGTGACTGGGTGCATGGTTTCATGCAGCAGCCTCAACCGCCCCGAGATGACCACGTACAAGCACTCCGCAAAGTCACCTGGCGCCCGGGGAGGAGGGAGAGGGGGAGATGGAGAAGATACCGGGGCAAGGGGAGAGGGGGAAAAGACGAACCATGTGAACGAGTGAAGCTGCTGCCAAGGAAAAAGTGCTGCGGCGGAAGCAGAACTGACCAGGGAGAGGGGGAGCGGAAGCGTCTGAAGCTATGTGTCAAACGAGGGAGGGACTTCGCCGAGGAGAATCTAGACGCGGATCTGGAGCTGCCGTGACCGGCCACCCCGTTGTGACGGTTACGCTACGTGTCAAATAACGGCACTGGTCCCCACCCGCCCATCCCCCCGCCCGGCCCCAACCGTATATACACCCCCACCCTACTCTCTCCCCCCCCTTCCCTACCCGCTTACCCATCCACTACCACCCGCCCACAGCCACCGCCATACTACCAGCCCAGCCTCTACTACCACTGTTTCCACCCCCCCCCCCCCCCCCCCCAAAAAT
>NW_003307545.1:3038874-3094910 GCF_000143455.1 Volvox carteri f. nagariensis | reverse complement strand
GGGGGGGGGGGGGTTTAGTGGGGGGGGGAAAGACGAACCACGAACCACGAGTGAAGCTGCTGCCAAGGAAAGGGTGGAGGACAAGAAGCAGAACTGACAGTAGTTAAGGGGGGGAAGGAGGGCAGGAAGGAGGGCAGGAAGGAGGGGAATGGAATTTGGCGAGGAGCTGAGTAAACGGGGGAATGGACATGGAAAGACGGGGTAACCACACCATGGTGATGCAATAGGAACTTTTTTTAATTGAAGTTGAACAACCGCCGACGACATCCCCAGCAACCACCACCAACTGTTTTGTAGTACTAGTAGTCCAAAGTAATAGGACGTCACTGTCCGGAGTTCCGAAGGCTCAGAGGCCCCCAAAAGAGCTGGGCAAAAGGATGGCGGGAAATATTTTTTTGGCGGTAAAACCACAGCGCCGCCAACTCCTCACCTGCCAGGAGAACGCCACCAGCCGGGCCGGCTCCAACGCCACCACCTTGCACCGAGCCGCGGTGGAGGACAGGAAGGCGGCGCAGCTGATCATGCTGCCTGCCCTCGCAAAGAAGGGAGGGGAGTGCGTGTATGCGCGTGTATGTGTATGTGTGTGTCTCTTGGCTATCCGAGAGAGAGAGAGTGTGTGTGTGTGTGTGCAGATTTTGGAGCACATTAGGTTTGTTGGGCGGAGCCGATTCGGGGAGGATCTGGGATTGGGATTGGTATTGCTAGCAACAGCAGCAGTAGCCAGCAAAGGTTTAAGGAGCGACGTGGCGAGGAGGTAAGGTTCGGTACGTACTGTGTAGCAGCTTCCATACCCACCCTCATAGCCCCCTTCTCACCATAAAACCACCACGGCTTCCACCACCTCCTCGCCCGTTGCCCGTCGCCAACCCGTATCCGCCAGGTCCTGGAACGCTCAAGACGCAAATCCCGAGCCCCACCCACCCCACGAAAACACACCATCATCACCTCCCTCACCTCACCTCCCCCTCCTCCCTACCCTACCCTGCCCTGCCACCTCCTCTCTCTCCTCCCTTCCTCCCTGTCCTCTTTCCTATCTCCACCCCACCCCACCCCACCCCACTCCAGCATGCAAACCCCGTAATCCAACGCACCTGGCGCGATAAATGTGCTCTCCTGCACCTTGGTCGAGCCCGCCCTCAACCCGCCAAGCACCGGCAATCCTGCCGGGCCCGCGGCTCCGGGACCATCTTCCGGGCCCCCCGGCGGACCCGCGGGTCGCTCCGCCAGCAGGTGACCATCCAACAGCAAGTAGAAGCAACCCGACGCCCAATCCACGTCCTGACACACCATACGGAGTTCGGGACAGACGTGGTTTTGCAGGATGACGTGTACACGCATGTGTGTGTGTACATGCGCGCATGTATAGATGCGTGCATCAGAGACAGAAAACGATTATTAAGGACTGGATGTGATGTGATGTGATGTGATGTGATGTGATGTGATGTGATGTGATGTGATGTGATGTGATGTGATGTGATGTATGTGGGTAAGGATTTGAGTAGGGAGCGAGGGAAGGGAAAAGACGTATGAACAGGCGGAAAGAAGTCATTGGCAAGGGGGAAACCGCTACATGCCGTACCTGCAGCAGGCCCCCCGTGGTGAGGGGCAGCTGGGTACCCACTCCGGAGCGAGGATCTGTTTGGGGGAGAGGCAGGGATAAGGGGAAAGAGGGGCATTATGCTTGACATCTCATAACCATGAGAAAACAACGTGCAACTACCGGCCTCCAAGGAACATGAGGGAACGAGCGGCCGGGGGCCGGAGGGAGAGCTACATGCAAAACACACACACACACACTCTGCTCTAGGGGTCCATTTGTCCTTCCCTGACTTACCCCCCGCTCCCCTAGAAGCATCCGCGTGTTGGTGTCCGAGCCCAGCAACTTCCGGGCTTTCGTCAACCCATCTTTTCGTCAACCCCCGACAACATCCCCCCCTGGAACCCATAAACCCCCACCCATAAACCCCACCCATAAACCCCACCCATAAACCCCCACCCATAAACCCCCACCCATAAACCCCACCCATAAACCCCACCCATAACCCCTCACCCATAAACCCCACCCATGACCCCCACCCATAAACCCCCACCCATAAACCCCCACCCATAATGTCGCCCACATGTCCCCATCGAACGCCAGCTCCTCCACGTCGATGACATCCCAGCCAGCCGCCAGACAGGCCCGCTCACCGAGCACAAAGGAGCGACGCAGGTGGGGGGAGCCGCCGGGGTACCACCGGCACACGGGGCCCTGTGCGGAGGAGAGGGGAGGCGGAGGGCGGAGGTCCCGGGGGTCCCGGGGGTTAGGACCCGGACGGGAAACGGTACTTTGGGGAAAAGCGGTACTCCTGGCGGAGCGGAAAGCAACCAGGATGAGGCCGTCATCGTGCCGTCGCCGTCCCGTCACCGTCGTGTTAGGAGTTGAGCTGGGTTAGAGAGGGGTTAACAGGAAGGTGCACGAGACTAGGGATGAGTGGATGTCCCGAACGCGGATGCGAACGTCTCTAAAAAAAGGTCCATTCGCTGACTAGAGGCCGGTGCGGCGGCCAGAGGAAGGCGAGGGAAGCAGGACATTGCGCGATCAACGAAGAATTAATTTCAATTTATTTTCTTAAGAGAAGCTAAAGAGCAGGTTAAGCCAGCATTAAAGCAAAGGGATGAAAGAAGTAGCTGCAGCCAAAGTCGAGGAACCTGCGAGGCATCATCGTCATGCATGCGGCTTAGGGGATTGCGGGCATACCTGCGGCCGAGACCCCTCCTCCTTTGCCGGGGGAGTAAAGCCAAACAAACCGCCGTTGCCGTACCGTTGTCCCGGCAGACCATGGCCGCCGACGCCGACGCGATGACCCTGGGCGCTTGCGGCGGCGGCGGCAGAAGGCCAGGAAGAAGGTAGTGTAGGCTGAGGCGGCAGCGGCGGCGGCGGCACCGCCGCCGCCTCCAGCGGCTGCCTGGTACTAGAGCTAAGTGTTGTGCTAAGTGTTGCGCTACTCGCAATCGTACTCGTGCTGTCGCTGGTGCTGATGCTGCGTGTACTGCACTCGGCGCTGCCGCTACCGATGCGGGCCCCGACGGCGGCGGCGGCACCGCCGCTATCGTGGCGGGCATCTGGTTGCGATAACGACGAGAAACGGTCAGATGCCATCTCCGTTGCACCGGCGGCAGCGCTGCTAGCGGCCCCGGGTAGTCCGCTGGCTGCCACAGGCGAACAGTTGTTCGCTCCAGCAGTGACGACAGGGAAAGGCGCAGCAGGGATGGGGACCTGCGCTGCCGCGCCGGCAGCGGCGCACACTCCCGTCGGCGTCAGCGGCGGCGGCGGCGGTGGAACGTTGGCTAGCAAGGCTGCCGCTGCCGCAGCGGCAGCCAATGTGCTTGGCGCCGGCGGCGGCTCCGGCCGAAGTGGCCCATGGGTCGGCCCGCCGGCGCCACGTGCCTGCGCCGACGCTGCCGCCGAGGCGAACAGCTCATTGAACGTGGGCGCCGAGGACGGGGACTGAATAGGGCCCAGGGAGCCAGTTGCAGCTCCCGCGGCGGTGACACGGGGCGATATGTACGGCCGCGCCGGAGCCTGGGAAAGTGCCGCCGTCGGGGAAAGCATGCTGTCCTGCCGCACGGGTGCCGTACCTGTGGCCGCATTCGTCAACACAGCGTCCTCACCACATAATAACAGCTCTCCCTCCAAGGAGTTTCGCTGCTGCTGTTGCTGCTGCCGTTGCTCCGCCTCCTGCGGCTGCCCTTGCCCAGCCTCCTGCGGCTGCCCATGTGCAACCGTTGTTGCTGCGGCATCCGGCGGTCCTAGGGGCACAGAATTTTCATTGGCGCTTGCGATGGCGACGGCAGCGGCAGCTGCCTGTGCTGCCGCCTGTGCTTTTCGCCGCTTGCTTTTCTTTTTTCCGCTTCCGCCACCGCCTCCACCACTGCCGGTGAACCCGGTGCAGTCACCAGCGAGCGCCTCCGCCGCCTGTACGGTGACCGCCGCCGCCACGGCCGCCTCCAGCTGCACCACCGTAGCCTCCGACACCCGCGCAATGGACAGTGGTGCAGCGGCTGCTGCAGCACTCGTCTCCGCCGCCTCCATCAACGCCGGCGGCGGCGCCTCCGCCAGCCCCGCGACCTGCTCCACCTGCTCTCGCTCATCCATCGCCTGCAGCCCAACGTCCGCCAACGGTAATGTTGGCGGCGACGGCGGCAGGGCATCCGTCTGGGTGCCCTGATCCTGTCCAAACAGATTGGATGGTGTACGGAGCGGCTGGTAGCCCGCGGCGGAGGCGGCGACGGTTGCTGCTGCCGCCGTTTCCGCCGCCAGGGCGCTACCGGGGGGCTTGGGCCTGTAAAGCTGGAGCTGCAGGAAATCCGCCAGGACGAAATGGGCCACACGCCACAGGCGGGCAAGACCCTGGTGGAAGGAAGAGGCAGCCGGGAAAACATCACTGCCGCCAAATCCGGCACGAGGACTAGGATGGGGAGTAAACCGCGGGAGGAGATAAAAACATTGTCCGGACCTAAACCTCAAACATATATGCGTGTGTTGGGGAGAGGGGTGTATCATATAAACAGACAGAAAGACACAAAACAACAGCCTCTCTGCAACTCTCCCTCCCTTCCTTCTCCCGCCTTGCCCACCTGCTGAAGGTACAGCATCAGCGCCCGAGGGTGCGAGTGCACAAAGTCCATAAATAGCTCCCGGGGCACATTGACCAGCAGGCAGCCCGACTGGATAGGCGCCATGGTAAATGGACGGAGGCCAAAGAGTGCCGCGAAGAGTGCCGCGAAGAGTGCCGCGTTGAGTGCCGCGTTGAGTGCCGCGTTGAGTGCCGCGTTGAGTGCCGCGTTGAGTGCCGCGTTGAGTGCCGCGTTGAGTGCCGCGTTGAGTGCCGCGTTGAGTGCCGCGTTGAGACACCGAAAGGGGAGCAGTGCGGCAGCAAGCCGCGGCCACGACCACAGAAGGGGCGCAGGGAAATGGGAAAGGGACACGGGGAGGAGTTCAGCTGCAGCCGGAGATTGGGAAAGAGCAGCCTTCACGGAAACATCGGGAACAAGTCGGGAGCCTGCGCACACGTGACGCTAAAGCATCTTCTAATCGGACACGACACGTGCTGCTATCTCCATGGCTGCTATTCTATTGCTGTTATTTTACCTGCTTGCTAGCTGACATGCCAACTTCACGCTGATGCCGTTGATGCCACAATACGTTTTCAGCAAGGCAGGCTAAGTGAAGGCCGAGATCTTTCACCACCCGGCTGCCCGCCCAGCACTACCTTCGCGCGAGTCCACCCCTCAGCCGCACCTCCAGTGCCATACAGCTCACGGTCCGAACCGCGCCGTCCACCACATCCAGGTCACCCACGCTCTCGCCGCTCCTGCGGGTGGTGGTTCGGGTTCGAGGATTGAGATCAGGATTAAGGATGCAGATTGGGATTAGGGTCCGGGGTGTGGTGAAAAACCAGAAATAGTAACAACCAATGAAATGCAAACAGCGTCGTCTGTGGGGAGAGCAGTGATGGCGCTGGTCGACACAGTGTCAGAGGTCCTCGGCAGCTAGTAGACCACCTGATCTCGGCAACAACTCCTCGCGCCCCGAGTCCCTGTTGTCGCGATCGGGGCTCGATCGGGCTGCCCCCTGTACTGTACTACCGTCCTCCCCCGTACTCAGCAGCGACTCCATCACAACGCTGGGCCGCTATCCTGACCCGTCTGGGTAGGGGATCTCGCCGCCTGCTCGCCTCTCCTACGGCTCTGGTAGGTCTTATGCGCGGCAACACAACAGAGCCAGAGTGCGGCAGGTGAAATATACCAGGGTCGTAGCAGCTGAGAGCTGAGGAGGAGAGAGCTCTCATGCTCAGTTACCCAAGGCGTCAAGTGGCCACTCATGCTTCACGGGCGCAATCGAGCGCAATGCAATAATGTGCAGGGCACAAGATTGCCCTAGCACGCCTCTTGCACACTTCACGGTGCGCGCCTCCGCGCGCCTGCCACCGGCCGGCGCATCAGCACAACACAACACAACACCGCTGCCGCACCTTAGCGTGTTTGCATGGATGGGCGGCGTGTTGTGTGTGGGATCCTCCAGGAAGACCCCCAGGGTGCCGTGCAGCACGATGTAGATGCCGCTGTCAGAGGGGTCGCCGCTGCGGAAGAGGACCTCGTGCGGCGACAGCGAAACCTGTATCGTGGGGCAGCCCCGCGGGGATGAAAGCGGGAGGGTGATCAGACGCAAACATCCAAAAGAAATCAGCTGCCTGTGTAAGTGGGGGGTTAGTTAATGGGTAAGTGGACAGTATGCAACAGTTGTTCAGGAGGCGGTTTAGAGGAAGGGACGGATAGTATGATGGAACGGGGCGGACGTCGCTGCATGGCAGCTTGTAACCCTCTTTCCTGTGCTGCGCCCGCCCCGCGCCAACCCACAAATGTCCCCAGCCCCTCCGACCACTATCCAACTATTCCAACCCTGTCCCCGTGTCGCTCGGTCCAACTCATCCCCGCCGCCGCTTTCCTCACCCTCCTAGTGGCCCGAAACAGCTCCCGAGCTTCTTCCACATCCAGGCATGCGAAAAACTTGGTGGATTGGAAGAAGCTCGGCGTGTCGGCGCTGCGGGGGAGACGGAAGAGGAAACAAGAAACAAAATGCCACCAGGTGTGCAATGAAGGAAGCTGAGGAAAGATGGTATATATATCAAGAATGGCACACAGGAGAACATGTACCACAACACAGTCTGTCTAATGGCGGCAGCTAATAACCCGCGCTCTCCTCCATGATATCATCGGAGGGCCTTAGGATGATGATAGGATGGAAAGGTTGTGCGTGACGTGCTCAGCTAGGCGGCCATGCCCTTGCTGCTGGCCCCTGCTTGTTTGCTTGGCTTCCTTGTCCATTCCCACATCATCAAATCAATCTGACCAAATTCAGACACAACCAAGGTAGACACATCCAATCCAACCCAGATCATTCGGACCATCGCCAGCCCAACCCACATCGGCCAAACCATGTAAGCCATCCCATCCCAATCCAATCCAATCCAGCCCGACCCCGATCCGGAGTGCAGCAGCTCAAAGCTGCACAGCTGCACTGCTGCACACGGCACTAAGTGCAATCACAGCCCCAGCTGCGTTGTGTACAGAAGGTTTTTTTTAAAATACTGCCGGCTTTGCCGGACCCATGCTCTGCTTAACACACACGTATCTTTGTCCTCCTCCTCGATCCCAGTACTAATACACATATACACAGACACATATACACAGAGGCCCCACAATGCGCTGCGTCTTCTGTTGTGTGGCCCAGTGCACGTGCGCCTCTCGGAGCCTCCTCTCCGCGTAATACAATAGAAACGGACGCATCGCCCCCTGTACGGCAGCATCCCTGGCTGTGCTGCTCCGTCTGCATACTTCGCCTGCCTTACTTCTCAGGCGATGAAGATATGGGACATAAAGACGAGGAGCCCTTTGTTTGCTCCGAAACATGAAACCCACCTGGCGAATAGTTGTGCGGCCGCGGCTCCTGCTGCTCCGTCGTCATTGAGATCCTGCTGGGACCCCAGAGCGCTAATGATGCCGGGGCCTATTTCGGCATCACGATGGCCAAGCAACAGCTGCTGGTCTTGCGGATTGTGGCTTTGTGTTAAGTAGGCGGCGGCGGTCGCGGTCGTGGCGCCGCCTTCGTGGGTGAGGCGTGGACCGCACAGGCCGTTGATGTCCAGGGCGCCGTGCGACATGTGTGCAGCATCATCCCCTGAGAGGGGGATTAACAAGATTAGTAAAAATTTAGGTGAAAGCTACGAAACAAACTCAACAGCTACGTGAGGAGGGAAAGTCAGGCAGGTTGTTAGCGGGTTGAGACGCGGAATCAGGGGAAGGGGGAAAAGGAAAACCACGTGAGCCTGCTTCGGAGCCGAAACAGGGTTGCGTAGGACGAAGCGCACGCAATCCGTTCGGCTCGAAGAGAGAACACACCTTCAAGAGAAAAGAGAGGAAGACCGCCATGGTCCTCGAGCCAGGCTGCTATTGCGGCCGTGATACCCCTGCAAGCCCAAGGAATGCCACGACGCTTCCGTTTCCAGGCCATGCGAAAACGCTTCAACGCACGTCGGTAAGCATATATCCACCTTTGAATTGATTTCCATGACCTGGAAACGCTCCCGTTATACTGCTCGAGAGCATAGAGGAGCCCAACGCACCCGGCTGCAATTGCAAAATTTCGCCTAAAGCCAGCATTCTTTTTTTCAAAGCTAGGTATTTCAATTTGGTCGATGATATCCATCCGACTTGCTACACAAGATTCAATTCAGGTCATGACTGTTTAATATTGTCTCCAGTGTTACTAGCTGAGGACTGACTGGTATTACCTAAAGTTCGAGGGGCAGGTAAAAGACGAAGAACATCTGTGCATATGGAAGCCGAAAATCACATGTCGGAGAGCGCAAGGAGGCAAGCATGACACGCGGGCAACGGAGCCGTACCAGGTGGTTGAACAGAAGGACCTAGTCCGCATGGTCCAAAGCCAGTAGAGCAGTTGTGCAGCTTTCTTGCCTTACAGCATGTAAAATGATGTCCTTGTTTCGTGGCATCTCTTCAGCGGACTGGCTGGCGTTTGTCCAGACGGCACTTGTCGCAGCTGTCGTGATGACCCTAGGGCTTTTGGCAGGACGTACGGGTGCATTTGATAAGGCAGCCACACGCAAGGTGCTTCACATCGGTGAGAGCCGGATACACAGCTCGAGGCATTCAAAACTCTTCGCTCGGGGAGTCAACAACTTTCCTTACAAAGTGGTTCACAAGATTAAGTGGTTGCCCGTTATTAGAGCTCAACATCAGAGTGGATCAACACCTTGCTTCTGGACCGCTGTACAGTTTTCGTGCGCATCCCTCATAAAACAACCCGCATCTCAATTGCCGAACCTTGCCCATTTCCCCATTCTCCTACCGTCGCAAAAAACATCTTGCCTTCCAATCCATTACATGGCTGCCTCAGGGATGGGTGGTACTTACGTTCTGTACTGGCCGCTGTACAGCAACGCGCCGTACTCGCGCTACCTCTGCGCGACTGTGCCTTACGCGGCCACCCTCGTCTTTGCCCTTGTGGGGCTTGGCGTCATTCCTTTTGAACCTCTGGTGCGAGCTACTGCGGTAAGTCCCCTTGTGCCTAGGAGTCTGGAAAAGTGGTGCTGTCTGGATCTAGGGATAAGGTGGTGCTGTCCGGATCTAGGGATAAGATGGCGATGCGTTAACGTGAGATAGCAACCAACTGCATGGATTTTGATGCGGCGTAAGCAAAGTGACGCCAACAAGCCCTGAAATAGGCTTGGGAAGGCGGGGAAAGGGGAGAAGATCCCACTGAGCTAGGCGTGTGACAGGAAAACGATCATTATCCTCTATCCTCCGTCCCCCATGCACTACAGCTACAGCATTTCGCCTTGCACATCGTGTCTGTGTGTGTGTGTGTCTGTGTGCACGTGCGTGTGCGTGCGTACGTATGTCCCTGCAGCGCGGCGGCACGCGCCAGGAGTTGCTGACGGGGCCGCTGCTGTACGGCATTATACACGTGCTGGCAACGGTGGTGTTTTGGACGAGCTCGCCGTCGGGCCTGGCAGCTTTGACGATCCTGTGTTTTGGCGACGGCGCGGCGGAGCTTGCGGGTAGACGATGGGGGCGAAGGACGTTGTGGCATAACCCTAGAAAGGTAGGCAAAGTAAAACGACACAGCTCGGTGCTTGAGCCCGGGATGGGCTTGAAAGACCTGCGGGGGTTTGAGGTGAGGTAGGGCGATGAATAGTTTGCGGTGTATGGCTGGGTGGGATGTAAGATAAGCCAGGAACACGGGATTTGGCGCCGAGTGGGAGGTGGAATGTGCGGTATGTGGGACAACGGCGGAGAAGGTAATCCCTTGCTGTCGTCGTCATCATCATCACCATCATCATCATCATCATCATCACCATCATCATCATCATCACCATCATCACCATCATCATCATCACCATCACCATCATCATCATCATCATCATCATCATCATCATCACCATCATCACAATCGTCATCATCATCATCACCATCATCACCATCATCATCACCATCATCACCATCACCATCATCATCATCATCATCACCATCATCACCATCATCATCATCTTATGTTGTCAGTGTGTCGAAACCTCTCCACCCAGGTAGTCCAGGATTAGCAATATGGCCCCATGGCGCTGCCAATGGTGTGTGAAAAGATATGGTACATGCTGGTGCATGGTAAACGCCGTCGCCAATCGGAAAATAAATATACCTCCGACCCATTTCGTTGACCACACCCAATTTTTCCACTTTCTTGTCTTTGCTGCTCTTCCCTCGCGCTTTGTAGACATGGATTGGCTCCGCCGCCTGTTTCCTCGCTGGCGCCATTTGCGCCACCGCCTACACGTGCATGTACGGCAGCCTGGGGCTGTACGACAGGTCTGTGGCCGTCACTGAGCTGGCGGCTGGGTGCACGTTGAGCGCTCTGGTGGCGACTCTGGCCGAGTCGTTACCAGTCGAGGGGGACAACCTCTTAATGTCCCTTGCGGCGGTCGTCACGGCGGTATGGTTTTTCGGGTTTTAGTATCGGTTTTAGTCTTTTTGAGCCGGTTTTAGTGAGGGCTCCCTTTTGTCTATAAGTGGCTTGGCGACTTCCTTGCGAGCTGCTAGCTCGTCAGCCACTACATCAGCTTCCTCGTGGTGGTGGTGGTGGTGCTGCTGCTGCTGCTACTGCTGCTGCTGCCGGTGGATGCCTTGCACTTCGGAAAAATCCCCCACCCGGAATCCGGTTCTAAGCTCAGAATTATTGGTGAAGCGGTGCTTTCCCGCTGGGCTTTCCAGATGATGCAGAGGATGCCCAACAGGATGGAGACCTAATTGAGGCGGGCGGAGGTTAGACCAGTTTTTTTTGAATTCAAACTCGTGATCGGAAGACCTTTTGCTTGAGGAAAAGGGTGTGGGCGGACACTAGCATGCAGGCCGGGCTTGACTGCTTGATAACCCTCAACCCAGGGGGCGAAATAACAATTCTCAGCGAATGCAACACTTCATTGATGTTGTTGTAGGTGCATGCAGCCTTTCGTTCTTGTGAGAAAGGACAAATCATATCGCATCGCGCGAAAGTGCAAGCAGGTTTAACAGGCAGGGTGTGTGTGCAGGCATGTGCACATGTATGAAGTTATACAGAAGTGCGCGGATACATCAAGAAGTACGAACTCTGAATCATACATTACTAATGTATTAGGTATCCAATGCCAATGGCAGGATATCCCAATGTCGGTATTACTAAGGGGCTAATTGCCTTGGGTTGCTCATAACTGCTGCTTATGCATGTGTGGCAGCTCGTGTTGCAGATGGATGGTACGTGGATGGCGTGATGATGTGCCGCAACGGTGCTACAGCCATAACGAAAGCGTTTCGTTTCACTGCCGACAATTTTATATTTCTGGATGGGTGGGAGATGGAAGGCTTAAGTTTTTGTTTTTCCTCGTGCCTCCGCTCAAAACGTCTTCTCGAGTGACCGCCGAATATCTCGTCGAGTACATGTGGCCTGCGCGGTTTCGGAGCTGGGGAGAATTGATTGCGTGCGGATGTGGTGTGTCCTTACACGGCATCTGCCCAAGCAGCCATCCCGGGCACCTGTGCATTTGGGTAACTGGGGCTGGCTGCGTTTTGGAGCGGAGCGACGGCATTTCTGTTCTGCAGTCATGTCGCGGGATGTGTGATGCGAGGATGAAAAGAGGTTGTAAGGGTAAAAGTAGACAGGAGAGAGAGAGAGAGGAAAGTACTTGGAAGGTAGGAGGACAAGGTACGTGCCGTCTCCGGACTGTAGGTGATCACGAGAATGTTCCTGGCAGCTGTTCTTCACCGTCGGAGCACCTCTTGCCACCTCTCCCCTGACGCCAGCACGTCAAGGAGGCGGCGGTGGTAGGCAGGGGTTGCAGGGGGTGCCTGCTGCTGCAGTGGTGGACGGCATGTGCTGGTGGTGTGGCGCGGAGGGTGACCCGTGGGGGACCCGAGGGGGCCCCGTGTGCAGGAGACGTCTCCTGGTTGCCACAGTGGGCTCCAGACTCGTGGAGAAGAGCACAGAGCCGGCGGGCCAGCTGGCCGTGCCTGTGTCGTGCCGTACACCTGTTCAGCTGCAGTACGCGCCGTCTTTAAAGATCTGAGAACACAGCAGGCAGGAAGTATCATTCCTTACTCACATCTCTCAAGGCTCGGGACACGTTAGGACAGTAAAGACGGGCGGGAGGTCATTCGCGTCACCAGTGGCAACCAAAACCGCAACTATTAGCTCACCCCTTCTGACACCTTAAGAGAAAAAGAGCGTATCTAACAACAAAACAGAAAATAACAATTGCCTGAGCTGACCGTACAGGGCAGTGCCAACCCGTTTCGCGATGGTATGCAAGTCTAACCGTAGGAAAAAACGCACATAGAACCAACATAGAACAACGAATTTATTCAATTTACGCATAGTTCACCTTTGCTCCTACTAAAAAAAGCGCACTCGCTGCCGCTTATGTATACTTCACACTCTTTTTCCCAAGCGGGATATCCCTGCATGTGACAGATATCCCTCCAGGACAACGATTACGCCGCCCTTTCAACACCTCTATGCCTCCGCCAAGTGAAAGTAATTTCCTTCCCTTTCCTTAACCTCCGCTCCGGAGCTCCCATGGTAAACGTGTGTGTGTTTGTACTCTCCCATATTCTCCCTTTGAGCGGCACCCCTCATCCGCAAACGTCATAGAGAGAAATGTTTTTTCGGTCCAAAATCTAGGGGAGCGGCACCTGGGCAGAGAGGAAGGAAGGGTCTTCAAACATTGTAGAAGCGGTAGACGAGCTCGTGGCGGTAGGTATCCTGCGGTCGCAGCACGACGCTGGGGAAGGCCGGCTCGTTGACCGCGTTGGGGAAGCCCTGTGTCTCGAGGCAAAGACCTGCGTGTTTGCCGTACTTGACACCGCCCTTGCCCACGATCGTGCCGTCGAGGAAGTTGCCCGCTGGGGGACGGACGGTTTGGGGGGATGGGGGTTTGGGGGGAGAGGTGGATCAGCGACAAAAGGAAGATGTTTGCAGCAGCGGGGAGGGGACGACGACGACTAGTGTTATATCCCACCTGGAAATAGCGAAAGCAACTGAAAACACTATAGCAGTAGCAGTAGCAGCAAACAAATTGCGCACCCAAATCAAATACCCGACCCCAAACTTACAGTAAAACTGCACCCCAGGTGCAGTGGTGAACAGGTCCATGGCCCGACCGCTGACCGGGTCAACCAACGTGGCGGCGAGCTTGGGCCTGTACGAGCAACGGCAAGTACGGCACAGTACGGGACGAACAATACAAGAAATATTTAGCTTTGACACTTAGGCACTGTCGGAGTATGCCGTTCTGTCTTTCTTTGCTGCTGATGTCAGAGGCCGCTGCCGACAGTGTTTGCGGGATGGTGCTACGGGCCCACTGAAATTTACCCTCGGGAGACATACATACATACACACACGCCCACGCATAGACATCTCCCTCTCTCTCTCTCCCCCCGGGTTGGTGCCGAAGAGAGACCGCGCTTACTTTTCACTGGCCATGCCGTTCTTGGTAATAAAGCGCGCCTGCCGTCCCGTGTGCGTGTGTGTGTCGGTATGTCGGTGTGCATGCAAGTGAGCCAGGGTTTTCGGCATCGCGGGCATCGGGGGGGGGGGAGCGGGGAGAGGTGAGGGGCAGGGTTGAGGAAACAGCCCAACGAGGTAACAGCCCACGTACACGCAGGTGGCGACATGGGGGGATGCAGGTCCCGTTATGTGGGGTTTTGTGCGGGTATGTGTCTGTTCTCTTCCCCCCGGGGAAAAGAGGCGAGGCAAAACGGCGGTAGCCTCCTAGCATGACGGAGCGACCAACAAACGGCGGCAGAGGAGATGGCGAGCGCAAACCAAAACAAATGAAGAGATTATCATGTTTTGAACAGGCCCCGGACCCGACCCGACCCCCAAGCTGACAAGTCCTGTCCTAGATCCCCCCCCCCCTCAACCCCATTCCGCCCAATCTTCCCCGGGGCTCCTTAAGCACCCAACTTCCCCCCAGTACCACATCCTGGTCCCGCCCCAGTCTCCAATCTCCTCCCCGCCATACCGACTCGCCCACCCGCAAACCCCACCCCACCCTCGGAGCCCCCCACCCCACACCCTGAAACTTCACCCCCCCACCATCCACCACCACCCACCTGTGGCCCCATGCCGAACAGCACATAGTTGTGGTCGTACCCTCCAGGCGCTGCACCAGGAACCTGAACACAACACGACACAACACAACCCAACCCAACAAATCGCAACACAAAAAAAATATTACATGCGGAAGAAAACATTACCGGAAACCAGCCCAACACAGGGAGGAAAACACCGGGAACACGGCACGAGGCCAGGAAATCAGAAAACCAGGTAAAGGGGGGTCCGAATAGAGGGGGTATGGAGGGGGCGCACCCCTCTAGCAGGCAGATTACACACAACCCAGGGGGGGTTCGTTCACACAGGGGCTGGTCTCCGCCCGCATCGAGGATGTCACCCCCTCCCCCCCCCCCACACACACACACCAAACAAGGCCAAACTCGTGCTTCCTCCCCCCCCCTCCCCTCTCCCCCGACCCCTGTTCATCCCCCCTCCCATTATTCCTATACACAACGACTTAGTATTCCTCCACTCTACACCGGCTCAACCTCCAACCACCAACCTCCAACCTACACTTACACTCAAGTTAGATTCCAACCCCCCGCCAACCGCATCCTCCGCCAGTTGCCCCCCAGCCCCGCAGGGCCCACCCCCCCGTCACCTCGTCGATACGGCTGCCGATGGAGTGAGCCGGCAGGGCGCTCCCCGGCTCCGCGGCGGTGAAGTCGAAGGGGGTGCCCGCCACCGGCGCAATCTCCCCCGTGGGTATGAGCGAAGGCGACACCGGAGTGTAGTGGTCGGCGCCGTGCAGACGCAACAGGTGGCTCAACACCGGGCCGGAGGCGTGGCCGCCCAAGTTGAGGTAAGAGTGCTGTGCAATGTTGACTGGGGGGGAGCAGGGAGGGATGTGTGTCTGTCTGTTTGTGTGTCTGTCTGTATGTGTGTCTGTTTGCTTGTTGTAACATAACACATGGGGTGTTGGTGGCGTGGAGGAAGGGAACGCGGGCGGTGATAGTGGACGGGGCCAGGGGGTTGAGAGCGGGGTGGTGGTGGTGGTAAAGCGTGTGCGAGGGGGGGGTTGCGCTTAATGCGGTTTATATTGATGTGTCAGCACTTTTCCGGGCAAACAATCACGCAGATTTTTGTAACGCTATAGTTTCCGTTAATGCTTCAAATTCTGCCGGTGATGAGTAATCATTAGCCGAATGAGTCCTGACACGGTTCGGATCATCGATTACTTCGGTGTTATGTTGTTTAGAGAAGAAGACAGAAGCCGATCCGAGAAGGTGAGCAAAACACGCCCCAAATTGAGGCCGTGAAAAGAAGCCAGCTCGTACATGCCGCATTTGCCAGTCCGTGACCGCGTCCACAGCATGGAAATATATCACACACATACACACATGCAGAATATTCTCAAAAAACTCCCTTCCTCCTTTCCTCCCTCCTTTCCTCCCTGGACTCCCCCTCCCCCTCCCCCCCAACCTGGCGTGGCCTCGTCCGAGGTGGCCACGATGCTCGTGGTGAGCTCGTTGGCGTTACGAGTCAGGCGGTATGTAACGCTCACATGCAGCGTGCCGGGGAAGCCCTAGACAGGCAACAAAGCAAATGACAAGACAAAAGATCGTAACAATAAACACGCAAAAAGAAGGATCCGGGATACTATCAGCGGCGGCCGCAGCAGCCGGACAAGATTCAACACATCCTCATTCGTACCGTACCAGCACATCCCAGATGGATGCTCGTACAGCTCGTACAGCTCTCAGCGTATCATGTAACAGCTCAATATGGATGCGTGCGAACTCAACAGAACTGAGCCGCTGCGGGGCAAAGCTACGGGGCGAAGCACAGCTAAGATGTCGTGCGTGCGTGTGCGTGTCTGTGTTTGTGTTCGCCAGTATGTTTGTATGTTTGGATATGCTGCTCGGACAGAGGACGTGTTTTTATGCCACGTCCGGGGCGGCCTCCAGTCTCCCTCCCCCTTCATCTTTCCTTGGCAGCAGCTTCACTCGCTCGTTGTTCGTCGTAACCCCCTCCCCCTTCTCCCTGCCACACCTCCTCTCCCTCGGGGCTGTCGTAGTGCAGCTGTACGGCATCATAGTCAGCTCCCCGGATAAGTCGTCCCTCCCACACTCGCTTGTGTAGTCCCTTCAAGCCGCCTGCAGGGAAGGGGGGTCGGGAGTGGGGGAGTACAGGGTGCCATTGGGGAGATGGGGGGTGGGTGGGGTGGGGTGGAAAGAGAAGAGTCGATGTGTGTCTGTATGTGTGTATGTATGTATGTGTGTATGTATGTGTGTATGTATGTGTGTATGTATGTGTGTATGTATGTGTATGTGTATATATGTGTGTATATGTGTATGTATGTACGTGTGTATGTGTATGTATGTACGTGTGTATGTGTATGTATGTGTATGTGTGAAGATACATGGACAGGGGAGGGGGTACTGGATGGGCAGGTGGCGGAGAAGCGGGGGAAGATGGGGCTTGGCGGTGGAAGGACTAAAGAGCGGCAGTGAATGGGAGAGAGGATGGATGATAGTGGGGGGGGGATAGGGGCGGGTAAGATGTGGGTTTAATAGCTGGACTACAAACACATACGGTCATGTGCATACAATGGTTCGTGTACCACAATCGCCATTTCTCTCGTCACAGCTCAGATCAATAAAATACATACACACACACACACACACACACGCACACACACACACACACACACACACACGTGCCATGCTCCAGTCCCTCCCCGCACCATGCAGGCAGTTGGGCCCATCGTTGGCCAGCAGGCGGTACTCCGTCCCCTCCAAGGTGAACCGGGCGTTGGCGATTCGGTTGGCTACCCGACCAACCACCACACCGAAGTAGGTACAGGGGGTGGTGGTCTGAGGGGGTCGTGGGGGAGGTATGAGGCGGGTATAAGGCGGGAGGGGTATGAGGCATGGAGGCGTATGATTACGTGGGGAGCGCGGAGGTGTTGGGAGAGGATGGGGCGGAGGTGGAATAACGTCGGAAAGGGAAAACTGGTGTTCTGAGTGAACGGGGGAAGGGGGATTGCGGAAGGAAACCCCTGCGCCGCGGGCCGCAGCAGGTGGGCCGGGTGATATCCAGTGTTGTTACGGGCTCGAGGCAGGAAAACTTAAAACAGCAGCTGAGCGCCTATTTCGGTTCCTATGTGCGCATAGTAAAAGGCAGCCAAGTGGCAAGTATAGGTTTTCCGATGCCGTAAAGTGTGGGAGTCAACCATCTGTTATGCCACGCCACAGGCTATGCTATGATAGCAGTGTCTAATCTACGCCAGAATGAACGGCTTTCGTAAAGCAGTTTAGGAAGGAGCTGCCAAAGTGTTTGCTGTCGTAAAGTCGCGTACCTCATACTCTTGAACAGTATCATAGCCCAGGACAACATCGGCCCTGTTCCCTTTCTTGTCAGGAACGAGAATATTAAGGATAGCTGCACCGAAAGCCGAGATTTGCACCTCCATCCCGTTGACATTCTTCAACGTGAAGACGGGCAATCCAGAGTGCCACGACTGGTCACGGCGAGCACGGACCCGTAACAGGGTCAGCGCTGCAAGCGCGACGCTGGACCCTAACAATAAACCGGCAAGGATACGCATTTGGGCTGTCACCTGTGTTCGCAGGGTGATCCACAGTCCAGATGAATAACCTCTTCCAACGCTAACCCAATAATTGGAGTCATATCCGCTCTGCTTTAAACCGTGAGGAGCACGGAAAGCGCATCCCGTACAGCTAACCACCTTGCGGAACTTTAACCTCAGCTTGCGCAGCGATTTCTATCCCAACTGGCGGTGGACAGTACCGCTCAACAGTTATTGACCATATAGGTAAACCTGCCCAGTCCTTACCCTCACTTGGCCGTAATCGCCTCATAAGCATAGTGCAGGTCCTTACAGCAGGCATAATTCGATATATAATAGCTGTAAAACCTATAATTTATTTCAATTAACCTCATAATGGCTACACTTGATGATCAATACGATCTGGTGACAATTGGCGCGGGGTCAGGTGGTGTGCGAGCCAGCCGCTTTGCCGCAACTCTGTATGGAGCCAAGGTAGGCATGCCCTACCGC
Organism: Volvox carteri f. nagariensis; assembly: GCF_000143455.1. Taxonomy (NCBI): domain Eukaryota; kingdom Viridiplantae; phylum Chlorophyta; class Chlorophyceae; order Chlamydomonadales; family Volvocaceae; genus Volvox; species Volvox carteri. The sequence continues at coordinate 3,076,680 of NW_003307545.1, read as the reverse complement.
AACTAATCTACAGATAGGACACGTTCCCAGGCTCTCGGTATATTTGGTGGCGATTGGGTTGCACATGACGGTGCACACCTTGGGGATTACGACAACCCGGATGACTGTTCCAACCCCCACCCGGGCTCAAACAACAGGTGGCTTGCGTGGAGCTGCCCTTTGGCTTTATTTCAAGCGAATCTGTGGGCGGAGCTGGCGGAACGTAAGTCCCATATGTTTTTAACTGCCATTGCGGGCTGCTTCCGACCCCGCACCTGGCCTCCGAAACAAAATAAGGCAGTCTGGAGGCAGAACCCATGCGTTTATTATACATATATATACACACGCACAGTTTATGCTCCAATCTGATATGGGGCTTGACATGCCATGTAGATACGGGGCTTGACTTAAGCTTGTCTTGTAGCTGCCTCGCCGCCATTTATCGCCCTCAGCTCAGTTTTCCTTACCCCTATGCCGCACAACGCTCTGTTTTCTCACATGTACGGCACGCACACATGACACATGCAGTTGCGTGATCCGCGGCTGTGTGCCCAAGAAGTTGCTGGTGTACGGCGCTGCCTTCGCGGAGGAGTTTACGGATGCGCGTGGCTTCGGATGGGCGCTGGGTGGCGGCGCCGCCGCCGCTGATGGCGCGACTGGCAACGGGCCGGTGCATGACTGGTCATCTCTCATAAAGCTCAAGGTAGCTGCTTCAATTTGGCTTGGGCTGAGCTGGTCTGGGTTGGTCTGGTCTGGTATGACCTGGCCTGATTTTTATCTTTTTATCTTTAGGGGGGTGGACGGGGACGGGGACGGGGACGGGGACGGGGACGGGGACGAAACGGGTGGGCGAGGGGGAGTCAAGGGAATTGCGATTGGTCAAGGGAACAGCTGCCGACGTCCGAAGCAAGAAGGGGAAGGGGAGGGGACGGAGACGTATTGTAGACTGCTGTTGATACTGTTGTTGACTATTTGGGAGGACCTACCACGGAGCCTTGGCGGCGGTGAGGTTGGGGCTGCGGGCTGGGGTGGGGTGGGGCTGGGGTGGGCTGGGGTGGGCTGGGGGGTATGTGCGTGTGTGTGTGTGTGTGTATGTGTGTTATGTGTATATTGCACTTCATGCTGCTGGTTGCGGCAGTATTGGCGGTGGTAGTGGTGGTGATGGCGGTGGTGACAGGGCGCGGAAACACACTCGCTTCCTAGTGCTGTATGGAACCCTCATCATGCCGCTTTCTGAAGGCTCTTGGTCGATTGGTGACCATCATTCTTGTCGTTCAGTTGGAGAGGGTCGCCAATGACTTGATGTTGTACAATTGCATGTTGCATGTGACGGGGACACCCCCCCCCCCCGTGCAGAACAAGGAGATACAACGGCTCAACACCACGTACGGCAATATTCTCAAGAACTCGGGCGTTACGTTGATTGGTAAACCGTGTGTGTGTGTGTGTGGGGGGGGGGTGTAATGTATGACACGGTCGGGATGGGTTGGATTAGGTGGAATTGGTTGTCGTACTGTTGCGGCTGGACGAGCGGTCGTCACCGGATCCTGTCACGATCGCCGATGTGTCTTATAAATCGAATCCTGCGAAACTCCCTTAAAGCGCACACCCACAAAAACCGGTCCTTCTCTCTCCCCCCACCCCAACACACGTGTACACACGTCTACATACATACATACATACATACATACACACATACATACATACATACATACATACATACATACATACATACATACATACATACATACATATATACATACATACATACATACACACATACATGCACACATACACCTCCACATGTACACACACATACACACACCCCATCCTCCCGCATCCCCTGTCCTGCTCAGAGGGTCGTGGTCGCATCCTGGACGCCACCACAGTAGAGGTCGCGGCTCCTGACGGCGCCGTACGACACCTCAGGGCGAAGAACATCCTGCTGGCGACAGGGGGGGTGGCAACCAAAATTCCCATCGAGGGCGCGGTGCGTGTGCGTGTGTGTGTATTTCCGTACGCGGTGTGCCTGTACGCCCCTGCCTGCGCGTCCATCCGTGTGCCTCTGTGGGTAAATGTGTTTCGAAGAAAGAGAGCCGCCGGAAATGGCCCCTCACTCTCCCTTTCTCCCCCCCCGGGTCTATCCCCCCGGCCCCCCCGGCCCGCCCCGCCCGGGGTTTCAGGAACACGCCATCATGTCGGACAATGCTCTGGCCCTGGAGGCCCTTCCCCCGGGACCTATCGCCGTGCTGGGAGCGGGGTGAGATGGGGAGATGGGGTTTGGGGGGTTTGGGGGTTTGGGGGGTTTGGGGGGTTTGGGGGAGAGACATGGCCCAACCTCGTCCCGGGTGAACTGATCCCGCACAGCATCCAGTTGGATTGCCGTACACGTACTTTTATTGGCCGCTTTCTCGTCCGCTGCTGTCACCACAACGACCACCACAACGACTACCACAACGAACTGTCAACGACCTGTCAGGGCCGCAATGTGAAGCGGTTTGTGTGTCAGTCAGGGTTTCGGGGGTTTTCCTTTGACCCGCCTTCCCCCTCCCCCTTCCCCTTCCAGTCCCCCCCCTCCAACATTTCCTTTCTAACCTCCCATACTGCCAACCTGCGGCCTTAATCATTGGGAAGTCTTGGACCTGCTTTGCTGGGAACAACCTCTTCCCCTTTCCACTCACATACATACACACGTTGACACATACATACACCGCCTCTTCTACCTCCCACCTTCCTACCCCCCCCATCTCTCCCCATCCCGGCCAGCTACATTGCCACGGAGTTCGCCGGCATATTCCGCGGCACCCACCACTACCCGGTGCACTTGATGTTCCGAGGGGACAAAGTACTGCGTGGGTGAGAACGGGGCGATTGGAGACGGGCCGTGCGTGTGTGTATGTATGTATGTATGTATGTATGTATGTATGTATGTATGTATGTATGTATGTATGTATGTATGTATGTATGTATGTATGTATGTATGTATGTATGTATGTATGTATGTATGTGTGTATGTATGTATGCATATGCGTGTGTGTTCTGGGGCAGGGGGGACTAAAATTACACATAAACAGTACTGTATATTGTCTATAGTGAGGTTTTAGTTAAACGACCCTAGGGGCTGCGCTGTGCTTATATGTGGAGGGAAGAATGGAGTAGGGAAGAATGGGGGGGGAGGTAGCAAGTTGGAGATTTATAAGAGCGGAGGTACTTGGGGACCTGACCAAATGAGGCGGTGTGTGTGTGTGTGTGTGTAAGGGGGGGGGGCTTGTTCTGAGGAGTGGGGAGTGAGGAGGAGGGTCATCACCACCATATGGTTTCCTCCTCGCCCTCTCCCCCATTTGCTGTGTGCTCTTTGCATGTGATTACCTCCCTCCCTTTCCCCCCTTTCCTCCGCTCCGCGCACTCCCCTCAACCCCGGGGTTGAGCGGTGGCCTCTCCCAGGTTCGACACCGAGTGCCGGGACCAGGTGCAAACCAATTTGGTGGCGCGGGGGGTCCATGTGCATCCGGGCTGCCAGCCCACGAGGTGAGTGAGTCGGGGGGTGCGGAGGGGGTGTGGAGGGACCACGAACCCGGTGAAGCTGATATATAGTACGGGGGTGCGGGAGGTGCAATGGCATACCAAGGGAAACACAGGGACAGCTGTGTTGAGAAGATGAGGGGGTGCGGGTGAAAGGAGTCCGCAGTCCTGCAGATATATAATCAGTAGTTGAAGTTGCGCTTCGTAACTTGGGGGTCGGTAACTTGCGGGGTAACTTGGTTCCCACATGGCTCCCCCGTCCCCGTGGTTTGTGGTTCGTGGTTTGTGGTTCGTGGTTTGTGGTTCGTGGTTTGTGGTTCGTGGTTTGTGGTTCGTGGTTTGTGGTTCGTGGTTTGTGTTTTCCCCGCTCCCCGTCACGACTCAGGATTGAGAAGAAGGGCGAGCACCAGCTGGTGCTGCACTACCGGGACTCCAGGGGGGCCGGGGAGCAGCAGCTGGAGGTGGCCATGGTCATGATGGCCACGGGCAGGAAGCCCCGAGTGGAGGGCCTGGGGCTGGAGGTGTGTGTGCGTGTGTGTGTGGGGGTATGTGTGTGGGGTGTGTGTGGGGGGGAGGGGAAGGGCTGCGAGGGTGGTATGAGGGGGTATGAGGGTATCAGGTGTGAATGAATATGTTGCTGCTTAGAAAGGGGGGGAGGGGTGTAGGTTGGGGGTTGGCACCTAGACGAATCACTGACGGTTGAAGCTTGAGGATAAGAGCGAGAGAGGTGTACGGATATACTCCCGGGTTAGGCAGATACAGGTTAGGAAGGGGGGAAGATGGGGAGGTGATCGGAGTTGTGACCTGGGGATTGAGTTTTGGGGTAGGTTTACAGATGGCCATTGCAGTGGTGATGCTGTGGAGGTTTCCCACCCACTCGCCTTTCTTTCACCTCAGCTCTTTCCGTCTCCCTCTCTCCCACACCCTATTTCCCCCCCGCCCCCCCCCCCCGGGTGTCTCTCCATCTCTCCCCCCAACTCTTCCTCCTCCCTCTTTGCTCTCTGTCCTCAGGCAGTGGGGGTGGCTCTAGACTCCTCGGGGGCCGTACAGGTTGACGAGTACAGTCGTACATCCGTACCCGGCATTTGGGCGGTTGGTGACGTCACCAACCGCATCAACCTGACCCCCGTGGCGCTCATGGAGGGGATGGCGTTTGCAAAGTGAGTGGGGGCCTGTAGACATATACATATATATATATATATATATATACATACATGTGTATGTACACACGCGTCGCCGGCATCATCACACCACGCACCCCCTCTCCCCACTTCCGCTATGCCTACTGCAGATACATCTGTAATTGTATACATCTCTAATTGTGTACGTGTGTTTGTTTGTTTTTTTCCAGATCCGCCTTCGGCGGTGAGCTCACCAAGCCGGACTATCGAAACGTGGCCTCGGCGGTGTTCTGCCAGCCCCCCCTGGCTACGGGTACGTGGGGTTGGACGGGCGGGGTGTGTGTGGGGGGGGAGGGGGGGCCCTGCAGAGGGGTTGTCTTTGTTTCAGCTGTGGCAGATGTGTCAGCAGTAGCCGCACGTAGGCGACTAGGTGGCTTTAGTAGTAATAACCTGTATATAACAATATTATTAATGCTGTTGAAATATGAGTGTCCCTTTTAATTCGCGTGTTTTATATTTTGTTTCCATGAAATCTGTATGTGAAGTCTGTTGAATTGAATTGAACCGACATTTGTGTGGAAGTGAGATATGAAGTGAAGAGAATTGAAAATGGCAAATTGGCGGTATTTCATTAGTCACGACATCACTTTACTAAGTCCGATTGCCTCTGGTAGTGTGGTATGGTGTGGTGTTAAAGTAGGTTTCGAGCAAGGGGGTTCGAGCAATCTAAGAATTGCAAATCTTCATAAAGATATATGCAATGAAAAAATAACCACTGCGCGAATTGTTGTACGGATGCTGAATTGTACGGATCGTGAAGTCTTCAGTGGAAATGGGGTGCTGTTTGGATAATGTTTTTTCAATTTCACATCAAGCAAGGCCGTGTTTGCTTTCCTCCGCCTGCTGCCCGCTGTCTCCCGCTGCTTCCCGCGCTGCTGCTGCTCCTGCCGCCACAAATCTACGTAACTTCGTACTCGAATGGTCGTACCGAATGTCGTACTTCCCGCTCTCCGTGACCGGTTGTGTCCGGCAGTGGGTTACACGGAGGAGCAGGCGGTCAGGGAGTTCAGCGGCGACATCGATGTGTACGTCAGCCGGTTCAGGTACGGCACATGTGTGGATCAGCCTTCGCCTTCGCCTTCAAATACATACATACATACCGCACGACAGCACGTTTACGGCGTGCTGCCTTCAGGTCCTTCAGGTCCTTCAGAGACTTCAGAGACTTCTTCCTCCCAAGGGTTCCTTTCCACTCCTTTCCTTCCTCATGTTGCGGCCGCCCGCTCGGCCACCTTCCATCTCCCCTTGCCGAAATGTGCATGGTCGTGTACGTGTACGTCTGGACCACCAGCAGTTGTATAGCCTCTCACCCACACCTGGCTGGCTGGCTGGCACTTTAATGGCAATGACCGGGATCCTAATCTGCACACTCAGCTCGCACGTGGCGGTGACATGACGCGGCGGGCCCCCCCCCCCCCACACACACAACACACAACACACACCATCATACACATTCCCACAGACCTATGAAGTACACCATCAGCGGTCGTGATGAGAAGACGCTCATGAAGCTTGTCGTACATGCGGAGAGCGACAAAGTGCTGGGTTGTCACATGTAAGTGCGTGTATGTATGGATGGATGGATTTAAAAGCTGCTGCTGCTGCTGCTGCTGCTGAAGGAGGGGTTGTTGTACGTGTGTATGTGGTGTGGTGTGTTTTGTGTTTTGTGTTGTAAAGCTTTTTAAAACGGCGTGAAGGATTGCCCAAACTGAGTGAAGGATTGCTTTTTCGCTTTGCAATTCAACGGCTGCTTTCCGCTGTTTCAACAACACCGGTTCGGTAAACGGTTTGCTAGTCCTGCGCGTACGGAAGACCGATGAAGTTTGGACATTTGCGAAGAATCAAACCCTGGGAACCACCAACCCGTCTGTTTCCCCTCCTCTTCTTCCTCCTCTTCCTCCTCGTCTTCCTCGTCTCCCCCGATCCGACCTGTCCCCCCTTCCCGGACATTAGTCCCTTGTCACCCCGACCAACCTCATCCCCCCTCACCTCCACTCCACTCTCTCGCTCTCCACTCCCCTCCCCTCCCTATCCCTTCCACTCCACTCCCCTCCCTATCCCTTCCACTCCACTCCCCTCCCTATCCCTTCCACTCCACTCCCCTCCCTATCCCTTCCCCTCCCCTCCCCTCCCTATCCCTTCCACTCCACTCCCCTCCCTATCCCCTCCCTCACGCTCCAGGGTGGGTCCTGACGCCCCGGAGATCATGCAGGGGCTAGCGGTGGCGCTCAAGTGCGGAGCCACCAAAGCGCAGTTCGATGCCACGGTGGGCATCCACCCAACCGCCGCGGAGGAGTTCGTTACCATGAGGACCCGCACGCGCACCGTGCCCGGCACCGGCGCCAGCAAGCTATAACAATCGTGTCTGCTGAATCTGGACTGAGCCTCTGCGACGGCTGCTCTGGCCGGGTGGGGCGCGGGGTTGGATGCGCAATTTGTGATGTTGTGAAATATGCGCATCAACTGTGCATATTCCAGAGGATTATGCGCAGAATATGAAGCAAGCAGAATGGTGTTGTGGCGTTGTGTTGGGAATTAGTGCTGGGAAGCGGGGCTAAGGTGGCGCTAGGGCGCTGACCGCTGAAGGTGTGGAGGTAGTAAGTATCATTGCAGTGGACGAAGACGCGCGGTAGCGGTGGCAAGGAAGGGCGTTGTCGGGCAGATTTGTTGGAAGTTTGTAAAGCTGAGCTGATTGATGCACCTATGTTGTGGTGGTGAGCTAAGCGCATGGGGCCGGAGTTTTGAATTTCTCCTTTTTGCATCATCGGTGTTGGCTAACCTGGTCTAGCGCTGTTTCTGCGGATCACAGCGGGGCCTGTTGCTGCTTCGTTTCCTTGGACGAGTTCTCTGTGTAGAGGAAAACGACTGCTGCAGGAAAGAAAAGGAGTCTAGTTGCATACCTCCCGAAAATAGATTCTTTGAGGTCCGCAGTTACGGGATTTATTCATGAATACCTATTTGTTATTTGCTGAGCCGTTTCCATCGTTTGGGCTGAGGGTTGGCAACTGGGGCTTTCGATGAAGAAGAGAGGGAATGCCTTGCTACCCGGCGCTACCCAAAGGCGCACCGGGCCCGTCAGCGGTGGTGCAGCGATGATAACATGGCGCCAAGAGGTTACTCCTGTACCTATCAGCACCTCGTCACAGGAAAGGCTCTGGCAACTTGGGTTGCAGAGGAAAAAGTATATGTAAAATAAGCAATAACCTTGCAAGTACGGTATGAACACCATCCAAGGCGAGGCGATAGTACCTTTACCATTCTTTACCACATAAGACGAGAGTGCACGAGCTGGAAGATGAAAAGGCCACCGCAATGAACAGCGCGCTTTTCGAATAGCATGCTAAAACGCGGTAATAACAGTTACTCACGGACTGATGCCAGCGGCCTGAGGAAAAAGCAGCAGCAGCTCCACCACCACCACCAGCAGCAGAAGAAGAAGAAGAAGCAAGCAGCAGCAGAATCAACAACGTCACCACCGCATTCCAATCGCGTCAGGACGGGGGCCGCCCAGCCGCGCAACCTGGTCTGCCTGGCCGTCCGAGCCCGAAGCGCCCGCCTAGTCGCAGAGGAAAGCCACCGCGTTAGATCATCAGGTAGATTCATATCCCGGAATGGAAAAAGTAATCACGATACTGTTTTTGTTGCTGTCTTGGGGATGCGGCCCGAGGCTGCTTTGCTGTCGTGTCGGCTAATTTTTTATCGCCTTTTTGCTAGGTGGGAATTTCGTTTGAGCCTTTTTTTAAGGGAAAACGGTCAGGTTTACCACGTTCTGCACTGAGCAATTTGACCGGGGGTAAAAGGGGACCAGGATTTGCACTCGGCAGAGACTGTGGCTTCAAAGCAGCGACTATAGGGTCTCTGTGAAATTCGATGACCCGTGGGTCCATTGACACCTCGCTTCATTAATAGGCTGCGCTTGCTGACTAATCAGTATGTATTATAATCACGACAAACTTTATAACATAGGCTTTTTTAGCCTTTGTGACAAGACGCTACATAGCTTTTGCCTCTCGCCTTCTGCTATCCCGATTTGTCGAAACGACTTGGTCGCGGTCGCGGATCTCTGAGAACCTCCGACGAGGTACACTGCTATTGAACTGAGCTGAGCAACCGGCAGCAGAAGGAGCACATTGCAAGTGCGTCTGCGGCCAGGCGTCAAAACCCTAAGTCCTCTTACTTCTGGATTGCAGTGCTGTGCCCGCCGGTCCGCAAGCAGTGAGTTTGAACTGATCTCTCCCGCATGCCGCAGTCTCTTTTTACTCCAGAGCTGTGGTGACCCGACCCACATCAGATCGCAGTACCCACATCAGACCCGACCCACATCTGTTACCTGTAGTGACCCAGATATCACCGAAATGGGATCTCCTCTCCTCTCCTCTCCTCCCCAATCCGCACATCGTATTATCCCCGTCTGTAGACCTCATTCCCGCTCCCCTCCACTTTGCTGATGCTGCCCCTACCTCCCCTCTCTTTCCCAGCACCAGCACCACCTCCCACCCAGGGGGCTGACAGCAGCCGCTACAGCGCAGCAGCCGCCGACAAGGCCCGGGCGCCCAGCGTTCGCTGCCACGCAACTAGTAGCAGCCGTAGCAGTAGCGGCGGAAGGGCAGAAGAAGGGCCGTCGGCGCGCGAGGTTGCGGAGGCGGAGTTCGCAGAGACCGGGGCATCCAGTACGGCATCCAGTACGACAGCGGCGGCGGGGTCAGAATTACCTGGGGATAGGAAGATGGATCCGCAGCACCGGCAGACGGTTGAGGTGTGAGACGGAAGATTTTTGTAAAAAAAAACCTGCAACGTGCTTTCTTCTGATTTTTTTATGAATTTATTAAAAAAATTTATATAATTTTTATTACATCCAAGAAGGCGGTCGTTTGTACTGTGTACGACCACCTTCTTGAAGATTTGATGCGATCAGCCCGCCGAGGTAAGCCCCCCATCTATCAGCACCTAAATCCCCCGGGGGGATTATTACCCCTCTCTCTCCTTGTCGCCAATCGCCGATAGGTTGTCGAAGTGGACGTGATAGAGGGGGAGAACGGCGAGCCCGGTAGCTCTATGCTGGGTACGGTGGCGGGTACCGCAGCCGGCGCGGCGCTGGCAGGCAGCCTAGCGGCCGCGGCGGCGTTGAGCGTGCCGCTGGCGGCCGCGGCGGCCGCGGTTGGCGCCGTGGTGGGCGCCGTCGCCGGCGGCGCGATGGGCAAGGAAGTCCCTCGTGGCGTTGATGTGGACCGCGCCATGGAGTTCGACCAGCCTGAGGTAGTCCGCGCCGGGCAGGAGGCGGAAGAGCAGGTGGGCGAGACCAACAGGAAGAAATGAGGAATTCCTTAAAAGGGGGAGGGCAAGATATCATTTAATAAATGGTATTCATGGATGGTGTTGGTCATGGTGCAAGAGAAAGCATATTACTATTATTATTATTATTATTATTATTATTATTATTATTATTATTATTATCACCATTATTATTATTTCCATTTTTTTAATTTTAATTTAATTTTTATTTTTATTTTTATTTTTTTGGCTGTTCGACATTCCAAACGGCGATTCCCGAGCGGGGAGATATGGGGGGTGAGGAAAGAGAATGGCACAGGCGTTAAATTATTTTTTCTCTCTCTCTCTTTCGGGGGGTTTCTTTCCTCAACAGTGCAATAGGGAGAGCATTAGTCCGTGGAGCCTTCCGTCGTACATGGTACTTGCGTGTCGTACATGGACACATGAGCGCACGCGGGCGTGTGTATGATATGCACCCCCGCACTCCCCGCCGGGGAAGCTCCCCCCGCAAGGGCTTCCGTACGACATCTTCATCTTCCTACTCCAGGGATGTCCAGGGATGTGTCAGGTGATGAATGTGCCAAAATGTCGCACCGACGGCTGACTGAGCTGCTGGCACCGACACCGGAAAGCACTTGGCAAGTGAAATGAATATCGACGATATGCCCCTCTTTGTCTGTCTGTGTTTTTAATGAAAGCAGCCCCCCCTGGCGATATGCAGGTTGGCATCACCCGTGTATTACCCTCCCCTGCCTGATACACCAGCACATACATACATACTTAACGTGAATTCGTATCTTCCTCTTATCCTTATCTACTACATATTGTTGGTACATACGGACGCACACGTGCAGGATGCTCTCACGGAGACGGTCTGGGACAGCGCCAGTGCGCCGCCGAGTGCGCCGCCGTCGGGAGCGGTTGGTGCCCGCGGTGGCAGGGCCGGCGAGGGCGAGGGCGAGGGCGGGGGTGGAGGTGGGGGTGGAGGCGAGGCGTGTGAGATGTCCCACGGCCGACCTACCCTGGGCGAGCACGAGATCGCGGACGTCCAATCACGAGGCCAGAAGTAGAGGGATGTGAGGATTTGAGCACATGCGTGTGTGTTTGGCGGGGGGGGAGGTGTGGGGAGGGGCGGGGGGGAAGAATGGGTGATGGGTAAGGAGTTCTGTTTCATGGGGTTTCGGTTTCGTTCGTTTGGGAGGGAACAAATCTAAGGGTTCTACTGCGCCGTACAGGACGAAGCGTCCGTACCATGTGTAGCAACGGTATTTGCTGGTCAGTTGTTTCGCTATAGCCTTGATGACGTAGGCGGTTAGTTGGTTAATAAGCTTCCAGCAGCGGGTTTATGGAGTTTGGTTTCCTGTTGTTGGCCTTAGTTGTTGTTGTTGCTGATTTGGTTGTTTGAGGACTGCTGTGTTTCGTTTTTTCATGTTCATTGCGCCAATTCAAACGCTTTTTTGTTTGCTGTAGGTGTGGCGGTTACAGTGGTTGAGGTGGTTGCGGTAGTCATGCAGGCGGCTGTTCTGGGGCGGGGCGGTATTGCTTGATAGTGTCCTGCGCGTGCTGCTGCTGCTCTGCCATTTTGTTGACTTAGGGATACCAAACGATGGATTATTGCAGGTATATGAGGATGAGGATGCTTGTTATCCCCAACCAGAAATCCGTTGGCCGTAATATAATAAATTCGTTGTCCATGCCGTTGTCCATGCCGTTGTCCATGCCGTTGTCCATGCCGTTGTCCATGCCATATATACATCACATCACAGCATGTGCTGCAGGATACGTCAATGCAAAAGCTCATACGTAGCATCCACATGACGGATAAAAGATAGAAACAGCAAAAAAAGTCAGAAATGCAACAGCAGCAAAGACTAGGGTGCTCAGCAGCTTCTTTGAAGCCGAAAAGGGTTCTCGGCCCCCCGGTGCATCAGCCAGCAGTCGCCCCGCAGTATTCCGCAGGGGAGGCTGTACGGCACTGGGCCAACGCAAATCCATGAACAGTGCATTGCGTGCCCTCTCCATTTAAACAAGGACGGCTAAGCATCTATATAGCCTCCTGGTAGTGCGCGAACCCAGTCCATTGCCAATCGAACTGGAGAATAGGAAGTGTATGAGATGTGCGTGAGACGGATAGGAAAGACGTGCTGGAGCAGTTGGCATGGATGGGCTGGAGTTGTGGAGTTTGGCCTTGTGTGGCGGAGCTGAGCCATGAATAGCTATTCTAAGGAAGTCCAAGGAAAGAGCGAGAAAACCGCGTGGCCGCACAGCAATCAAAGCAGCATGAGCAGAAGCAGCTTGCGCCGCAGCGTGCATGCACACCGCAACCCCTATAGCATAAAAGGGTCGGTAACCGACATTTCGAGATAACGACCGGTAACCGACCGGTAACCTTACTGGTCGTTTACCTTTCCGAGAGGGAGGTTGCGTTCGTAGCGGGGACACGTACGTTGACCATTTTACTTCTGGTCAAACTGGGAAGCTGAACCACAGATCAAGCCGTCTTCAACCTTGATATGCTTACTTATTTCAAGAGTTGACGCGGCGACCGTTCCATATAGCTGCAGCGCGGCAAGAAGCAGTTTAACACTCATAGGAAGCCTTTCGTTTGTCGTTTTGGTTCAGTATCTCTTATAGACTGAACGCCAACATTTGAATCCCTTGAAGAAGAAGGAAGAGGAATGGCGGATCCTCAACGTGAACTTTGGCGGGAAGCCCGACGACATATCGGAGGTGTGCGCACAAATGCGAAAAGCCTCGCTACTGCTGCTGCTGCGAATAATACAAAGATAATGGACTATAGTTGTTGCAAATCAAAAGTCAGCGTCAAGCTGTAGGCACCGTTCCAACTTTCTATTGCGGCATTTTTCCGGCACGGGAACCATCACATGTGACCCACGGGTCATGGGCCGCGACCCTCTGCGCAAATGTGACTCCGCTGCGACGCCACACACTCAACCACTGAAAACACCCAAGGCCACCATTTTCCCTTCCAGTGTGTTCTGCTTACCCCCTCTTCCACCTTCTTGCCCTCGTCTCCCCTTTCCCCGTTCCCCACGCTCTCCTACCCCGCCGCAGAGTATGAGGCCCGCAATAGCGAGCTTACTTTGGATCTTCAGGCGGCGGGGAGGGAGCTGCAAACCGCCAAGGACGAAGTGGCGGCGCTGGGGAAGGGTGAGGAACACGCAATACGTACAAAGACTATGGTTGTTGGCGCATTAGAAATTACAAATAATATTACAATTAAACTAATTAGAATTCTAATGAGAAAGTTAGAAGACCCCTTGAGAACAGATTAGAACGTTCTAATGTCGTACACCCATTAGAATGGCTATTCAGACCGCCTCCGCAGCCTGCAACGGCACATTTTTCTAGGAAAAATGGCTGATGCTGATGCTGGGCCATCAAAACCACCAGACAAGGAGCCTTATCCGAGCCATCAAAACCACCAGACAAGACTCCTAAAGCAACATACACTTATGGCAACAAGGAGCTAGACGCTCCAGCCTACGCGGAAGCCCTGAAGAGTGCAAAAGCAAGAGGCAGTGCTTCCTGGTGGTCGTTTTTCACCGTGATCTTGACAGAAAGAGTCGTGAAGCTGAAGTGCACCATTTGCGGCGAGGTGCTGGGTGCCAAAAATCCGTCTGCAACAGCTCCCAACCATCTTAAGAAGCCTTGGGGCAATTTGCATGAGTTGATGAGGATTTTGCTAGAAGTTTTGGGGCGACAGGTTTGGCATGTCCGGACTGTGTGTTGGGTGTTGCTTTACAGACAATCAGGACTGGACTCTTGGACTCTTGGTTCAGGTACCAAAGATGTTGGGAAGGCGTACGCAGAGACAGTTTAAGACAGTCTAAGACAGTTTAAAGGCGAAATTAGTGACCCAGAGGTCACTTCGACCGGGGGTTTGGCTGAGAAGTCCTGCTTACGGGTGTCGTAGCCCCGTAAAAACCGCTAAAAACACCTGGGTTAGCATCTGCCGTAACCATGGTGAAACTCCGAAGTGAAAAGTCCCCCTCCCTGAGAAGTTACCCCAGGTCTTCTAATATTATTTCTAACGTTCTAATTAGAAATAATATTAGAATTAGTAGAGAACGCCTGCCATTCTAATAATTTCTGCAACCCTAACAAAGACACACAAATTGTTTGACCGTCGTGGTCACACGTAAGCTTACATACATACATAGATACATGCATGCATACAACGCACGCGTGTTTCCAGAAGCCGTCCGGCCCAGGCCTTGCCACCCCTTCCCGAACTGTGATACCCTGGGGGGGTCCTCTTCCAGGCAGGTTTGGTAGCCGCACCGGTTTCTCTTTTCCCACGGAAACACCGCTTGCTCTAAAAATCCACCGCTTTGTTTTGAAGCCCTGGTGTTGCCTTTACCCCGGCGTAGCCCCCACCTCTTTTCCCCCAACAGAGAGCCAGGCGCTGCGAACCAGCAAGGACGCGAGCGATCGTGCCACTCTGGGCGAGCACGACAAACTGCAGGTCCACGGGGTGTGCGGCGGGCCATCGTAACATATTCGGCATGTGCCACTGTACTACACGTACGGCAATGGTTGTTTGACGTAATAGTATTTGTTTCCATCGTACTACTTTCCTGATCGGAACTGCCGTGCTCTTGGGCTGCATATTCGTTAGGCGCTGCAGCGGAAGAGAGAGGAGGAGCTCTCGGAGTCGTCGCGATTGGCGCTGCAGGTGGCGTCGTTGCGGGAGGAGGTGGAGGCGGCGCTCGTTAAGGCTGCGGCCGAGGAGTAGGTTTCGAGGGATGAAAGGATGAAAGGAGTAGACAAGAAGGGGAGGGGGGCCCAGACGGGCCTGGACGGGGAAGAAAGCAGCTGCGGACAGCAAGAGGGCCTATTGCTGGTCAGGCCGCAGGCCGATATGCGTGAGGCCGATAACCTCATGAATATTGCAACTTATAAATGCTGTATTTCATCCTACATGCCAACCGCCCTCTTATGCCTGCCGCTTGATAATGTCGGCTATACACCTGAGGGCGCCTATCAGCTAACAGGAACTGACAGGAATGCAGCGCCAGGACTCCATATATAGCGTATATACACAGGTTCCCCCCTCTGGCATAAGCTGGTGGGAAGTCTTGCCACTGAGGACCGGACCGCCCGCTGTGCCTGCAATCCGCCGTACACACAGGCGGGAGCGGGACGCGCACCTGATGGCGCTGCGGACGCACCTGGAGGGCCTGGTGTCGTACTATTCGAACAAGGGGTCGTATATGTACCCTGAGCGTGGCGAAAGCGGTGGTGATGGTGGCAAGGGCGTCAGCGAGCCGGAAGTCGGCAACGGCCTGGTACTGACGGAACCGGGAGCTGTGACGGTGGCGCCGGAGTTGACGGTGGCTGAGGGTTACGAGGCAGCGGTAACGACAGAAGTGTGCGACGCGCCAGCGGTGATGGCCGAGGGATCCTACTCCGAGCACGTGCAGCATCCCGTGCCTAGCGGCGGGGGAAACACGTTACTTTGAGTACAGCGGAGACACTTACCCGCGAGCGCTTTCATACACGCTGCCGAGTTTGGGTTCCATCAGCTCAGTTCATCTTACTATATACCCTCACATTCTTTGCAAACTCTGGGCAAAACCAAAGCTCCAGAAATGCTACTTACCGTGCCTTCCTCACGACGCACAAGCAAGGCACTATCCATAAAAGTAAGCAGCACATGTGACTACAGCCCCGGTTCTGTTACATCGCTTCGCGCTGACCAACTGACCACCCGCGCCCGCATCTAAGAAAACTGTCCCGTTCTGTTTCTTCCAAGTGCAACACGAATTTATCCTTTTTGGACATAAGAGCAAGGAGCTACCCAGCACGAGCTCCGGGATACAGCACTGTACCGTACGACACAGCTCAGGAACGGGCCAATGTGCAGTCCAATCACGCGCTTCAACAAGTCAGCATCCTGCCCGTCCGGCTTGGCTGCATCGCTCGTAGACGTGACCGTGACCCACATCGGCAGGTCTCGAAAGGAATACCCAACGCAGAAAGGAATCCGAACGCAAACGGTCGCTCCCCTGCGTCCGGACCGACGATACCCTCAAAACTTGTCTTGCCTGAAAAGCCCTGTTGTTCCCTTGTCTCTTCTTGTCCACTTCTTTTTGCACCACATCAACACGTAATGTTCCGTTTCATTGCATTATATCTTTATGAGAGGCCCGCACCTCCCCCTCCTGTGTTCAAGCACGTGCAGCGGAAAACACGGATAGATTCGGAGGACAGCTGTCCTCCGAATAGGTCCGTCAGGCGAGGGAACCTTACCATTCGTCGCTGCTCTCCAGCTAGCCATCTAGCACCGACCCGCAGGCTAGGCAACCAGAATGGCAACGACTCGCACCCAGGCGTCTCACACTGCCCAGCGCAAATCGACTGACACGAACCCAGATCCACAACCAAACACAAGCAAAATACGCCTCCACCCACGGGCAAGCCCCGCATAAAACTGGAAGCATAAACTTGTTGGCCTCGTCCGAACAACCCAAACTTGACCCTTCTCACGAGTTCCCAAGTAGCTTCAGAGTAGCTTCAGACCACGACTAAGATAGCTCCGCCTCCACCTTAGGCCGCCCCAACCCCACCGACTACCTCACAGGCTGCCTTCCACAAACCCCTTCTTAACCACACCATTCCACCGGTCCTGACTCTCTCCCGCTCAAACCATGCGGATCTCATAATTCCCTGAGGTGGTGATGTAGCGCACCCACGGCAAAGCCTGGTAGCCGCTCTTCTCTATGACCTTGAGGTAGCGCACCTGCACGCCCGACACAGTAAAGAACGGAATCTCAAACTTGACCTTGATGGGCGGCATCTTGCCCTTGCCCTCGTCCTCCGCCTCCACCGACGGCAACCCGAAGTGGCAGCGCAGCGAGTACTCCTTGCCACCAGGGAAGCTCTTGATGGTCCACACCAGAGCGCTTTTCTCCGGCACGTATGCTGCGGAGCCTTGTGTGCACTTCATGGTGGGGGAGATGGCGTCGGCAGGCAGCGGCAGCATGATTTCCACGGTGTTCGCCTGGCTGCGCTCCTTGAATTGGGACCGAGCCTTGACCAGGTATTCGGTGCGGCTCCGGGATGGCTTCTCGACGATGCAGTCCACCATGATGAGCGGCTTGATGTTCTGGCTTATACGGTAAGTCATTAGGTCAAATGCACCGTCTGGCGGAATGAAGCTGATAGTGCGGTCGTTTTCAAATCGTGCAAGGCGCACACACTGGTGGAATTTGATGTCTTCCAGTTCCACAGCTTTCTGTTTGCTGCTGCGGCCCTGTGACTCGAAGAGGACCTTATCATTGAGGCCCAGCTTGCATTCGGGCATGCCGGACAGGAAGGCGCGCATCTTGAGCACACCGACCACGTCGGAGAGCACCACCTGGCCGGTGCTGCTGACCAGCAGGTTGACGCTCTCCACGACGTCCAGGAAGACCTCGTTCTTCTTGTGACGGATGCCCTCCATGCGCCATGAGACGGCGTTGGTGACAGCCATGGGGGGCTTGACGGTGGCCTCCATCCTGTAAGCATCCGTCTTGATGTACTCTGCAAGGATTTTCGCCTCGGTGAATTGTGGATACCCAAAGTCCATGACCTCGTCGAGCAGCTCGTACACAATGACGAAGTTGTCGCGGAGGGATTCCTCCTCCAGCTCCTGGAAGTAGTGTCGGAAGACATCGACCAAGCGGTGCAGGAACACGAGCGTAGAGCAGGCGTTGACGTTGGTGCGCGTGACTGCGAGCAGGTACAGGTTGGCGACCTGTAGATACAGGTACGTCACGCCGTCGTCGTAGATGACGGGGCTCAGCTTGCCAGCCTCCTCCATTTCGTTGATTTTGGACATAAACTTTTCCGCATACTTCGGCGACACATCCCCCCGATAGTCGCGGAAGATAATGATGCGCCCCTTTATGTCTAGGAAAAAGATGGCCGAGATCGCCATTGCTGACTACTGCAGCTGGGGGCCACGCCCCGCTGAACTGCTGCCGCTGCTGCTGCCGAGGCTGCTGCAACCTGGAGTGCCAGGACTAAGCTCCTACGCCGCGCCCCACGACAAATGACCGGAATACGTCAGCACCTCTCGTAAGCGGCCGCCAGGGTTTGATGCCCGGCGGCCGTGCAAGTCAGCTAGTGACGCCAGGAGATGAACCTGGACAGCAACGTACAAAAGCGGGATGGCGTTCACAGTGACCCAAAGACGTTCACTTATACCTATGACGGCATATGCGTATTGTGGAAGACCGCTGATGCGATATGGCCGCACCTCATGATGCGATCGGAAGGTTGAAGTTGGTCCCACCAATTATCCAAAGTAGAACATGCAATATTACTTTGCCTTCCCCAACCTATACAAGAAAGCAGAACATGGTAGGATTTCAGACAGGGAGAAACAATGCAGAACTTTGAAGCGATGCTGCCTACCTCCGCAGTAATGTTTATGCGTATCAGTTGTATCTCCACAAAAGGATAGTTACATTGCAGATAGGACAAAATACATCCTTGGCATCGTCACCTGAGGTCAGTGGATGTTACGACAAGGAAGAAGGTACGTCAGCCCTCTGGTGCCTGTGCATCGAATTTAAGTCTTCCTTATACAATATAAATGTGTAACCTTCTTAAAACGTTTACAGTTGGGTGGAGAGCTCAGGGGACCACGTATGTGTGGTATGCGCACGGCCACACGTCCTCTGCAGGGGGTAGATGGGTTAATTCAAGGAGGCGTACGAGCAATTCCCACAAGGTACCCGTAGAACTTCCCCTTGCAAGATCCCTATACAATTAGTGCAAAGATAGTCACATCGCAACAGCGGGATTGTGCCCACTTGAGGTGGCGCTTCCTGTTCCTGCGTCCTATGCACAACAGTCCAAAAGTCGCTTAGCGAGTTCTGTATGCCTCTTAGCTCCCTAAGGAGGACGTGACGCAGCACAAGGATGCGCTTTATGCACATACACGCACACACCATGTATACATGCCTGCATTGCATTTGACGTAGGCGTTGCGTTATTCAATGATCCACGGCTCCATATCTACACACACGTACATGTTTGGTGCATCGGGGCTGGGAGGGTTGACGTTTGAGCCCTATACGATGAGCTATATTGCAAATATCAAGTTCGAGAACACCCATACCACGTGCACAGGCACATCTCGGCCCACTTCATCCAACCCTTGTTCATTCTGGGGTATATCTCTTGTGACAAGAGAAAGCCGTGCGACAAACACTCCCACATTATGCTTCTTGCCCATTTAGCGCATGTGAGCTGCCCCAAAGCACGGGACGCAAGTTGCATGTTGGTCCATTGCGCGCCGTGCTAGCCCTTATCTCAAAGGATTCAATAATCAGCATTGCGGTGGAAGGCACCCTATGGCGCCAAAGGTGGATGATGATAGACGGCAACCAAGAGCCTGAACCAATCAGAGCCTCGTTAGCTAGGTGCCCAACATTTGTGAAGACAATACTGGCGTGCGCGGCAATCAAAGATTAACCTAGAGGCATTTAGAATGGTAGTTATTTACCGCGCACACGCGCTATCTTCGCTTCAACCTCGGGTTTGACCATGTCTAAAATATGCCAAGGACTCCTATTATGCATAATTGCGTTTGCTATGCTCCCCATGCTTTGCCGCTACCGTGCTACGTTAAAATGCATGAACACTTATTCCAGTACGGGGCTGCGCATACCGTTGTGGGCATTTACATCATATTCACAACACGGGTAACAAGGGTAACAAGGGTCGGCACATAGTTATAACTAACAAGGGTGTGATACGAGACCAAAGCTCTTTGTGAAAGGGTCGCAGTCTCCCCGTTGTGTCACAAGATATGACGCTAACACAAGCTCATATGGAAACCCTTTAATTATTGGTAAATAAACGAAAATGACATTTTTTCAAAAGATTAGACCAGGCTAGCGACTTGCACTGAGTGCGACACTGACACTGTACGTCATGCTAGACGTTTCATCACGGTTTCACTGACAACGTTACGGCAAACATCACTTGTTTTTTCAGGGATACTGGTATTACTGTCTTTGCTACTTGCGCTGAACTGCATAGGGAGGGGCAAAGTACACGCCTGTCTGAGTGCGGCTGCAGGTTGATAATGCACCCAACTCAAATACCAACTGATTAGTTAGGGCAAAGCAGTCATGGATCGGTTGATAAACACAGGTCTAAGAGACTTGCGCAAAAGTAGTCCCCGGCTTGTTGCGTGGAAGTCGCCAGTTTTTTTAATTGCACTTACAACATTAATTTCTCTAGGGAGCATTTATACAGGTAACGAGCGCTCAATCAATTGTTCTTCCGGAGGAGCTGTCGGGCTGGTGATCATTAGTACGCCCTCACGTCCTCGCAGTGCATTACTCGCAACACCGCGCCTCCTTCAGTCGATATGAAAGCGCGAATACTCTGGAAGACGACATGGAAATGCAAAGAGCGCTTGCCGCAATCGACGAGATGAACGCCAAGACGCCTCCCCCGCCTGCCCTTTCCCGGGAAACATGTCACACGGAAGAGCATTCAGAAATTGACGGGCGTGTGGTCAAATGGGGTGCGGACCATTTCACGGTGCGTGACGATAGGCCCTTTCCCGGTCCGTGCTACTGTCTCAAGCAGGAGCTGCTGTCTTTAGACGGCTCGGGGGCCCCTTCACCTACACACGTGCCACCTGGCGCTGTCCGCATGCACAGGAAACGGCCGGCGAATGTTGTGCAGCATGCACCAAGCACGCGGATTGCAACGTGTGGGTTTGGTGCGCGGAGCCCAACGGCTGCGGCAGCGGCCGGTTACACAAGGAGTGTTGGCTCAAGAAAAACACGGTCAAAAACATCATCGACAGCCGCGGCTACTCGCATCCAGGTAACAGCTCTAATCACCTCGCTCTGCCCGCTTTCCTTAGTCCCCTGTGGCCTCCTCCGAGAATCTCCCTCCCTGACGCCGCCACCCGGGGCCCAGGGACGATCGGCGGGTTTAGGGACGTCCTGCGAGGTACAGGACGTGGGTTCCGGAGCGTTCTTATACACACACGCGTACACATGCGCGTGCGCACACATACGCCACGCACTGGACTCCTTGCGACAAGTGGCATGTTCCAGTGGCTTTTGGTTCAGAGGTGGAGAAAGAGGTTGGCCAGATTGACACGAACACACCGCGGCACGCACACGCCTGACCACGTGTCACTCGAAACACTGCTTCCCTGGCGCATGCCCCCCTTCCCTCGGCACTGCTGCGGCAGACACACAGCAGGTTAGGGCGGCTGGCCCCCCCCCGGGCCCCCGGCCACCTCTTTCTCTCTTCTCCCCCTTTCTGTGTCGCCCCGGGTCGTTTTCCTGTTTCCCCCTTACCTCCTTACCGAGGAGCGATATCCCGCCTAGGACAGGCAGCATTGGTAGCAGTAGCAGCAACGGCAGCAACAGAGAGAGCTGTGCTACATCCCACGCGCCAGTTTGCAGCTTGGCGGCCATGCGGTGATTGCCGTCGCCTAACTTTTACTAACTAACAACTGATCAGGAGGGTTGTGATCTGGTGTCACCACCACATATAGGCATTCCCTGGACTGCCGGGGCGCTGTACAAGCCTGAAGAGCAGCTGCGGGTGCTGGAGAGTGAGCAGCTGAGGCTGGAGAAGCTTCGAGATGATCCGAATCTGCCGTTGGTGTACTTGGACATTCAGATCAAAGGTACGGCGGAGTGGTTTGGGGCAGAGGGATGGCGAGGAGGACGCGGGGGGGGGGAAGTGTGGGAAAGGGGTGGAGATGAGGGGATGTGGCCCACGCGGCCGGGCACCGATGGTTGAGTGGCGAAAGGGGAAAAGGGAGGGTGAGGCAATGTAAGAGCCGGGTAAGGTGTGGTGGTGGTGGTGGTGGTGGTGATGGTGTTGCGGTAATCGGCAGCGTGTGTTTCCCAACTACCCGCCCCATCACCACCACCCTAGCGAACGGGGGAAAAGGGTAGTGAGGGTAATGCTATGATTATATCTGACGAGCAAACAGGCGAAAAAAAGCAGGCAAAACAGGTTAACATGTCTGGGGAGGGCAGGAAAGGGGGATACTCGGCTCCTCAGTCCCTTTTTATGGGGGGCCGCTGTCCGAATCGGTTGAGGTGAGGCATGCAAATGTGGGAGGCATATCTTTGCCGTACCACGACGCGGGACCTGGCAGGGTTAGAACTTGGGTTGGGTTTCGGAGCGAAGGGTAGCCGAGGGGAGGGGAGGGGAGCCAACCACCCGTCAATCACCACAGTGAAAAGGGGTACGTCAGAGGAAACGGGGAACACTCGGCAATTGGTAAACAGACATATAAGCGAAGGTTCTAGTCCTCTTGGCTCCTTGGAGCTGAGAGTGTGGAGAAGCTGTTCCTGTTCCTCTGTTGTCATTAGGCGGTCGAGTTTTCCCGACAGCCTCGCCGCTGAAGTTCTGTCATGGCTTATGCTCTGTTATGGCAGATTCAGCTTCTTTAAGGGCACCCTAAAACTGAACGTATTCACTTAAGTGCGCAAAGGCAAAGCACCTGTTTGTTGGGGGGGATTTGAAGCGGGACTTCCTCACGCAGTAGCGTGCGTGCCG
This sequence comes from Volvox carteri f. nagariensis, assembly GCF_000143455.1. Taxonomy (NCBI): domain Eukaryota; kingdom Viridiplantae; phylum Chlorophyta; class Chlorophyceae; order Chlamydomonadales; family Volvocaceae; genus Volvox; species Volvox carteri. Next base: position 3,054,163 of record NW_003307545.1, on the reverse strand, counting down.
AAGTCCCAGTAGAGAGAAGTCTGCGCAGTAGCACCAGAGCACCTGCGAGGCCCTATATATCGCTATGACCATCGGGATGGTGTGGGATGATGGAGAAGGTAAAGATGGTAAAAGCCAGAGAAGTGGTCGGGAACTCGGAATGCGGAGCCCCTAAGGAGGGGATCGAGCACGCAGCTGTGGGCCCCCAGATCTTTGCACCCCCAGGGCCCCAAGCGCTGGAAAATGATATGTAGTGCTTGGCTACCTGCTTGCCGAGATATGTTAAAGATATGTGCTTGTCGAGATATATTCTCGCTGGCATGCTCGGCTCGCTGGCATGCTCCGACTCACAGAGGTCATGCGGCACCTAACCTCCCCCCTCTTCCCCCCTGGTCAGTTCTACGTCTGGTACACTCTTGCCCTGGCAGCGGCTTCACTCGTTTGTGGTTCGTCTTTCCCCCTCTCCCCCTCTCTCTCCCAGTCTGTCTCCCCCTCTCTCTCTCTCTCCATCCCTCTCACCTTCCTCTTTCCATCTTTTTTTGATGTCGTTGTCCGCCCGCAGGGAAGTACATTGGCCGCATGAAGATAGTGCTGTTCAAGGACGAGTCACCGCGCGCCGCGGAGAACTTCCGTGCTCTCTGTACGGGTGAGCCCGCCCCGTGGGGTGCGGTCGGCGCATGATCACCATCGTCATGATCACCATCGTCATGATCACCATCATCGTGATCACCATCACCGTGATCACCATCACCGTGATCACCATCATCATGATCACCATCATCATGATTACCATCATCATGATCACCATCATCATGCATGTTTGCATGCGTACGCGTTGTTTATGATGCGAGTGCGATCCACCAACAACCAGCCAACCGACCGCCTGGCCTCGTGGCCCCTCCCTATTGCTGGCCCCCCCGCCTCCTTCCGGGTTCCCCCCTGGGACACTTGGCCCCCCCCCCGGTCGCCCTCACGGTGTCGCGCTCACGGTGGGCTGCCCGTGGCGCGTTACGGCGGCTCCTGTTACGTGGTCGCGCCGCAGGGGAGAAGGGTATTGTGCCACAAGGGCACGAGGGAGCGGGCCGGCCGTATCACCTCAAAGTGGGTACGCGTGAGTGCGTGTATGTATGCATGTATGTATGTCCGTATGTATGTATATATATGTCTGTATGTATGTATGTTGGGAGAAGGGTGATGTTCGGACATGCAAGTTCTTAGAACTCCATAGAGGTTGCGAGATTGAGAGTGAGATGTGCTTACTTGAAAGGGAGGCGGAGGCGGGGGGCCGGGGGCGGGAGCGCCCTGAGGCTAGTGAGGTTGTGGGGTGGGGGCCGACCCTGAGGGGCGCCGGGGGAAAGCTGCCGATACGGGGTTCTGTGTGGTGTTTGCTGGGGGGGGGGCCGCAGTGTAGGTAGGGGCAGCAGGTTAGGGGGGAAGACGGGCTCCAAATTCCAACTCTGTCGTGTTGTGTTGTGGGTTATAGCGTGGCTGTGATGCTCTGGCGCTGAGATGCTATGCCGTGCCTGTGGCGATGTGTTTGTGTGTGGGTGTGTTGGTCTGTGTGTCTGTGGGCTTTAGCTTCTTGTTGCGAAACCCCGTCATCCACATGACGGCCACTTCAGTTGGCTCTGCGTGCCTCTCCATCCATCCATCCATCCATCCACACATGCATGCATGCCGCCCTTTTGTCTTCCGCTCCGATGGAGTCATGTGTTGTGTTGTGTGCCTCATGTTGTGCATGCAGGGCTCCACCTTCTACCGCATCATTGACAGGTGTGTGCATGTATGTATGTATGTGTGTGTATGTGTGTGTGAAGGGGAGGAGGAATTGTCAGAGACAGGGTCGGTGCCGGAGAGGGTTTCCCAGGGCACCTGCCCCGTCCTTTCATAGGTTGGTATTGAAACTGGGTTTAGATATAATCCCTCCTTTTCCCGGATACCGCTCTTCGATGGCCCAAAGCTCACAGTGCTGCCGGCACTGACTGCGCTTTGCGTCGGCGGCGATGGGAATGTCCTGTCCGTTGGCTTGCATGCTTTGCTTCGATTCGGTTCAGGATTGATTAATATTTGCCTAGAGGTGCCTTTGGATTGTTCTGTGCCTCACGCGTGTGTGTGTATGTGTGTATGTGTGTCCCTCTCCCTTTCCCTCCCCATCCCCGCGTCAGTCCTTGGCATCAGCTTCACCCGTTCGTGGTCCACATCTTCCCTCCCCCCATCCCCATCCCCGTCCCGCTCCCTATTCCTATGCTTGGATAGGTTCATCGACCAGACGGGCGCCAACACGGAGTCCATTTACGGAGGTGCTTTTCGGGACGACCCGGGAGGTTTGGCACTGAAGCACGACCGCAAGGTGGGGTGGCGGGAAGAAGAGAGGAATCCTTTGTTTTCCGGACAGCGCGTTTATTTCTTTTTAACAGGAAGGAAGAAAGAAAGGATGAACGGAACACACACACATCTACCTTGACCTCGCCGTTGTCGCGGATTCTCTCCCTTTCAACTCCCTGCATCGTGTGTAGACATGTTCATGTGTTCCAAATTGGGTTCCTTTCAGGGCCTTCTTTCCATGGCGAATGCTGGCCCGGACACCAACACCAGCCACTTCTCCATCCTCATGGCACCTGCACCCCACCTGGACGGCCACTACACCATCTTTGGGGAGGTGGTCGAGGGCTTTGAGGTGGGTCAAAACGAGCGACCCGTGGGTCGGTAAGGGAGCTTGGACTGCCTGGCTTGGTTGCTCCCTGGCTTGGTTGCTCCCTGGCGGGTAGTGACAACCAGGAACGGAAGGAAACTGGGCGGTGATGGTGGAGGAGGAGGAAGAGGAAAAGAAGAGGAGGAGGATAGGCTTCCATCGGGTGGCAGCTAGGGGTTGTTGAGGCCCTTCAGAACCCCTTACAACACCTTGAACGCCTTCCACAAATTTCCGGAGTCCGTGTGTTTGTTGTGAACGCGTGTCCCCCCCCAACACACACACCGCGATTTGCTTTAATCGAGACCATTAGTCGTGACCCATTAGCCCGCACCGATGATGTTACCGGCCCAGATCTATCCCGCCGTATGTTCCGCCACTCCTCCTTGTTTTTGCGTCAGCGTTCATTTTAATGGCATACCTGTCTGAATGGCAGTTTGTCTGTCTGTCTGTCTGTCTGTCTGCATGTGCGCACGCAGATCGCGGAGCGGATCAACGCATTGGCCCGCGGCAAGCCAAACAACACGGCAGGTCCAGAGGAGGAGGTGGTCATCTCCGGCAGCGGCCAGCTGCGATGAAAAACACCCCCATATGCCATCAAGGCCCCCTTACACCCCCCCCCCACCGGCGTGTCCCTCCCAAAGGATGGAGAGGGAAAAAGAGGAGGATGAAGAGACACTATCCCATCCTTCGGAACGCAAAGCGGGTCCAGGGGGCCCTGACCAGGACGTGTATTTGAGCCTGCATGCTCTCGGCTCTCGGTGGGATGAACCGGAAGGAAGGAAGGAAAGGGGGGAAAGGTAGCGGCGGCGGGCCGTGGTGGAGGCCCAGCTGCGGCAGCCTTGGCAAGTTGATTGAGAAGGGGGATGGGATACTGGCGCCGGACGTGATGGCATGGGGGCCCCGCTGGGACGCCTCATGTCACCCAGGTGTCGTCTGAGGACCATGTGGGACATAGGGCCGACAAACAGGGGGCGACCGTAGGGGGAGGAGGACGCACAGCTGCATGTACTGGCAGATAGCGGGGCGGGAGGGGGGACGGGAGACGCATAACAGACACTGTGTTTGCCGAGGGCCTGGAAGGGGACTGACACTGACAAGGGAATGGTCTGACGCTGTGGACGGTGTCTGTCTGTTTGTCTGTCGCTGCGGCAGTAGTAAGCAGTTCCCAACCGCATTAAGTAGGTGCCGTACCGTACGTATAGATATAACTGGTATTCATGCGGTTCACAGCAGCAGCACGATGTGCAACCCGCGAGCATGACGACTTGTCTTGAGTGCTCGCGGAAGAGCGCAATGATGAAGATGAAGATGGGCGGGTGGGTTCCAGAAGCATAGCGCAGGCGGTGGCAGCGAGCTTTTTACTTTACAGAGGTGGTGGTTAATTAGTTGGCTGCTATGTTATAGTTTAACGGCATAAGTCCTCCCTCTCTGCGGAAACGCGGTCTACATGACTTCAAAAATTGTAGCAAAGTAGTAGCAGCTGCTACAGCTGCTGCTGCCTCTAGTTTGCGGGCGGGCGGGCATGGCCCTGGCGCGGTGGGCCTCGTGTCGCCGCCACCGCCGCGGCCGAGTCTCATCGTCCACTTCCGCGACCCGCCAGGCGGCATTTGCTCTGCGCCGTGGCGTGGCGTGGCGCCGCCAGTATTGGCTTGGAGAATAGAATTTTCGAGCTTTGATTGACATTATAGGCGTCTCTGCTATATACTGTGGTTGGGTATACGTACCTTTCTCCTTGTGGGGGGAAGGGGGGCCCTTGGGGGTTGTCCTGGTGTGCAATACTTTCTTGTGGCAATGAAGATAGAGGGGATGTTATCGTGCTGCTGCGTTGCAGTGTGGCTGATAGTTTGTATATATAGGTGTGGCCTCGGTATTGTGGCGGTGTGGGATGACTAGTGAGCGAGATTATTTTATGACCAGCGGAGCAGATAAAAGATTAACAGAAACGGTTTACGAGTTGGAGGAGGACGGCGGCTGTGTGAAACTTCGGACTTGTATGTGGTCGTGTGTGGGCGGAGAGGGAGGTTGGACTCCCGCGTCGTTTGCACGGATCATGGCTGCTGCCGTACTGCCTCGAACACTGCTACCGTGCATTTGAATTTTTGTGTTCATACCCGCTGCTTAAGGTTTCGTTGTTTTTGAACTGTCGCTGCCTTGGATGGGTGCTGTCAGTGCATTCATTGGTGCGTGTGGTGTAATGATAACGGCGAAGCCTGTTGTTAGGTATCGTACGTTTCCCCTGGTTCCGCTCGCCGTGGTGGTTTCGGAGGTAACGGCGGGTTACCTTATAGGGCGGTTCCCTTGGTTGCGGGTGCGGTGTGTGGAGAGCATGGGGAGAGATGTGTATGGGACAGCTGGGCGGAAGACGTGACGAGTTCTTGTTGGAGCTCCCTGCTCAGCTCACTGTTGTATGTATATACGTATGTATGTATGTATGTGTGCATGCATGCAGCTGCCGCCGATACGCCGCTGGCTCTATGCCGCCATGTCACACAGGCATGCCACAAAATACGGATTTGGGAGGCTCTCGGCCTCCGGCCCTGACCTGCCTGCGCACTCTGCTCTGTCTGTCAAGGATGTTGGTAACTAAACGCGCGACGGGGCAGAGCCACGATCGTGAAGACGTTATAGCCACAGGGTACCGGTTCCTGGGTTGGACTGCCAGAGTCCTCAGCAGACCAGGTCCCAACCCTCGAGACTAAAAGCTAGACTTCGTGCACAAATTTTAACCGTCTTAACCGTCATTACTACCCTTTAAGAGGGCAAATCGTGCTAGGAGTCTCATCTATAAAATCCTAAGCAACACGAGGTCCGTCCCGTCTGGCTCGTCGTCAAGACCGCGTGGCTCTCTTACCTCTTTTCACCCCTCTTTCCATTTCCCGCCACAGCCACCTCCCTCTCTCCTCCCTCTCGTTCTCCGCGCGCAAGGACAGATCAGGCTCACGGAGCAGCAACGTTATACCCGTGGGGGCTGTTATAATTGAAGACGAAGACACTCTCTTTCCCGCCCTGATACAGCAACCGTAGCAAGGGGGACTACTAAGGGGCACTACACACGCACAGCCACTGCTATTAAGTTCTTGCTAGACGCGCCATCGAGGTCATCCCCGTGCGCTCGCTACTTGACCCTGAAAGGGCGTCCGACCTACAACTACCACACACACGTCTCCGTCATACATGGCATGCCTGCAGCGCCTGTGACAGGAGTCTCCCTCAACTATAATGCTCAAGCTATTAGTCCCCGTGCCCTCCCCGCTCTCACGGATATCAAATCCGTCATGCTGCTGACCTTGCAGCACTAAGTCAAAATGCCATGCTCAAACCCCGCACATCACAACGCCGGCGGGTGGGAACGTCCCCTCAAAAGCTCTGCCCCCCAAGCACCGTGTCGCGTCACATCCCAATGGGGCTGACATATTTTACTTGTCTTGTGCCGACCAGGAAAGGGCATATAACAGACCGCCAGGGCTTTCACTTAGGGGGATGAAAGCCCTAGTCAGCGGCCCCATACAACCAAATATCTTCTCCACCATACCACCTCAGCCGCTGGGTCCCCTCACAGCTAAATATGAATCACGTGCTGTTCTGTCGCATCAAAGCTCCTCCATACTGTTAGTTCTAAACTACCACCGCAGCAGCAGTTGCAGACGCACGGCACATCTCCACGACGCCATGAATCCGGGGTGTCCGCCCCCCGTGCCAACGTGAAGACTCGGACCCTCCGCCTATCGCATCCTTGCCGCGCCGCCAGAGGCACAGACCCTGCCCTCATCCCTCACCCCTTGCCCCCACCTGACGACGACAGCTCCACGTCCTGGCTCCCCTGCGGCCCCACAGCTCCCGACCCAGGCCCCGCGTCCCCCACCGACTTAAGCACGGAAGTGATAGCCCGCTTACTAAGCACGTAGCCGTACACTATCGTCACGCAGAGCAGCGCCATATATATGGATGAGCTCACGAGCATATGTATGCGACTGCCGTCGCTGTCGCTATCGCCGCCATCGCCACCGGGGTTGGCGCGGCGGTACCTGTATTGCGGCACCAGCTTGCCGCGGGCGAGCTCTGCCACGACGCTCGTTGAGAGTGTGCCTGTTCGTACATGCACGGATTCAAGGATACGGACGCCTGTTTTACGGCAGTGGTTCGGCGATTGCTTTGACTCGGAAGTGGGTTCAGGAACAATTTCACGTGCAGGGTGAGTGCCCCCATGCAGCGGCCACCAATGCGGTTCCTAGCACGCACAAAGCACCGGGAAAGGAAGTGGCGCTTACCTAAATATACATAGAGGCAGGTCCACGGGATGATGGCGGCAGCGGAGGAGAGCGAGTAGGCAAAGAAGGAGATGGGCGTGAGCGCGGCAGCGTAGTTGAGGATGTTGTACGGCAGGATGGGTGACAGACGCAGCAGACACATGAGCTTCCAGCCCTCCTTCTTGATGGCCGCCTCCTGGGACCCGACACGGCAGGAAGGGAAGGGAAGGGAAGCGAAGTAGAGCGGAACGACTGTCTGAACAATTTGCAGGAATTGGCGACCTCTACTGCGTCTTGGGTTACCGCGTGTGTCTGTCTGTGTGTGTCTGTCTGTGTGTGTCTGTCTGTGTGTGTCTGTCTGTGTGTGTCTGTCTGTGTGTGTCTGTCTGTGTGTGTCTGTCTGTCTGTGTGTGTCTGTCTGTGTGTGTCTGTCTGTGTGTGTCTGTCTGTGTGTGTCTGTCTGTGTGTGTCTGTCTGTGTGTGTCTGCAAGTACTCACAGCAAGTACTCTACTCCGAAATTCACTATTACTACTACTACCACTTCAAAGTACTTCCTTATTACAACAATCTTCACCTCTTCCACAATCATAACTGCCACCGCACGGACCAAAAGACGCAAGCGCAGGAACTCCCCTTTGCTAAAGGGGGCCTTATTAATCAACACCAACACGCACGCTGTGCGTTTCACACACATAAACACATCCACTCGCGACTCTAGTCCGTCATGACATGACAATACAGAGACAGATTTTTTGCACGCACATACATACGCACACACACTCACTATTTGCGGGAAGTTGGGGACCCGCTGCACCAGGTAGGCCTTGACAGACGACCGGAATAGGTACCGCCCCAGCAGGAAGGCCAGCGACTGCCCCACGGCTGACGCGAACCACGACACCACGAGCCCCGCGTACAGGCCGTACAGCGCACCCGTGATGGCCTGTACAGCATGATGTACGACAAACGGAGTGGAGGGTGCGCGACGGGTCAGGGGCCGGTAGTGGTGGTGATGGTGATGGCAATGGTGCACAGATTTGAAGGTGCTGCACAGGTTTTTGCTTCTTTTTTTTCTGGAGAGCAGCCGAGCCGTCGTCTGTTTATGCTGATGCCGATGGCGATGCAGTTGGTCGTTGGTCATAACGGACATAACTGCCGCTGGCAGCTACTTTGCTGGCCGCCGCTCTGCGATAACAGCTAGCGAACAGCTAGCTGACTGCTTATTCGTTCCTTCCACGCCTCCATCTCCTCCTGCCCTTCCGCGAATGGATTGATGGTGGGTACAACCTCGCTCCCATTGCATCGACACGTCGCCCCGGCGGCCATGCCTCTCCGTTCCATTCCCCGATACCTCAGATCCCGTAGATGTGGTGCCGCAATCCAAGTTGCCGCAAATGGGCCTTACAGATTACAGAGGACTTACAAAACCCCCACCCCAGGCCCGAGGTTTGGACCAAGAAGGGGACACAATCTTTATGGTTCCCCATCGCCAAGGCAGCTATCGCGTCAGTCACGTCTTGCGTTACCGGCGAGCACGCGAGTGCTAGCTGGCTGGCCCGCGTGTTGTCGCGTCGTGCCCGCCCGGTTCCTTCCGAAGCTTCTTACCTGGAGCAGCATGGCCGGGAAGAGCAGCACCACCGCGGAGATGTGGAACAGCACGAAGACGTGCAGGGAGCCCAGCGGGTTGGCCTGGGTGGGGAGATAGTGGGGTGTGGTGGGTGGGTGGGTGCTAGTGGGGTGTGGTGGGTGGGTTGTAGTGGGTGGATTAGTCTGGGTGGGATAGCCTGGGTGGGTGAGCGAGCAGGTGGATAGCCATCCCGAGGACGCAGTCGGGTCCAGGGCAGGATCGGATCGGTGCAGTCGGGCCATTGCACAGTTTTAATCTCTGTATGGCCGCCGCTACTGCCGCCGCCACCCCAACCGCTGCAGCAGGCAGAAGGACGCTAACCAAGGTCTCGGCACGACGTAAGCCAATGCCAGTATGGCTGAGAAGCTAAGGAAACGTACACACTAAACTGTCCTACACGGAAAGCGGAGTTCGCTTCATCACTCAACCGCCACAAGAGACGTGAAAAACCGTGACCGGAACCACCAAGTGACTGGCCCCAAATTGAGAGGCAGTCCGGAGGTGTTGCCTCTTGAAGCTGTGGATAACCCCGTGCAGAGCCCTGGTGCTGCATGATCTGGTTGCCTCGTCATTTCCATGCGACCACAACGGAGAGGAAATACACACCCAACCTGCCTAGGATACTGCGCTGTACGCGCACCACAGCCGGCTCTGTGCAATGCGGGGAACGCACCGCCCCACGGTTGTGCACGAAGAGCAATCGATGAAAGGTGTCGTACAGATTGTACGGCTGACAGCGGACTGGGTGACGCTGCAAAGTGTGTAATCTTGATTCATTTCCCCTATTCGGAGGCCTAATGAGGAGGTTAGTTAAGCCATAGTGCGCGCGCGTGCGGGGTGGGGGGGCGAGGGGGAAAGACGAACCACGAACGAATGAAGCCGCGCGCCCAGGCAAGAGTGTGTGTGGTGGTAGAAAAGAAGTGTCTCCAGAAACCTCCGCCGTTCGTGGCCTGGGTTTCATGCTCATGCACGACATCTCTTCTATGCCGTCGTGTAATTCGCCGCCATAGACTGCCAGGCGAGCCAAAGCCGGCGCTGCTGCTGTTGCTGCAGTTGTGGACTTCCCCCCAACGATGGGACATCACGGTTGATCCTCCGCTTTGGCCCGTGCGCACGCCCGCACGAGCAGCTTGTAAAGCTCGACGTAAACACCTCCTTTACCCGACGGATCGTATGCCTTCTTACCGCCTTGTGAGTTGCGCAAGTGGGGTCTGGAACGTTAGATATAGGTTGGTTGTGCGCGTAGGACTGGTGTATGATAGGCCCGCCCAGGCCCTCGCACCTGTATTTTGAGCACGAAGTGCGCCAGCTCGCCGCTGTGCACGTACTTATAGCTGAGCAGGGAAAGTCCAGCGAATACGAGCAGAGCCAGCAGTCTGCCCCCTTGCATATCTGTGGTTCGTGCCCGCACGCCTCCCGAGGGTAGCCCAGGTGCGATGCTGACGCTGCTACTGCTGCCTGCTGCGGCGTCTGTCCCGCCATTTGCGGACAGCGCCGACGATGAGCGTGAGGCTAATATTTGTGCGGTTTCGCTGGAGGAAGCTGTGGTTGTGCTTGTCTCAGCGCGCGAGACCATCAAAGGGCTAGTGCAAAGGTGTGCGCCGTCGCCCCTTGCCTTGGGAGTTCCGCTGCCATCAAAAGCTAAGCAGCTCCCCTGGTGATTCAGGTCCAATCTAGCCGATTTGCACCATACGCGCTTCAATTTGTAAGAGTTAAGAATTGAACTTCAATTATGCATCAACAATCCGTTGTTTGCGAGGAAGTACAGTAAAACAATAATACATGACTGTGCTTTGGGAAGTCGTGGGAAAACGGAAACTTATGGATTGTGCTGCCAACGAATCGTCATGCATAAAATCCAGGGGGTTGGTGGCATTGTGCACGGTATATACATCGTAAATAGAAACTGCATATACGCATGGGAAACTGCTTTATGTGGATCAACAATTATTAAACTGTCCTACCCTCCCCACCCAGCCGTTGCACCTATTGCGGACACACAAATTAGACGCTGTTTACACTTTACCGAAAATCACGAACCCGAACATTCAGATGTATCATGGTATCTTGACCTGACAACTGGCAAAGCGCGACTTGCATGTAACTTTGACTTGCCACAGGCCAAATGTTGACGCCGTGCGCAGCTCCACCATAAAAACAGAGCTTTCGATCATGTACCTTGCAAGCTTTTAAACTGATGCGCGTCGTACTAATGAAGCGATCCGAAACGCTGCTGGGTGGGCGGACCCGGCCGTCTTGGCTCTGCCGAAACCTTCCGGTCGCATCCCCCGGTCGGATCCGAGACCCGCGTCCGCGCTCTCAGACACGCAGGGCAAACCTACTAGCTCAACTGGACACTCTTTCAGTATTGGTTAGGCCTACTGCATCTTCAGTTTGTCGTAATACGCATGCAACGCACTAACCTACCTCCAAAACACCATTCCAATCCACTCCTGCCTGACCTTCACAAACGTGTTATGCCTGGAATCGATACCGCTGGCGTAGTCTAACCCCTGAGCTACTTGCACGCGCACAGCTGACTCTTACCTCGCCTTGAAACAGGTCCTGTCTCCCGTTCCAACGCAGCTTCCAGCGCTCCCCTCCGCAGTCCTCCATAAGGAGCACTTGGCTGTGTAGCCTGCGCCAAAAGGCAGTCCAGCAGCACAATGCCGTTCGACCTGCTATCCGGAAAATTCATCCCAGAGAAGACAAACATATGGCGTGACTGCGTTGACGGCTACTACGACTGGGTCAAGGAGCACATCCTGGATGGTGCGCCGCTCAACGAGGCCGACCACTGCGGTGATCCCCCCCTCATCCTGGCCGCCGGAAACGGTACGATTCCCAATGCAGACCGGCAGGGCAGTAGCCAGTACAGACGTCTCCACACTAGGCGAAGCTTTTCTTTGGACTAGGAAAAGCCAATGGTTGGAAACCGGCGCGAGCGAGCGGCCCTCTGGGCTCGGACCTAGGGCAGGACTGCATGGCGATTTGGGTCGTTGGCACACATACCTTGTAACCACGTATCTCTCTGATAAACGAGACGGGACGCGGTCAACAGTTGCCTTCGCCATTTGGGTCAACCGATTGGGCTTATGTGGGCGCTCGATTGGGTTTTCGTGAAGACAGGTTTCTGGTCTCGCCCGTCCTCCTCTACACACTGCCGTTGGTGCGTCCTTCTTCATCATGGGCTTCGGGGAAGAAGGGCTTGAAGACTTGAAATGGCATCTGTGCGCTTTATCCGAGAAGCAATCCAGCAGTAACTTATTCGACTCCATAGTTGTGATTGAAGCAGTATGCACGGCGGAAATGAGATTTCCAGGGATGCCCCTCCACGACCCGTTTCTGAACCCTGCTGCAACGACCCTCCGCCGGCCACTTAATGTTTTTCAACATTCTTCATCCTCCGGGGTTTATGACGGCTCTCTCTGACTCCTTGCTGCCTAAGTTACCCGTACACACGCTCCTGTCGCCTTGCCACCTCCTCAACCTTCAGCTCGAACCAGAAACCCACAACACATAGGAACCCCGGACCTTTGGCCTCTTTCCCCCCCGGACTCTAACCCGCCAAACCCTCGCACTGTGCTCCTTCAAAACCGCGACAAATTCCTCCTAATTCACAATAGGTCACAAATCCTGCGTGAAGCTGCTCCTGGATGAGGGAGCTGACATTGAGCAGCGCAATGTGGTGAGACCGAGGGATCAATGGGACGTTCCCGCTTGTTCGCACACCGCCGTTGCTTTTCCGCGTCGCTTGCACCTGCATACACCTGCGTTCCTTGCGTACATCCCTGCCCACCCTGGCCCATCCCTCGTCCCGGCCTGGCCCGTTGTTCGTTTCCCTAGATGAAAGAAACCGCCCTCATCCGCGCCTCCCACAACGGGCACCTGCACACGGTTCGCTATCTAATTGAGAGGGGCGCCCGTGTGGATGCCGTGGACTTGGTAGGTTGGTGGCTGTTTGGCTTGGTTTATGGGTGACCAGCTACGTGGGAGGGTGTGTGAATGCGTGCGTGTAATTGACTGACCGGGTCGCTGACCCTCGCGGGTCGGTGGGCTTGGTTGGGATTGGGTGGGACTGCTGTGGACCTATGGACCGCCTCCGTGCTGGTTTGGCTCCCCATGACCCCAAGCCGCCGCGTCGATATAAACCCTTGCTGTTACATCCCACATTATTCGGCGTCTCCATGACATAACCATGCACTCCACGACACGCACAGACAGGCACCAAACAGGGCATTGTAACCCGCCTGGCTTTACCTCTTGCCAACCCGCGCCTGCGCCTGTGCCGTGTTACGTGTGCACGTGTGAACATGTGCCTCCCCCGCGTCCTCGCATCCGCGCCATAACCCCGTTCGGCTCACCCAACACGTGGTATTGTTACATGCTACACGCCACAGGGCGACAACACCGCTCTGCATTGGGCCGCCATGCGAGGTCACGTAGAGGTGGTGCGGGCGCTCCTGCTCACCGGGGCCGACCGGCAAGCTATTAACGGCCAGGGCCGCACACCCCTGGACCTGTGCCAGCCCCAGTGGTCGACGGCCTATAAGTTCGTGCGTACGGAGCTTACCCGCTGAGGTACCGCAGAGGCCGCGCATCAGGGGCGCTGAACGACGCCACGGGGGTTTTTGAAGCTAGGGGAGCTACGAAGATGCGGTTTTTTGAATTCAGAGCTCGAAATGAAGTCGCGCCTTTGTTGACTATGTGGAAGTTGGCTGTTGATTCGTAGCTGGCGGGGTTGCTGGGTGGGTGAGTGGTTAAGGGTTGGGGGCGGTCGGCGGGGGTTATGGGGACCTAGAGAATCAGAACCGCGGTTGTGGAGTGGTGCGTGGACCTTTGCTTGGCAGAGTCCGAGATTAAATATATAATCGTCCACGTGGCCCACGGCTTTAGTGGACGGCCCCCGTACTCGTGCGGAGCTTATAAATCTTGTAAATCTTTAAGCCCAGTTGGACATCAGCAGGCTTCCGCGATTGCGAGTGGGAGGATGGGGAGTGAGTGCGTGCGGCAAAGTTTCACGCGCGTGCAGGCAGTGACCGGTGCTTGGGAGGTTTGCGCGTAGGCTGCTGACTGTGTAGGGAAGTTGGATGCGGATTCGAAAGCTACAGGGTTTTAAAAGGCGGCGCGGCGAGGACGTACATGTTTCTTTTATGTTCAGGTAACCTTTGCGGCATATGACATAGTCTGGATATGCGCTCAGGAACGTGAGCGACAGGCTAATTGCAAACCAATGTCAGCGCGAAGATGTTTATCCACACTGGGCGGCCAGCGGTTCGCAAACCTCGGTGGGGAACGAAGCGGGAATGGCAAAGCAAGTTTCATGCGCGGTGGAGTCCGCACTACCGATGCCCTAAAATAGGGACTCAGAGACGTTTACGTTTACTTTTACAAGCTTCAAGCTTGTACGGTCCAGACGAGCCAAAAGGCTCATGAACCGCCAAACTGGAAACAGGAACTCAAAAAAGAGAAATGCCAATACCCAACAATAACAGATTGATTAATCTTCAACGTACTGCAACCTGCATCTTCTAATGTCGTCCAGGACGCGCGCTAACCCGCGTTGATCCTTGACGCCCATAATCTCGATCATGCGGTCCCCAGGAGTAACCCCCAGGTCCCAAAGCTTCAAACGGATATTCGCATACGCAGGACAATCTAGCAGCACGTGACATTCATCTTCAACAGCTTGCCGGTTCCCACAGACCCGGCACCACCGGGCAGACCGTTCCCTACCGTGCGGTCGATTAACCGCCAAAGGCCAAACACACATCCTGAAACGCATCAGCGTGACGTGCTGTTTTGGCGAGATATAGGCGCTGCCATGCTTGGGCAAACCCATCCAATGCTTATAGCGGCACATCTTTACCCCTGGTTGCCTATTATCTGAAACAAACAAAGCTGGATCCACTGTTAACCGCTCAGAGAGTATGTTTCCAAATTTGTCAGCAGTAGTTTCGTTAGTTAAAATGTCAGCTGCAAACGGTGCGGCCTAACGGCTGTCGAGGACTTGCGCACACCGGAGGGCACGTGGCAAGGCAGATTAGCTCCTGCTACGAGTCTATTGCCATTGCCATTTCTGTTACAGATATTGGCTGTGCTCTTACGGCCTGATCGATGAAAAGGCCGCACCGAACCAAAAGGAAAAGAAATAATGTAGTAGAGCGAAAAGGGCGGGCGACGCGGCCTCCAGGGTGGGAGGGCGGGGCGCGTGCTGAACAACAAAAACAAGATACAGAAAACCTGCAACACGCGCTATTTATGCAAAAGACGATCCTGAGGACACGGATCGCCGGCCTCAAGTCGTACCACTTAAAACGGCCGTAAGGCCCTACGCCTTAGCTAACCCGGCTCAAGCTTCGCATAGCCCGCATTAGCTCCTGCTACGAGTCTATTGCCAAAAGGAAAGACACCCCCTCTCAGCGGTTAAAGTACTGACCCATCACCGGCGCGACACGCCGGGCCGCGAGAGGGCCAAAGAAGGCGACCGCACGAGGGCAGCCACGGACCCCCAAATCGAGGTAGTTCTCCCGCAACGCCGACGAGCCTGCGGCCCAGCCACCAAATGCTTCGATGATATCCAGTGGCACTCCCGCCGCACGGGCGGCCGAGGCACCACCCCGCCGCAAACTATAAAGGGTGTGGACGGAACGAAGGCCCTCCAGGCCACACTGCGCCAAAACACGATCGAACCAACGCTCGGCCCCCTGAGTCGTCTGGCGCTCCGGCCATAAACGCGCAGG
>NW_003307545.1:3035152-3036426 GCF_000143455.1 Volvox carteri f. nagariensis | reverse complement strand
AGGGGTGCAGCGGAATGCGACGACATGTTTTAGTGGGCCTGGCCCGAACCCACCGGGGGTTGGGCGCTACCGAGCTGCCGCAACAGCACGAGCAGGCGGAAAACCGCCCCGGCCACCTCCACGACCCCGGCGCAGGCCGCCACCCTGGCCCCGACCTGGGGCCTGAAACAGACCGCCATTGCCCTGATGCCTACGGGCCTCCCTTTCTGCCAGGACCTTGGTGCAGGATAGCAGGGTACGGCCATGAGGCAGGGAGGCCAGCCAGGCAGAGAGGTCCCGACCGGCAGCTTCCTGACGGGCAATGGTTTCGCGGGCCAGCGAGTTGTCGCAGACGGTGGCGGCCTTCGCGAGGGAGACGGTATAAAGCTGGCGGCTGGAAGAGGGGTCTAGTACGGCAGAGGGTACGGAAGTGGGGCGGACGCGCGCGGCCAAGATTTGGGGCAGAGTAGGCTCCGGCAGTGCCTGGAGGGCAAAAGAAGGTAGGAGAGGTAAGCGCGACGGCGAGAAGAGACAGGACCCAGGCGCGGGGGCAAACCTACCGGGGGGGGCAGCATCAGAGAGGCCGGGGGCGTGAGATAAGTCCAGAGCGGGCATCGGGCCCACAGAAAGGGCGGAGGGGTTGGGCCCCCGAGGGGCAGGAACGGATGGAAGTAAGGTAGTGGACGAGCCAAGGAGGGGCGCCCCAAGTGGGGCCGGGGAAGGCAAGAAAAGCCTACCCGGCAACGGACAGGCAAGGGGCGAGTCCTGCAGTAAGGTAGGCAACCGTTAGAAAGGACCGGAGAGACGGATGCGCGGAGAGAGGGGGCGCGCACCGGGTAGGCAGAAGACCCAGTCGGATGAGGAGGATTCGCATAGACGAGGCGTAACAACGGCGAAGGAGGTCGCCGCTTCTGTGGAGAAGCAGAGGCTGGGTGGAGGCGAAGGTGAATGGCAAAGTAGCGACGAGCGAAGTTACCTGTGGCACGAGCCGAACTAGAGGCAACGCGGCGGAGTCTTGGGAACGAGGTAGAAAATATGAATGGTAGGTAAGAGAGTCGGCATGAGGCTGGAGGCTTACGTTTTCTGCTGTCGAAGAGTCACTTTTGCCCGCTGCTTAGCATACTCCTCGTCAAACTCACGGGTAACAGCATCCACCAGCGGCCGCTCCGAAGGCGCANAGTAACGCTGGTGCAGGGCAACGAGGCCATCACGGCCCCTACGGCTAAATTCCACCAAACAATTGATACGGGCCGAAATAAGGTTATGCATCCAAGCCACATCATACAGCAAGGTAT
>NW_003307545.1:2986115-3034779 GCF_000143455.1 Volvox carteri f. nagariensis | reverse complement strand
TGTCGGGAACGGAACCGCGACCCGGCTGGAGAGCGCTGCACTTGAGGCGACGCAAAATCCTCCGTCAGCGCGCGCAAATCGTATTCCGGACCCGAGGTCGCACCTTGACTATTTAGGCGCGCGCGGACCCCGGCCAGGTCTTGTTGCATCTGGAGTAACATTGCAGCGATGTCCGGCCCAGCAACCGCCGCACCAGACATAGTTGCCGCTCTCGGTACCGCGCTGGGCGCCATTCCGCCTCCTAGCGGCGTAGCGCCGCCACCCAGCAGACCTTGCATATATGGGGAAGGGGGCTGGGAACCATATTGGCCCGGCATCATGGCGCCAGCAACGCCGCAGAAAACGACAAAAACCGCTAAAACGGCTTGGACGGATACTGCTACGGTTGCCATGATCTTCAAGACGATGACGACGGAGCGATAATGGTGCTCCTTCAATCAGGGCACTCTACCCGATGGGTCTTGCTGAAGAGCTGAAAGCACAGCGGAAAAAACAGAAAGCGCGCCGAAGGCGCGGGACCTGCCTCGTTGTTCAGCGCGTGCTGAACAACAAAAACAAGATACAGAAAACCTGCAACACGCGCTATTTATGCAAAAGACGATCCTGAGGACACGGATCGCCGGCCTCAAGTCGTACCACTTAAAACGGCCGTAAGGCCCTACGCCTTAGCTAACCCGGCTCAAGCTTCGCATAGCCCGCAATAAAAAAGCAAAACCACTATGTCGACATGAGTCAACACGGTTGATTGACGAGTACGCAATCCTTTGCCTTGCTGCTGTTCAAACGAGAACCGACGAGTGCCTCTTTGTTGGGTAGCGTGCATGCGCTTTTCGCCAGTGAACACATGGAAGACATCTCTACGTCAACTCCCAAAAAATGGAAGGTGCCGCCTCGCCCGTCCAAAAATTCTCGTACCTGAACGGTCGTTGAAGAACATCAACTCCCCAACAACTCCAAACAAAACAAACAGAACTTCCCAACGTGCTGCCAACAGAGTAAAGACCTAATTGACACAACCTAGAAGCTGCATAACTGGACCCCTTAGCCATGGCGTTCTATTCGGGCCAGGATGTGGGCGACCTGGGAGGAGAGGACAACTCGAAAGGACCGTGGACACCAGAAGGTAGGCGCTGAAAGTTCACAAGGCTCAAGCAGCGAGACAGCTTCTTAAAGGTCTCTGACGCCCGCAGAAGACGAAGTCCTGCGCGGCCTTGTTGTCACGCATGGCGCAAGGAACTGGACCAAAATTGCGGAGTGCATTCCAGGCAGATCGGGCAAATCGTGTCGGCTTCGGTACGTGCAAACTTTGGCTTCACCGGCCCCTTGTGCCGGCGTATCGCTACCGTCTTTTTGCTGCAGGAAATCCGCTGCTGACGCATTTTTGAAGAAATAAGTATCGATATTGCATTCAGGGCAGTTTGGCTTTCGTTGACGTTAATACGGGGTTGTGTGTTGAGGACGTTGGGCAAACGCCTTTGCAACGACCGGCACCTGGTCAGCAATTACGCGTGAAAGCGCACCAAGGCTTGCAGGAAGAACCTCTTATCAGAGGATGCGAGTTGACTGAGTGGGCGATTTTGAAATGAGGAATCGAGGTTCCAAACCGAGCCCGTCACTTCTGCGACTTACGCGCTGGCGCTTAAAGTGCCGGCTTTTTCATGCGTCTTCTTCCTAAAGCTGCACACAGTATAAATCGATAAAAGCGCACACCCGATTAGCATGGTTGACCGTAAGGTTGACGACCTTCACCAACGCGTCGGACCGAAACCCCTTGCAGATGGCTGAACCAGTTGTCGCCGCACGTTCGAGGTGGTCCATTCACACCAGAAGAGGTTAGTTCATACTCTATGATATTCACTTCTGCATATTACATGGGCCCGGATGCTGCACACAGCACGGGTGCGTTCACGGAAGCCGGTGGGTTTCTGTGACCGCACTCTTCCGCCTGGTACTTCTCCCAGTTCATTTCCCGTGTATCTTGAAATTTGTACTACCAGTGCTGCGAGCTCTTCTCCATGCAGTGATAGAGATGCTCGGTGCCAATGATTTGTGTTTAAGCATGATGCTCCACCTCAGGCCGTAATTCCTGTCGGCAAATGCGGCAATTTCCACGGCCGCGTGCACTATACCAATAACCCTATCTGTAGATCCACGCTGCCGTAAATCCTTCGGGATGACTGCTGCTGCGCGATACAGGACGCAGTCATCTTATGGGCTCACCTGCAGTACGGAAACAAGTGGGCGAGCATCAGCAAACACCTTCCCGGACGGTAAGTGCTTTCGACAGCAGTTAGCCATCCCATTGGCACCCGTTTGCAGCATGTTTCGCCTCTCATGCTGTGCGCGCGCCGTTCCCGTGATGCGACATTTCTTTCCGCGCCTTATCGTCGTTTTGACATCGTTTTGACTTGCCTTTTCCATCCCCCTTCCCAGTACGGACAACCACATCAAGAATCGCTGGAACTGCACGCTGAAGAAGCGCTACGGCACAATGCTAGAGACGCTGCGCTTAGAGGCGGCACCGGGTTCCGTCTCCCTCATGGATATCTCCAACCTCATGGCACAGAACCTGCCCGCAGGCAGCCGCGTGCCCCTCGGCGCAGGCGTGGGCGGCGGCATGCAACTGCCGCGATGGTTGCCTGGACCGGGTCCAGCCGGCTTGGGAGCCGCCGGAGCTGCTGCGTTCGGGCCCGCGGCTGCCCAGCTGCTGGCTGCCACAGGGCCGGGGCCACTGGCAGGTTTAGTTCCGGGAACACAGTTGCCAATTGGTTCCATGGGTCCGCTGGCAATGGCGATGGCGGGAGCGCTGGGGGCCGCTGGAAGTACGACGCCAGGAGCAGCAGCGGCCGGGGGTGAGTATCCAGACGGGGCGCCAGTGGCGGCGGAAGGCTGGGACCCGGCTACGCGTATTGCTTCGGGGCGTCAGTACATGGCAGATGGATCTTGGGATTGCACCTCGGGCTGTGCTGTTTCATCCACGCGTGAATGGATCATGTTGCAGCTAGTGCTTTACACTACATTCATGCGTCGTGCATATGTGCAAGATGCAATCATCCCCTGCTCGCTGCTTGTCATGCCAGTCGGCTTCTGCGTAGCGTCATTTCCCATGTCCCGTGCGGCTCCAGCGCGCTTTGACCGAGCAGTTTTGGTCGCTTTTGCCCGTTCGGCCGGCTGACGCGGGCCCCTCCGCTTCGTCCGTTGCAGCGGCACTGCCGCCTGGCATACAGGCAGGGCCAGGGATACAGCCGGCCCAACGACTCGCGCTCGCCGCTGGACCAGCGGGCGAGATGAGTCCGCGGAAACGCGCCTTCATGGCAGCGGCAGCGGCGGCTGCCGCAGCAGCAGCGGACCTGGAACAAAAGGTACGTCTAGCCCACATCCTGGCTGAATGTACTCTTATAGATACGCGCGCAGGTGTTTGGGCGACCTGGTGGTGAAAGGTGCTTCTCGTGCCGCGCTGACATGGCACCATCAGCGGCTCGACGCTTGAGGCTGGAACTAACGGCACTGTCTGGGCTGCAGTTGTACCTGTAATAGCCACGATGCGTCTTGACGGCCGCGGCCTCGTTTGTTTGGCCGCAGCGTTGCCGCAACCCATCCCTTCTTCCCCATCCCTGTCGCCGCGCGCAGGACGACGCCCGCGGCACTAAACGTGCCTGGGATGACGAGGGCAGAGACGCATCCGGTGAGCAGGCACGTGCCTTTTTTGTTCCTGGCTAGGAGGATGAAACGTCGCAGACGTCAAAATGCATGAGCCGAGTCCCAAACATGTTAGCATGGATGTGTGGTCGCTGCTAGGGGTGATCAGTTTCCGGGACCTTTTCGCGCGATTCCGACCTGGCGTATTCGGAGTCCAGAGGACACCTGCTGCCGGGCAATGGGATTACTGCCACCATTGTCGTGTGCGATCTGCTTGGCACGCCGCGGAGCAATGAGTTAAAGCCGTGCACGTCCTCGAATGGATGGATTTACTTCACGCTGCACTTGGGCGGATGGGTTTCCGGCGGGTTTTGCTGCAGAAGAAGGCGGCTCGGACGATGGGGAGGATTCTGCAGCCATGGCGTTGAAGCAGCTGGCTATGCCGCGAGGGAGAGACCCGCCACGACCCGGCAGCGGCGCAGGCGCGGGTAACACGGAGGGTGGCGCGAGGAGCGGCGACCGCGACGCTGAGGGAAATGGCGGCGACGACGCTGGTGAGGGTCAAGACGACGATGAGGATGACGACGACGGGTCGGATATTGAGATGGGGGGCGGCCGGAGGGGTCGCGGCCGCGCCCGGGGCTCGCAGTCGCGGAAGGCCGCGCGCGGTGGCCGCGGCGGCGGCGGCGGTGGCGGTGGCGGACTCTTGGGCTTGCCAGGCACGTTGCCGATCCCTGGCGCCTTGCAGGTCAACGGCAGGACGCCCTCTAACGGATCGCGACCCGCCGGTGCCGGTGCGCCAGGTTCCAGCGTCCCACTGCCTCTTGGCAGCACCAAAATGGAGCTAGCCGCACCGCCGCCACTGCAGCTGCAGCTGCAACCTTACCCACCTGCGGGTCAGAGAGTCTCCTCCGGCAGCGATGGCGCCGCTGCGGAGGGCAGCGGCGGCGGCGCCACTGCCGCTACAGCAGCCACCGTTGGAGGGATCCCATCGGCGCCGGCGGGCTCAAGCTCACAAGCCCAAAGTGGCGCTGCAGCCGCTGCAGCCGCCGCCGCTGCCGGCGTGTCGCAGCTGAACGGATATGGCTCCGTGCTGCTGACCTTGCCTGAGAACCTGATGCAGCTGAGCAGTACGCTACGGGTAGTGCTGACGACAGGCAACATTGCGGCCGCCCAGGCGCTGGTCAGTAAGCTGGAAGAACTGGCGTACACGGTGAGTGGAGGAGGGAGATGAAGATATGCAATTTGTATCAGGGAGAAAGGGTAGAAAGGGTAGGAGGTGTAAGGCCGCGGCAGGGGTTTCCACGGAGCACAGCGGACCCAGGGTAGAGACTGCCGCACTACACACGGGACATGATTTGGTTACAGCTTATTGAGCTTGGCATGAATGATTTCACGGCCTGGTGGGCGAGGCTTGTTGTAATACCATACCTCGCCTATGCTTGTGGCCTAGTGTTTGCTTGCTTTATGCTATTTCTCTTTTTTTATTTGCAAGCCGCAGCTTGCCATGAGTGATGTACAGTGCGCTGTCAGTCTGATCGGCAAGGGTTGGTAATGAATTCCCCCCTTGCGTGGATGCGTCTATAACGTACAGGTGCTTATGCAGCGGGCAGCTTACAATTTGCTGAACTGCAATCCTTTCGAGGCCGCCGACCCCGAGTCGCAAAAGTCCCAGCAACAGCAGGTTCAGCAACAGCAGCAGCAACCGCAGCCCCCGCCGCAACAACAACAGCAACTATCTCTACAGCAGCAGCAACAGCTCTTGCAGCAGGTGCAGCAACAGCAGCTGCAGCAGCAACAGCAACAGCAGCAGCTGCAGCAGCAAGTGCAGCAGCAACTTCAGCAACAGGTGCAGCAACAGCTGTTGCAACAGCAGCAGCAACAGCAACAACAACAGCAGCAACAACAGCAACAGCAACAACAGCAGCAACAACAGCAACAACAGCAAGCCGCAGCCCTCAGCACCATTGTCGGTAGCGGCGCGGTGGACGCCCAGATGCTGGCCCAGATTCTGCTGCTCTCCCAGGGTGCCTTGAGCTGAGCTGTGGACCCAGCTAACCTGACCTTAATTGAGCTGAGCCGAGCTCCACGGGCGAAACTCAGCGGTCATTGAATACGGACATGCAAACGTACAAACAGCGCATCACACGGGGGCAGCTGATGCGGTCCTCGTGGCCCCTCGGAGGAGGCAGGGCGGGACCGCTCTGGGCGCCCCTTTTTCCGCTGCGTGGATCCGGTGGTTCTTTTCCAAAACCTGGACATCCCCCGCCTGTGCGCTGCCTATGGCAGCGATGGTTGGCCCCAAGCACTTCATTTGCTGCGCACTGACAGGTCTGGGGCTGTGAATGGGGCTGTAAATGTGTCGTAAGCATAGGTTGTGAAGATAGCAGAAAGCGCGGTGTTACGCGCAACATGGCGGACTGCTTTCAAGCGGTGGTTTCGTTGGTGGTGATCTGATGCCGTAGACATGCCAAGCACTGCAGAATACAAAATTGCAAGATAGGTTATCGTTGCAAGGCAGCTGGGTAGAGCAGCTGGGTAGATAGGTAGGTTAGAGTTGAGTCGGGAATGGGTTTTGGGCGGCAGCAGGCCGCGGGCCCTATATAGCTCTGCGACCGCAGTGCGGTGGCAGCGTGCGGGTCCCCGGTGCCCGACTCTCCTGTTTCTGCTGTCCCTTAGGTACCTGCGTGCCCGTGTATATGGATGTTCGTATTATACGTTCTGATTATGGGCGGCTGCGAGTGGCTCTCTTCAGCGTGTTGCCCTGAACCCTGAACCTGGGCCCCCTGGAGATGTGTACTCAAGGATTCTTTTCCCCTGGGCTGGCCTAGACCTGCCTTCCTAGCGGTGTCTATGTATGCTATGTAGTCATGGTAATGATTTGAGTTGTGAGGTTGTTACAATAGGAGGGGGATCGTTGTGGCTTAAAAGCCACTTCAACGCTGTTTATATACGCCTACGATGTGTCTCTGTGGGGTGGGGAAAGGAAGAAGGTTTACATGCAGGGTAGGAGGAAAGATGTGCACGCGCCTCTCGTGGGGACACCTGGAAGGGTGTGCTTCACGAGAGACAAGCTTGCTCAACCTAACAAACGGGCTGCAGATGCGTTGTTGGAGCGCGTCAGTTGATGGACGGCTTGGTAACACCACCTGTCGACTGTATGTGCAGTCCTACGGAGTGTACTGTTGTGTGGGGTTGACTGGCCTGTGATGTGCCTGTATCGTCGTTGATGGGATGGGGCGCGCGCTGGAAACTGACATACACACCCTGCTTAGCGGCGGTTGGAGGCCACCGAGGGACGTGGCAATGTGGCAATATGCAATATACTACTAGAGACTCGTGTCGCTGTTGCGAGCCATGATGGGACGAGTCGGTCGTGTGGGCTTTGCCAGCGTAGGTTTGTCCTTCCTGGCTGAACTGCCGTGTCATCTCCTCGTATGGGGCGTGTGCACGCGCCAGCAGAGTTTCGGCGTGGCAACGAGTTGTCCCTGGAACCTTTTGCGCCTGTCCCGGATATGATTATGGCCGGGATTGCATGTGTGCGTCTGTGTGCGTGCATTGACAGCGTCCCTCGCTCTGGCAGGACCCAGCAGCAGCAGCAGCAGCAAGGGGTTTTTTCCACTCACTCGCACCTGGCACGGTTCCTTTGAAATTTGACACCCATCAGGAGGGAATCCCGCACACGTAAGGTGTATGGTGCGCTGACTGGACTATAAGGGCTGCTCCTCTGAGGACATCATCATGCCTGGCTATAATACCAGTTAAATGTTTACCGGTATCATAACCCGCTTGGCATCTTACTTTGCTATCACAGGTAGGCATGACGGAAATGTTACTTCATCTACTTATCATCTGGTGGTTGAGGTGATTGTGGCAGTTCTGCATCATCTCGGGCCATGTAAGTACGGCACCCGGCTAAGCACGCGCTGTCCCTGGGTCCGCAATAAGCAAGCTGGCCAGTGTCAAGGCTTCGGCACGGCAGGTCTTTGCACATGTAAGAAAGAATGGAGTTCAATCGGGTGGGCCAGCTCCTGTCGATCCACGGCAAGAGCGTCCTCCTAGACTTCAGGCTGAAACACGTACAGTGAAACGCGTCCCAGCGCTTCCTCTCACAAGCGCACACCTTCCCTTCCTCCCCTTACTACCTACCTGACTGATTGCTAGGGTGGCGGCCAAGCCACACACCCGTCCAGCCGCAATGGAGGTTGCAGAATCGCATGCAGTCATTGGAAACACGTCGAGAAGGTTTCAGTGAAGCACTATGCATGCTGGCTTCTCGGGACCGGATGCAGCAGCTGCCCTACTTCGGGCGTTGGCGTACTCTGGCCTGTGCGCGCACCGAATTTTTCATTATAACAGACTAAGGGGGGGGGGTCACTGCTAAGAACAAGCAGTTGGCCTTTGCGCGGCAAGGCGTGGACAACCGTGTCGTGTTGGGATGCAATTGTTGCTTGAGGTTGGTGTACGGGTACTAGTAGCGGTGTATGCACAACGCTTGGAGGAAGGAAAAGGCAGTCGAATCCATGTTTTTGACTTCGATGCCGAGCTAAGCTCACGGTCGGGCCTTGTATGTTGTATGTTGGTGTTACCGGTATGTGAGTGAGCATCGCGCACGGAGGCAATGTAGCAGCGAAGTTCAATTTCAATTTCATAGAGATATGTTTATTACAGTTGATGGGTGTCCAGCTTCCAGATTGTAGAGCAGAAACCTGAACCGACGGCCGTACATCACGACGTCTAAGTGCAAGTGGAGAGTTTAATGAAGAGCGGACAGCTTGTGATAATAGTTTTACAGCCTTTGGGTCAAAACTTTGCAAAGCAAGTGAAGAAAACTTCCTTTTCACTGCCGTTAGTGACTAGTATAACGCCACTTTGCATCAGCGAGAGCCGCCAGGTGGCACATTTCTCCTTTGTTGGTTTTTATATTGAAACATCATACGAACCTACCAATAGCGCATGGCCATGTCGCGTGAAGACCACACCATCCGGTATGCTCCACAGTCCCTCTTGGATAGCAACGTGCCGCACGACTATGTTATCATTGCTCGTCATGCTGACATAAGTTTTAATCAGCTGGACAAGGATTGAGCTCTCTGCGCGCCGCTTCCTGGCTGGTTGTTCGCACAGGATGCTCCGTTCTGGCTTCGGCAAGCAAGTCAAGAGCCAGAATGAGACACTTCCAGAGTGGGGATTTGGAACGCAGCATCGTGACACGACGAACAAGGTGGGCCGCGGTGCATCAGCTAGTTACAAGAGCATGCTGTTCCCTTCGAATTTACAACTAACCCTCACCTTTTTGGCCAACAGCTATACCTATCGAAGGAGCAAACCAAGGCAATACCTGGGAGCAACTCCCAAGGGCCGGTTTATAAAACATATGTGAGTCTGGGAGGGCGGGCGAAAAAGGCTTGCGCTGCCTCGCTTCATGATCCTAATTTGATGGTAACCATAACTCTGCTGCTTGCAGTCTGCGATTGGGCCGCAGCCTGAATCGAAGTACTTCTCTTCTAGCGCACCTGGGTTCGGGTCCTCAGACCGAACAAAGTCAGCTAGAAGCATCTCGCCAGGACCCGGTAAGAGAGGAGGGGGAGGGGAAAACTAGACGGGGTCGCCGCATTAGCACTCCCTGCAACGGAGGGGCGATGGGTTTGGACGACGGGGTTTAGGGGTTGGGAAAGGGCAGGCAGTCTTTGTTTCCAGAGAGTAGGCCCTGACGCAACTCCACCAGCACGCCACCAACTGATCAGGACGTATCTGCTGTCACTAAGTTCCACCGGGGCGTTATCGAGTGTAAAGCAGCTTACACAGTTCCACATTTGCTAAACATTTTCACTGTAGGTGCATACGAAGTGGAGGGCGGCTTGGGAGGCATGAAGGAGTCGAAACGCGCTACATCTCCGAGGGCAGTTTTCGGGACCGCAAACCGGGACCAGCAAAGCAAGGTACGTTATGTCACGCTGGCGTCCGCGAGGGGATGTTTCGGGCCTGGTGATGCATGACGGGGTACATTTTTTGCCCTTTTGTCCACACCATCACATTGCAGCACAAACACGCTGCATCACCATGAAGGTACCCCAAACTCCCGATCGGCTCCCTAACCCCCCAAAACCCCTCCACATCCACCCACCCACACCTCCAGGTGTGGCTCGATGAGGAGCTCATGAAGACGGTGGGCAACCGGGAATCTCCGGGCCCCAACACGTACAAGCATCCTGGTGCCATTGGCCGCATGGTGGACTCAAAGCACACGTCTGCGCCCACTTGGCGACAAGGCACTGAGGAGCGGTTCAAGGACCGGTCTCCCTCGCGGGATGTGCCCGGGGCGGGAACCTACAAGACCTTTGGGGCCATTGGGCAGCAAACACTTAGCCAGAAGAAGACGCTGCCTTCACCCAAGATTGGGACGGGTCAACGAGACGCCTTTAAGAAGGTGGGGTGTCTGGGTGAGGGTGCTGGGGCGGGGGTTGGCTGGGTGGGTGGAGGGGGCAAGTAGGAGGGGAGGATGGCTGATGATGATGGTGCCTTTTTTGTTTTTTGCAATGGGGTCGCGCGGCTTAGGAGGTGGTTTAAACAAGCCCTATTACTTCTGTTCCACGGAAGGTTTTGCTACTTTTGCAAAAGAGGGAACTTTATTGATAAAAAAATTTCTTTGATTAAAAAATTTCTGATTAAAGAGAAGAAGAAATTAATTATTCTGATTGTAGCGGAGCGAAGGAAAGCTCCTCTAGGAGCGATATGGTGGAGATATCTAATATTGGCTTGTATACCAATGCACGGACGTGATGCTACCGATATGCATAACACGCCGCCACAACTACTTCTTCCCTTCCCTTCCCTTTCCACCCTTTGCTGCAGATCTTCATCTCTAAGGAGCATGAGAAGAGCGGCTTCGGGGAGAACTCACCCGGTCCCGTCACCTCTCAGTTTGTGTCCAGTATTGGCGCACAGCGGCTGTCTGTGAAGCAGAGCGCACCCAGCTGGGGATTCGGCACGCAAAAGGTCAGAGGCGGGACAGAAAGAGGGAGAGAAGGGGGAAACAGGAGGAACGACCTAGGGAAAAGGAGAGGAGTGGAGAGATATGCATGGGGCTTTCTCGACATCACAACTATTACCGGGCTGTGGAGGAACTCATGACGTCTATAATGGGAGACGAAGGGCGAGGCCCCTGGGACAGGCCCATGGGGATCTGGAGAAAAGGAGGGGCGGGAAACGGGGAACACAGAAAGGGGGATCCATGGACACAGGTTTGTCGAAGTAGTTGGAAGGTGCAAGCAGCGGGTGGATGATTGCGATGTGTAAGCAGTAGAGCAGCAGTAACAGTAGTAGCAGTGAATGGATAAGAAAGTTAGGAGGAGGTTTAGGGCTATGCAGCCGCGAAGGAATTGGTGTTGGGTGTGGCAGCGCTCTGCTGCTTACTGCATTTCGTACCGCTCCTTCTGTTTTCCCTCCCTCCGTTTGTCGACAGTGCTTTGTTACTGACGTTGCCGATACGTGGCCTGCTCTTTCCCTTCCCCCACCTCTCCTCTGTTTTGCAGCGGGGCAAGGGCATGGCGGATGGGACGCCAGGACCCGGAGCGTACTTTGCATAGAGCGTGCGACGCGGCCTTGGCCGCCTCCGCCGCCGCCGTAGGCGAGCGCACCGTAGAACGTGTTTCGCCACCTGCACCGCATCTGCGCCGCTTTCCATTCTCGCCGAGCTCCGAAGCGCCTTCTCCCACCGCCACAGCGCCTCCTTCCTCCTTCCAACCCTCCCACCACCACATCTCGCCCAATTCTTATGACTACCGGGAAATCGTAGTACTAATCCCTACCAGCAGCGCTGAACGGTGCTGCTCATATCTATTAGAAAGAGGGACCCTTTTTGACTACCTGTTTTTGGCTGGCTGGGATTCACATGTCTTGTTGGGTTTTGCCGGATGAGTCGTCCTCTGGATCCAGTCGCTTGTGCCGCTACGCCAATTTGTGTGACCTGATTTTGGTCTGGGTTGACGGGAGGGAGGTGGGACACTTCGTGAGTGGTAGCAGCCCGCGGGGCCCGACGTCTCGATGTCCCA
Organism: Volvox carteri f. nagariensis; assembly: GCF_000143455.1. Taxonomy (NCBI): domain Eukaryota; kingdom Viridiplantae; phylum Chlorophyta; class Chlorophyceae; order Chlamydomonadales; family Volvocaceae; genus Volvox; species Volvox carteri. The sequence goes on along the minus strand of NW_003307545.1, from coordinate 3,023,086 downwards.
GCAGTGCGATCTGTGACACACAGCTCGGAGCAGCAGCAACAGGGGAGACCATTGTTGTGTATTTGCGCTGCAGCAGTAGCAGTCTGGCAAAGTTGCAGCAGCGGAAGCAGCAGCAGCAGCAGGAGGAGGAAAAAGGACTTAAAGAATGGTAACATCAGCAGAGCACTGCACGAGGGCCTGAGGCGTCCCGATACGAGCAGTGGATTTCCTTGAGTGTGTTGCAGGGGTGCGCACCCGCCTGGCGCGACACGCGACTCCTTCCCCCCTTCCTTCTTCCCCTCGTTCTTGTGTCTGTCTGTGTGGCAGGCAGTGGTGTGTAGTCAGACAAGGTCTGGCGGCAGGAGGGTTGGCTTGGCGTTGTGCAACCAGCGGCAGATGAGGTGGTCGTAGTGACCCAGTGCAGGGTGAGAGTAGCCTTCTCAAATTTGGAGGGCGCCAAGCGCGCGCGCCCCTGTTACTATTGAACTGCTCGGTTACCATCACCATTACCATCACCATTGGCGCATCTATCTACCTATCTATCTGTCTGTTTTATGCCTGGGTGATGTGACCATCACCTGCATCTGTCGCGCTCACACCCACACGTTGGAACGCGGCCAGTCTCACTGTTTCTAAGGTGAGGAGGCAGTGTTGTGTGTAGGAGGTGGGGATGGCGGCGGTGGCGGTGAAATTCGTGATGATGTTTTCAGTAGGAATTGTACGGCCCTTTATTCCGAGGGCCGCCACGTCCTCTTGACAGGAGAATGGCGATGATGATGATGCGCTTCTCCTCCTCCTCCTGCTGCTGCTGCTGGTGAAGGAGGAGCCGGCGTTAACCCTTTTAGAAGCCGACGGGCCGGGGAAGGGCCTCTGATGGGACGAACTTTGATAACCCTAAAACTCTGCGACGGACATGAGCGCCTTGTTGGAAAGGGGGTTACGAAAGGGGAGTGGAAGGGGCCGGCGTAGGGCGTAGGTTTTGTTTCGTAAGTGCGTGTGCAGTAGATGCTGCATCTATGCCTTGTAAGGGTTGTAAGGGGTTTGGTAGCAGGGGCGGTGTGTGTGTGTGTGTGTTGCGCGTGTTCTGAGGTTGCAGGATGCGTTATGCAGGCGGCAGCAGCAGCAGCGAGGTCGGGTGGGAGGAAAGTGGGGAAAGATGGTTGGGGATGTACGGCAGGTGCCCGTGACGGGATGTGGGGGGCGGTGAGCGGCTGGCTTCTGACTTGTGATCATTATCGTCATCACCGTCGTCACCGGTCTGTCTGTCACCTTTCTTGTATGCTTGTGCGTGTGGTCTAATAGGGCTACTCAGTAGTAAAGTGGCAGCACTTCACAATCGCGCGGTGTGAAAAGAATATGCTTCGCTGACCGCACTGCCATTTTTCTCATCTCTGCATGGTGCGCGTGCGTGTGTGTGTTTGTGTGTGCGGGGGGAAGACGTTTATGGAAAAGGAAGTATGACGTGTACGCGTCTCTGGCACTATCAACCCCGCTCCGCAAACGAGCTCGCACCTTTTCCCAACGCGTGTACTCCGCCTCCTCCCCCGTCCCCCCTTGGTGCCTTTTGGTTGAGGAATGGTTGGCTGGACTACATGTCTAACTCGCTTCCTAATGGGCTACCTAAACAGCTAGCGTGCCGGCTTGACTGCCGACATAGCTTTTAGTTGGCCAGCTGAAATCGGCTGATTAGGTGGTACCTTCTGCACTGCCCCCAAATTGACCCCCATGGACGGATGAAATCCGGAGGAAAAAGCGGCTCCCTTGCGACGAGAGGACGGAGTAGCGCCAAGTGGCCTTTTCATGGGGGTGGGTTTGGCATATCCAAAAGTGCAGAGGTACCAGAAGGCAGAAGCCGGAGCGGAGTACCAGGACTCGTTGTACCCTCATCTCTTTTGCAGTGCAGGCAATGGGAGATGAGAGACATGTGGTAATGCAGTGGTGAAGGGGGAAACGTCCAGAGAACACGCCACCACCACCGCCGCCGCCGCCGTGCTTAGCTTTAGCCCCGCTTTGAATAATAAGACGTAGGGGCGTAGTCAGGATTGGAGACGACCATTTGGGTTGGATGTGACGGACCCTGACGAGATGTATGTACATCACCATGTGAGCCAATATGTACGTCGCCGCGTGGCGGCTGTATGTGTCTTTCTATGGGGCGATATTGGAACAGTGGCGAGGGCCGGTCGGTCGGACTCCGGGGTGTGGCACACACTGCGGGTGCGGGGGTGGCAGTGATCTCACGAAGTCTGTGTCGATGTCCGTCGTCCGACCTAGTTGTGGGGGTCATACAGCAGGGTGGCCCCGCAGCACATGACATGACATTACATGACGGCGAGGGCGCACCGCCCATCTCGTGTGTACGTGTGCTTCAATTAACTGAGCCGCTGTGCGGATGTGTACGTGTGTGCTCTCCTTAAGTAGCCAATCAAGTCAAGCCGCGAACCGCCCCCTCTTCCGCCTTGGTGTGCGCCACGCTTTTCCACACAAGACAGGAACGTCGTCGTCTTTTTCTATTTCCTTTTATCGTTCACGGTAATGATGTCCTCGAGCATCAACAACAGCCGGTTTCGCATTGTTATTATTGTACGGTAGCAGTAGCTCGCATACCGCTCTGCATTATGTGCGTGCGCATGTGTCCCTGGGATGGTGGAAGAGGGGTAGTGGTTGTAATAATAATGGTGGTGGTCGTAGTGGTACCGCGATCGGTCGGGTTGAGGCGCAAGGCTATGCGAGTTGCTGGCGTGTGTGGCGTGGAGCCGGTTCTGGGGGATAGGAGGAGGAGGAGGAGGAACTCGTGTGACTCTTACTTTTGGATGCGGGGCAACACGAGTGTAGCAACTTGTTAACACACAATTCTGTGTGTGTCTGTGCGTAGTCGCCATTCCCCTTTTCCCGAACCGTCGAACCGGGTCCTCGTAATCACTGCAGCGTGTTGCTTGAGGCGGTTGAGGTGCGGAGATATGCACGGGGTAGCTGTAGCAGCGCCGGCTTTTCCCTCTGACACACCTCCTACATGAGAAAGAAGTAGAATGACCGAAGGACAAACTCGTTTTCTCTTTCCGCTTATCACTCGAGGAGGAGGGGTGGTGGATGCAGATGAATGAACAACGGCAATCGGGTGGGGGCAGAGGCCGACGGCCCTTGGGCGTTGTTATGACGTAGGTTAGGAGTCACTGAGCGCATACAAGAGGAGGGAAGGGGCTTAACGTATATCTGTAACGTTTATCACCTTGAATTGCCCAGTTAAGAGCTTTTATTTACACCTTGGTGTCATATGTTTTATGCATCGATGCAGGATTGATGCTGTCGGATAGCAAATACATGGAACCGAATATCCTTGTCCAGGCTGGTGCTGCTTGGGTCAAAGACATTCTTGGCTGCCGCAGTGCCTTGAACACCAGCTGGACGTCACAGTCTTGTTGGGGCACATCTTTTCGCGCATATGCGTGCAAAGGCTTTCGCCCAGCTTCTCAGCAAGCTCTACGCCTGTTCCCCTGTCATCTTACCTTAGAGTGTACCGAACATGGCGCATATCAGGCTTAGATCCCTTCCTCATATGAAGCTCCAAGAACAGAGAGGGTTCGGGGTACGGGGTACAACGGAATCAGTTATAAAGTCGGTAGCGTCAGACTTATTACAGATCTGCCGCGTTTGCCACTGTTTAACTATCCAAAATTTTACCGGAGATTGATGCCTCTTGATAACTGGGTAGTAATATGAAACAGTGGATGTTTGTTCCTGAGAGAATTTAAACGAAAGGTACCTGACGGGGGATTAAAGCAAAACATAAAGGGGCATGTGGAGCCATCTTTCAAGGACAAAGCCTTCAAAGGCTGTCATGTGTAGAGAGACTAGGTTACAAGGAAGAAATGGTTCCAGAACCCTTGCGCTTGCGAAGGACAGCGACAATTCAAATAACTTGCCTTGGGCTACAGTGGAGTATTATACAAAAAAACAAGAGCGGTTGATGGACAAGTTTGGTAATCTGATACACAACGAGCGTACTGTTAAGGAGCCTGCTGCTTGGACGCACGATGCGAAAATGGCCTTCGCAATCCAGGTCGTAAATGAAGCTGCAACTATGTAAATGCAAGGGCTTGCAACTGCTGTTGGTGTGGCTTAGCGGACATCCTCCGAAGCAGCCGTGGTTGGTTGGGTACGGGGTAGGGGTATGTAAGAAGTTGAAGCCCCGCCCCTTGCTGCAGGTCCTTGCCCGCGAATTCCCAAACGTGACTGAGGAGGAACTGCGCAAAAGACTGCTACAGCTGCAAGCCCTTTTGCCGGACTTGAAGCCTGGGCCATCAGTGAAGCCTGCTGACCTGGTGAGGCTTCGTGCAGAGGGCATGTAGCTATCTCGCTTCCAAACGGCACCCTTTATGTGGGAACCCCACATTGCACGAGCTCGGCTACTAACGTATCAAACTTTTGGTCGCCGCAAGCGCCAGCGACGGACATGGATGGCTTGGTAACGGACAGCGATAGTTACTGGTACACCTGGCCTCACCGCCCTGCCTAATCAAGGGGTGCTGGGGTCGATAGGGCATGCAGCCCCGCCGCAGCGCGACAATCAGCCTCTTGGTTCTAACGCCCTGCAGCGCTCGGGACCCCAGATCCCCTTCGCCCAGTCCCAAATCATCTAAAGGAAGTCGAACGTAAGCCCCATTCCACTCCCGACCGAGCCACAGCCCGCACCACCATCGTGCTCATATCACCTTCGGCTCTCCGTTACCCCGCACACACACACACCTGAGCAGGTCCGTGTGGCCGCACGGCTGCATACGGCAGCTGAAAACCTCCTCATCCTGCGGGACGAGCTTCCCAACCTCAACGTGTCATGTCTGGCTTCGGGATGGCCTCAACTGCTGCTAGCCGACCCGGAGCGCCTGACCACTGATCTGCAAGAGGTGGGGCCTGGAGGGCTGCTTGTGATCCACCGCATGCTCTGGTCCGCGCGTGCGCTGCTTTCCGCCATCTTTTGGTGCTACAATGCAACATTCGAAAACTTTAACCAATTTTGTAATCCCCACATTCAAACTGCTGCTTACACGTATAAGAAATCTGGTGATACCTGGCATTTCATAAGCGGCGTTCGACGTCCCTACACCTGTGGCTGACTGACGCTGCTGGATACACACCCCGCCTGCTTGCCGGCGCGTTTTTCGTCATGCAACGTGGTCCTCCCTCCATCCACCCGTCCTAAACATAACTGACGAAGCAAGACGGTGCAAGCCGGAGCCTGAACGTAAGGGAGCTGTTCCGCCCCATTGGATTCACCAACCAGGGCTTCTCACCAGAGCCTTAACCTGAGCTCCTGCCCCTGCCCTCCTAAACCTGCCCCTCTGCCCCGCTCCTGGCCGTTACGGCGGTCCATTAATCGTCAAGGTCAAGTCGCTGCTAAGCGGCTGTGGCCCGGCAGCGTTTCGCGAGCTGCTGGAGGAGTTTCCCCACTTGCTGCTGCCTGCGAACGCGGTGGCCTTGCTGGATAACGTGGCCCGACTGTTCGAGCTGGGTGGGGAGGGAGAGGACGGCAGGGAGCTGGGCCGCACGCGTGCTGCTCAAATGCTAGGAAGTCAGCCCTCCCTAGCTCGTTCAGCGGTGCCTCTGGTGTCCCAGACGCGGGGTGAGCGGGACCCGGAGTACCTAGCGGATACCACTCGGGCGGAGGTGTGATGAGGATGAGAGGAGGAGATGCGGAAGGCGTGTGGGAAAGATGTGAGGAGTGTGCATTGACGAGACGGATGAGGACGGTTCGTGTGTTACCTAAGTTTGGAGTGCTGAGAGGGCGCCCTGGGAGTGAGAGGGACAGGGACGGGGAGACTGAGAGGGGTGAAGAGTGAGTGAATGGAGGGAGAGGACGTGCGTCTCCGAGATGAGACGTTCGGCGGAGAGTTAATGTGCAGCTTGTGTTCGGGGAGATATGTACAGCAGGAGGGTTAGGAGAGGAAGAGAACGAGCGAGGGGACGCCTGTTGAAGCTGTCATACGTTGCTGTATTTGCTTCACATAGAGGCCGCATCGCCCAGGTCAGGCGAGGTTACTGGCCGCGTGCAGGGTTTCCCGGGGCTATGCTAAAAACACACGGCGTTGTGCACCTGTCATGTGTGCTGAGAGACAAGTCATCTATCGACATTTGTTATAGTGGCGTCAAGCCCCACACCTCCATTATATGCCCGGATTTCTTCTCTCAGGCGTCCCACGGCCAGAGGTTCGTGGTAACAATGCTGACTGTGATGGCGAAATGCTACATATCGGCCTGACACGCTTGGACTCGGCACACTCCTGATTTTTAAGCGCACGTGCACTCCGTTTCCTTGAGGCTCCCCTTGCACGTAACCTGCCCTCATGGAGTCCCTACGCAGAGGGAAACAAGCTAGGTCTGGCCTCCTCCGGCAAACGTCGCAGCCAGGCGGGTTGCCAAAGTACACACCGACTGCCCCTCGCCTTCGGGATCTTCCACCCTGGTCCCATCTCGCCCATGCTCGCAGTGCCACACGAAATTGGCACATCCACAGGTGGCACATCCCCTGCGCCAATTCCCCCCTGGGCATCGTTGACTGGGATTCCTGGGTCAACTTGCCCGGAGTCTCAGCACGGAGGGTTTTATGGTACGTGGTCGCGCGGGCCCTGCAGCTTAGATGCCTAGGTGCTCGGGCAGCACTGTACAATCAGCAAAATACCCAGTGTACAGATATATCTTTTTACGCATACATACACACACAAGCACCCCAACGCGCGTAAATGCCAAAGCGCAATCAATTACTTGCGTGGCCTGCAGGCCACTATGAGCACACGGAACCACACGAGCCGTTCCCCTCCCAACTGGCTTATTCGCCACGTTCCTTTTTTCTTCACGTATATGTACCTGTACGTACATGAACGAAACAATATCCAAACATTTCTTTCCGATGATGTCGCTGGGTGTAATAGTGCAAGCACCGTGTGAGTTCCGGGTCCCCTACCTTCCGGGAGGTTCCCCCATTGGCATTCATCATCAAATACATTTCCTGACACCGAGACGCGATTATCGGCATTGCCACACCTGATGCTTTACCACTCAGGGTCTGTGGCGTATACACCATGAGACATGAGGCAGCTTTCTTCACTTTCATCACCGCCGTCTCCGCGGAACACGAACAATGGTCACACAGCAAGTAAAATGGCCCTCACGTCTCAATCCACACACACACATACAGACACAGAAGAGTCACAATACTAACCCATAATCCATCTGTCAGTCACACGAATGGGATCAATCGTCGTGGTAGGAGTAATCAGCAGCAGAGCAGCAGTGATGGTAACAACAGTTCAAGTCCTGCAATGCTTGCTGGGCAAGTCCAGGCTCCGAAGGTCGCACTCGCTCGTCATCGTCGTGGCCACTGCCGCCGTGGTCATCATTGTCATTATGCATGGTGGTCATTCTCGTCATTGTGTTCGTTATCGTCGTCTTAATAATGATCAAAATCCACATGACACACCGTAATCGTCAGGAGGCGGGCCTTGTTATGTGCCTTGCCTAGCACCGTTAGGGCAGCATGCTCGTAACGGCCTCATCATCGTCGCTGATGGTGTCAACGGAGGCAATGGTCGACAGGGTGCCCTCACCACCGCCGCCACCGCCAGCCTCTCGCGCCGCCTCACCATCCGCATCCTCCTCATTCATGTCGAAATCGTCCTGCATCAGGGCATCCCAAACGAAGATATTCTCAGGTGGTCTCAATCACCTCTCAAATGTAGCAGAGCCATCCCAGGGAGAGGTTCAGCTACCCAGATGAATAGCTTTAATAAGAGCAGCCATTACATGCGTTATGCGATTGAGGCTGTGTGATCGACATGAGTGGCCGCAGGGACGCTCCCATCATACGTTATCCGGCCGTACACTATTCCGCCTGCACAGCCCTGCCTATTGCAGCATAGCTAAAATAGCTCGAGCCTTGCCGAAACTTGCCTTCACACCCACCTGCGGTGGCATCGTCAAGCCGGCCAGTGCATCCGCATTGGTTGATCCCAGCAGCGGGGTGTCCGCCGCACTGCGAGTCGTGGAACCCAGCCCACCACCGACAATGCCCAGTCCCGGCCGCGGTGTTGTCGCCATCGATCCTGCAGCGGCCGCGCCGCCGAGGCCAGCGCCCGTCAGCGAACGCGCCAAACCCTCAGCCGCGCCAGCCCACTGCATCGTCCTCGTGGTGGGCGATGCTACTGCCAATGGTGACAGCCGCGCCGCCGTACCCTGCCGCAACGTCATGCCGCCTCCGCCAGGCATATCCACCCGCGGGCTCAAATTGGCGGAGTTCATCAGGCTGGTGCCCTCTACGCCACCTCCTCTCACACCCCGAAAGCCGCCGCTGCCTTGCGAATCTGTCATTCCCCCTCCGCCCATCTGTCCCAGCCCCAGCGCGTCCAGCCGCGCCGCCAGCATTTCGCTCATAGCTGCCAGCTCGCCCAGTTGAGCCTGCCGCGCAGCCGCCGTGGCGTTGCGGCCATGGCCCAACAGGCCAAAAGCGTAGTCCTCGCTGCCGAGGCTGGCGCCTACGGCGGTACGGCTCATGAGCGTGTTGGCCGGAGTGGCGGCAGCGGCGGAGTCAAAGACGGTGGAGCTGCTAAGCTGTTCCGCCAGCAGGTCCAAGCCGCGGCCCAAGGGCCCGGACAGGTCAGGCGAGTCGACCTCCACACGGGGGGGCGGGACGTCGGCGAAGGAGCCGTTGGAGGCGCTGAGGGGCTCCAGGGAGGCGATGGACGACACCTGGCCTTCCGGCTGTTGGCGGGGCAAAGGAAAATGGGGACGCGAATGTGAATATTGATCTAGTAGTGTGGTAGGTGCACAGGCTATGCAAGCTGCAGGGAAGTCCCAAAGGGGGGAATCTCCGTCAGCGCAGCTCACCCGCCCCGGCGCCCGCCTTGCAGAGAAACACAGTAATGCAAGGTCGGCCCGTTTAAAGTAGTTGGCCCGGCGGCTTTCGCGGTGGTGTAGAGTCGCGAATCACCATCGTCCGCTCCTCGTCATAGTAACCCCATCCATGTGCACCTCTCCCATGGCTCAAACGGTCTCCTTACCTGCATCGGGTCGCGCAACGGCACCTCCGACTCCAACCCCAATGACGCTCCCATGCCCGGTGTGTTGAGGAGCACACGCGGCAACGTCGCGGCGCCGCTGCCATCACCTGCGGCGCCCTCCCCACCGGCCGCCGCGTTGCCATGGCGGCTTCCACCCCCATGCCGCCGTTGCGAATTAACAGCGCGGGATACATTAGCTGCGCCGCCGCGGCTGCGGGATTCCGGCTGCACCACCGCTGCCGATAAAGTCCGGTGCGCGTGGCCTGCGGTTTCTAGTGCGCTTGCGTCAGAAGCCTTGGAGGCACTCACGCGACTTGACTTTTTCAGCGCCATCTGTATCGTGTCCAGAAGCTGTTGAATGACGGCAGTACCCCCGCCGCCGCCAAACGCCTGTTCATCCGCTGCGCCGACGCCGTGGCGGAAGAGGAGCTGTGACAGGGTGTCGTGATCAACCGCCGCGGCGGCCAGGCCGGGACTGTCCGCCAAGCCGACGGATAAGGACGGCAGCGGTGCCGCCGACGCTGGCATCTCGCTCTCCAGCTGGCCCCTCGCCGTCAAGATGCCGCCACCGTCGTCGACACCCACCGGCACAGTACTGACGTGCTTGACGGGCGTGACAACAACGCTGCGCGCGTGCGCGGCGGGGAGGCCGGGTGGCAGCAACGCGGGGTTGAGACCCGCAGGTATTGGCGAAGTAACGGTGGTGGCGCGCGCCGCGGCGGTTGGCGTCATGGAGTTGAGCTTGGGGCCCACGGACGCCGGGCCTGGGAGGGTGCGGAATTTGCAGTGGGTTGCGGTTGAAGGCGGGTGCGGAGATCTTTGGAGGAATTGTGGTGAGTGAGAGTTGGTTCGCGGGACAGATGAGGAACGAGGTCAGAAGGAAGGAAGATGGGACAACCATCGGTTGTGCGAGCTACCTAGGCGAGGTGCTGGTACTTGCTACCGTACATTGTCCAGCGGTTGCCAGCTTGGGGCGACACCAGGGCGAGGAACAGGCATCAGGGCGGCAACGGGAGACTCAAGTACGAGGACTTGCTCGTCCAGACACTTCATAACATAAATCAGGTAGCAATCGGCTGGTGCGCGGGAGCGCGAGCAGCATCACATACCGCTGTCGGAAAACGCACGAAGGATCGACATCCTCTCCTGCGATTGCGAATCCTGTTGCTTTCCATAACTCACATACCCGCACAACCGCAGGTCAATCCCCACAATAGGCTGCGCCAGCCAGCCGAGGTCACAACCGCTGCTGCTCATTCCCGCTCCCTAGCATTCCTGGCTATCCCGCCTGCTCACCCGTTGTCGCCGACAGCCGCATCTTCTCCAAAAACTCGTGCTGCGCGCGCACATAGCTGCTACCGCTGGCCCCGCCAGCTCCGCCGAGATGCCCGGGAGGCGACTCCGCGGCGGTGATGGCGGCATCCATGCCGAGCCGGTCCAGTAGGTACTTGAGGGCGTTGCGGCTGCGGCCGGTGGGGCGGGGCCCACGGCGCTTGCCGCTGCGGTGACGATCCGGCGAGGGTGAGGAGTGGCGCATAGGGGGCGGCACGGGCTTAAGCCGCCCGCTGGTGCCTGCGTAGGTAAGGGGAAAAAGGGGAGAGGAGGAAGCTGAAATTGCCTTGCGATGTTTCACAAAATGCGCGCAAAGCAGACCGCAGAGGGAAAGTACACTGACACCGTGTGTATTTCCCTCTGGTTCCCAGAGCGAACATCAGCAGCAGCGCAATATGGCAATGCTACTGCCAGGGAGCTCTTCCCTGCACCACGAACAACAGCGACAGGATCAGCAAAACAAAAGATTGCTCCCACCCCGTCCCTCCCGTTTCCCTTCCTTTCCGCCCTCCTTTGTTACAGCTACGACCGGACACCTGGAGCACGTACCGTCCATCGCAAAGGGTATGGGTATGCCCTGCTGCACGTAGGTCCGGACCGCCTCCATCAGTCGGATCTGCTCCGTGCGCGCCTCGTCTGCGGACCGAGAGGCCGCCAGGCGCTCCTCCGCCAGCCCCTGGCGCTCCTCCATCAGGGCCTTGCGGTCCTTGTCCAGAGCCTACAGCGGCGTGAGGTGAATGTGGACCAGCGGCGAAACGGGTATCGTGAAGCCGGCAGCTTGGAAGCCGCCGGCGGACGCGACAGGCCAATGTAACAGAACCTGGCAGGGAACTAGGCCGCGCGAGCCCGGGACTCTGTTCCTCAAGTAGGGCCCATGAGCCACATCTTCTCGAGCCGGCCCGGCCCTATTATATAAGTATAGCCAAGTCCCCATCCGCTTGGGCGCCCCTTCCAACACACACCTTCTTCAAGGCCTCCTGCGCCACCCGCTGCTCCTCCACCTGCTTCTGTGCGGCCAGCAGCTCTTCCTGGTTGCGAGTGAGGGACTCCAGGGTGGTCTTGATCTGGGTGTCGCGCAACTCCGCTTCCGCAGCCCGAGCGGCCAGCTCCTCAGACTGGGCCTGGGGACGGGAGAACCAAAGAACCGGAGCCGAAGCAGGAGTCGAACGGCCGACAGACGCGCTTGGTGCGGGGGACAGGAGCAGAAATGTCCATGCAGGTCAGCACACAGCCAAGCAAGAGTTCAAGTGGGAGCTGCCCGACTTCTCTAACTTCGTTATTGAAAGGCGATGACAACACTCTCCTCTTTCGTGGCCGCCCTTCACGGCCATGGCACTCTCTTGCACATTCAAGCACCCAGTGATAGCGGATTATGACAGCCAGTTCCTTTAGCACCTCACCGTATGCACCGCTAGCAGCGACACAACCCACACCCAAGGTCCCGTCCATCTGCTACGTCAGACCAAACACTCTCCCGCTTCCTGCCCTGCAACAGCCGGCCCGGACCCATGCACGTACCCGCAGCTTGGCGGCATACTCCACCAGCTCCCGAGCCTCGATGTCCACATTGGCTCTCTTCAACTGCGTGGCGGACCGGCAGAGGGGGGCGTGGAGGAGTGCGTGTGGGGGTGCGTGCGGGGGGTGGGGATGGGATGCCGGGAAAAGGAAACTTGAATGAAGTGGGTCCGAGTGCTTAAGAGCGGCACATATAGCACGACGACAATGACAACGGCTGCATTACGCAGCTGCATTACGGCTGCATTACGCAGCTGCGATAACTGAAGCACTCGTAATTGCGAAAGCCACAAAGCATCTTGGCCACGCGACCAGGGAATCGGACTGGACAAGACCAGACCGGGCCCGGCACACTGCTAAATTCTCCGGCCCCGCTAACACAGTCCACTTCCCAGCGGCTTTAACCTGCTTGCTCGCCTCAATCCGTTGTCCCAGAGCTCAAAAGCAACCTCCAAAACCCGCGATTCTACATCCAGCCGCTAGGCCTCTTCCACGCCACCATCGCAAGGCTGCCTACGACCGCCTCACCCGCCCCATCCCAGCCCACCCCGGCCCAACCCACGCACCATGACGACCTCTTTCTCCCCACGCAGTGCCTCCCCTGTCTCGTTGGCCTCCGCCTGCAGCTCCGCCCGCGTGCGCGCCACCTCCGCCTTGAGCGACTCCCGTGTCTGCTTCACCTCGGCAAACACAGACTCACGCGCCTGCGCCACTTCGTCTTGGAGCAATTCTCGTGTCTGCTTCGCTTCTGCCTGAAGCGCCTGTCGGGTCTGTGTTACCTCTGCTTCCAGTGCCTTGCGGATCTGAGACGTCTCCGCCTCCAACCCCTGACGCGTCTGGGACGCCTCTATGCGCAGCGCCTCCAGCCGCTTCTCCTCCTCGGCCACCTGTGCAGCGGCGCCGCTGCAGCGGCTTTCGAGGTCGACAAGTCTGCAGGTCGGGGCACGACGGGACGCGACCGGTGGCGTGGAGTGCAGTGAAGCGGTCACAAGCCCAGTAGAGCCTTTCCGCATACTTCTTCGCGCGGATATGACACACACAGTACTCCTAACATGGTATATGGTATGTCATGGGTCTTAGGGTTGAACTCGTCTCCGCTATACGAGGTCGGAAATTGCTGTTTCCGAAGAACCTCTACCAGCGTTGGTCCTAACCCGCTGGCCCAGGGCAAGGGCATCGCGCAGTCGCAGTGCGGATGGATAAACGTTTAGAGCAACTGCAGTGGGGTCCCGCCGACACCGAACATCTCTTGAACCCCCCATCCAATCCCCGCCATGGGCCACAGCGCCACACCTGCTGCGCACGGCCAGCAGCTCCGTGCGTGCCGCATCCAACTGGCGCTGCGTATCCGCGTACTCGGTCGCCAGGCGCCGCCGCTCCGCTGTCACCTCGGTCAGCAGATCCTCCCTCTCCCGCCGCCGTGCCTCACGCGCCTCCTCCAGCAGCCGCCGCTCCATCGCGATCTGCACAAACCCCCCATGCAATAAAACGGAAGCAGGGGCCGACGCACAAACGGGCAATGGAACTGATGGCGCAGCATCGAGATGTCGCCGTGCAAGCCATGCAGAGCATACTTAGACTTGACATGCACATCAGAGTTGGTTTGTGATGCCGCTCTCTTTGTTGATTTCTAACTTGCTGACTCCGCCTGTTCCTTGAGGTAGGTTCGCCTGCCTTTTCCTTGAGCGACTCGATAGCACGCCCGCACAGCACGCCCTCAATCACTCCTCGCCGCCGACACACACGCACCTGCACCCGCAGGTCCTCGCGCTCCGCCTACGATCAAGAAACGGTGGGACACCGTAGGCAGGAGTGCGTGAAAAACTTCATTAGCAGCTGATACGAAGGCAGCACAACAGCAAAGGCGCCACTGCGCTTGAACCACAGTGAAGGCGTGTGCGTTTAGATGGTACAAACTGCGCCAGTCCCTTGCTCCCTGCGGCACAACTCTCTTTGGCTCGTGCGAAAGTGTCTGCAGAAGATGCCATGGGGGCCCAGGTCACCCGCTTTGCCTGACTGGAGCGGTTGTTAACACACAATCTTTCACCGCACTAAATGTACGCACACAACCTGCCCTGCACTTGCTTCATGGCGAACCAACCAAACAGGAAGGAGGCGCCTGCAACTCCCCCCCCGCTCGCAGCGATGTCATCCTCAATCCCGTGTCCACCTCCGACTACGCCTTTCCCGCCGCCTTCCTACCTGTAGGGACGACGTGGCCGCCTCCACACGAGCTGCCTCCCGTGTGAGGCGCAGCTGCTCGCGCTTGAGGTCTTCACGGTCGTGCACAGCGCTAGTCTCCAGCGTTACCATCAGATTCTGCAGCACAGCATAATTTTCAGAGGTCACACAAACACCATGCGTTCAATTTTTTTGTTCTCTGCCCGCGGGGTCACCAGCAGCACAAAAGCGGCTGAGAGCTGAGGACCCAGACAGACAGTCAGACAGGAGCAGGTCGCACGTCCACGCACACTGACCTGCGCCCGCACCCACGTGCACCCACTTCAGCCCGTTCCCGTATCGCGGCTCAGACAAGTTTTAAAAAAGAGCACTCACCTGCAGATCCGCCCGTAGCGCGTCCACTTCCCGCTCCCGCTGAGCTACGCGGCCCTCGCGCTCGCCCAGCAGCTTCTCCCGCGCCGCCAGTCGGCCTTCGCGGTCCGCCACGTCGCGCTCCAGGGCGGACAGTGCACGCTCCTCGCGCTCCAGGGAGCTCACCGCCACGGAGCGAACCTGAAAGACAAGGCACCCGCGGCGTGCGGCGACATGCCGCGAGGTTGGGAGGCAAAGTTTGCGGTGTAGCGGATGGGTTGCTATCCGCGGTTTTGCTGGTGGCCTTGCCGTGGAAAACAGCATAAAGCGACGAAGATCCGACGTCCTGTGTGCTCCTTCCCTTCCATACCCCATTACAAAGCGGCAGGTAAGGCATTGTGGACGGCTTACGGAGGGCCAGCAAATGGGTGGCAAAGCATTTGCAGAGGCTCTAAACCGGTCGCGCACTCTCGGGCCGCCCTCAACACGCGGGCCACTCCTTACCAGCCGCCAACGACCCAAACAGCTGAAATTACAGGCGTCGCCACACGCACCTTTTCTGTCAGCTGCGCCAGCAGCTCCGCGCTCAGGCGGTGCCGCGCCACCACCTCCTTCTCCTCCGCAATAGCCGCCATCTGTTGCCGGATGGTCGCCTCCGCAATCTCCTTGTCCAGCATGCCCGCGCGCCTCCCGCGCGCCTCCGCAGCCGCGATCTGCTCCGCTGTCGCAAGCCGCGCGCGCTGTAGCTCCTCCTCTGCCATGACGCGCTGTGCGTCCAGCTCCGCCTTCATGCGGATAATGATTATGAAGGATAAACCAGCCAGGGTCAGAACGGCTCATGGAAAACATGGTCGCTCCGGGCGCTTCAGGGCCCAGTCACTCTCGACACGCCAAGGTATTCGCACCCCCGTTTTGACCCCAAACCTGTGGCCCCAAGCAGCAAGGACGATACCTGGCAGCCGACTAAGCAGGCCAGTAGAAATGAAACCAGCAGCACCAGCACCAACAGCCGGCGGGCGGCCAGTGCTTGTCAGGCCTATTCGCGGCTTGGCCTCAGAGGCGCAAAATCCACAAGTCCACTCACCCGATACCTCGTGACCTCCGCCGCGTGCGCCATGGCTGCCTCCTCGTACTGCTGCCGTACACGGCTCAGCGCCGCCTTGGCATCTTCCATCTCTAGCTTCATCAGCGCCGCCTCTTTGATGGCGTTTGCCTGCGACCGGCAGCGGAGGTGGTCGTCACGGCCACACCAAGGGCCCCGAGAACCCGTACACGCTAGATCAGGGCCCTCTTCCCCTGAGGTTATTATCCGCCAAGCACGCCCTTACAGGCTCTTGGTCAAATACCTTGGTTATTTCACAAGCCTACCCAAACCATTGAATTCCCTGCACCCGGAGGAGCACATGGTGTGCCGTAGAATGCACCTTCGCCTGGGCCACGAAGCTCAGCCGCCGCCTTGCCGCACCAGCCCTCTGTCATCGGCCCCACCATCCGGGCGCCTTCCCAACCCCCTGTTCCCGACGCACCTGTGTCTCCGCCAATTCCGTCTTGCTGCGCGTGTCCAGCTGCACGAAGCGTGTCTCTGCCTCGCGCAGCGCCCCGTCCCGAGCCCGAAGCTCCGCCTCCAGGCCCAGGATGCGGTCGCGCAGGGCCACCGCCTCCTCCTGCGGCAAGGAAAACAGAAGCGGCCCAGCGGCAGCACCGCAAAGAGTTCTGGCAGGGCAACGGCAACGGCAGGACTCGTACGCAGCTAGGCTTGGGCTTGCGTGCCTTGAATGTATTAGGGCGTCGGAAAGTGCGCGAGGCTCGGTTATCTGGTTGCAGCTGCGTGACAGCGTGCTGCTTCGTGCCGGCATGTGCGTCCAGGGGGAATGTGTCCTCCATCCTCACAGATTCCCAGGCGCCGTCCTCATGGCTCGTGCTCGCCCTTCTGTCCGTCCATAGGACAACCTATCCATAGACGGATCGGACCCGATCTCACCTTTGCACGGCGGGCCTCTGCTTCCTGGCGCCGCGCCTCTTCCGCGACTCGCCGTGTGTCATCCACAGCCCGGCCGACATCGTGTGCGGCCCGGCGCAGCTCCGACTCGTACAAGTTCTTAAGCTCCACTACCTGAGCAGCCATAGAGAGAAAAAACAGACAGGTTATGGGAAACATAACCAGACCCGAACGCAGGTGGTTTCTGGACGGGGTTGGAAAGAGGGGTAAAGATAAGAAAAAGGGACAAATGTGGCTCCGCTATCTTTTGTCCCTAGCCGACGCACCTGCTTCACGTGTACAGCCTGCGTGTCCGCCAATACGCGCTCGTGTAGCGCCCGCGTATCCTCCAGAGCCCGCTGCTGCTGCCCGCGCGCGTCTTCAAGCGCCTTGGTCTGCGCCAACCGCGCGTCCTCCAACACCTTATCTCGTTGAGCGCGCGCCTCCACCAGCACGCGCTCCTGCGCCGCGCGCGCCTCCTCCGCCTGCCGCTCCATGCGCCGCCGGACCTCATCCAGCTTGCGCTCGTTGTGCACGTGCACGTCCTCCATCTGCTTACGGTGGTGGGCGCGCGCCTCCTCAACCTGCCGTTCAGCCAGCGCACGCACGTCCAGCAGCTGCTTCTGGTGCACCGTGCGCGCCTCCGCTAGCTGTCGCTCATACTCGGCGCGCACGTCTGCGAGCTGTTTATCGTAGCTGGCTTTGACCTCGGCCACCTGCTTGCTGACCTTTTCCAGCTCGTCCTAGGGAGGACATAATGCAAACGAAAAAGGCATACAATATTAGCTGCAGAGATTCAAAGCTAAGAAGCCAAAGCACCAGCGGGCTGATATAGAAAGAGAGACACAATTCAAACGCTAGAGGATTATGGTGGCGGCCGTGTTAGGGAGATATGGAGGGAAATGGCGACGTGCAGTGTTTCACTCACAAGCCACACAGCGGCTGCAGAAGCTCATAAGCAAACCGCACAGCGAAGCGTAATACGGTACCTGCAGGCTCTTGGTCAGCGCGTCCTTGAGGGGCTCTAGGGAAAGGCGTGACGCTAGCGTTGGCTCCCCCGGCGACTGGGAGGCGGAGCTGGGGACGGCTAAGGCGCTCACGTTATGCGGCTGAGGCTGCTGGGCCTGCTGCTGGGCCGACATTGCGCGGCTGATGGTGACCGCGGCGACCGAGTCGGGCGACACGGCAAACGCTGTTGACATTCCGCCGCCCTGCTGAACATGTTGCGGAGAGCCATAGCGTCCACCTGAAGCTGGGCGAGATGTGGCACGTCAGTAAACGGGCAGGGCTACCGCACGCAAGTAGCCAAGCGGGCAAGCAGGAGCACCGGCCAGAGGCGCGGCATGAGTGGGCACTCAGGAAAGAGGAGAGCCGGCTTTTGGTTGCACTGATCAGGTACCTGTTATGGGTTTTTACAGTTCGACAAGTGGCGCCATCCACACCATCCATCTTACACCAGAACCTAGTCATGGGGCTTGGAACATGAAGGGGAGGTGGACAGGGGCTCTCACCTGTCGTTGCTCCCGGGCTCGTCGGCTCGTAACCCGGTACTCTCTGCCCTCCGGCGCCGGGTGAACGCGGCAGGCCCTGCTGCGCACCAGCCATTTGCACCACTCCGGGGGGAAGTAGCTGCTGCTGCTGCTGCAGTTGTTGCTGCTGCAGTTGTTGCTGTTGTTGCAGCTGCATGTCGAGCATACCGGGCGCCACGTTACGCTGCTGAATGGGCATGACCCCGGGGGCCACGTTGCTCTGCTGCTGCTGCTGCTGGAGATCTGTGACCCCAGGAGGCAGACTGCGCTGGTAGTTTTGTTGCATAGACATGACGCCGGGAGGCAAGTTTTGTTGTTGTTGCTGCTGCTGCCAATCAGCTACGCCCGGCGGAAGACCGCGCTGCTGCTGCTGCTGCGGTTGCAATGCAGTGACCCCAGGTGGTAGACCCGGCTGCTGCTGCTGTTGCTGCGGTTGCAATGCAGTAACGCCGGGCGGCAAGCCTGGCTGCTGTTGCTGTTGCTGCGGATGTATCACAGTAACGCTGGGCGGCAAGCCTGGCTGCTGCTGCATTTGTGTTACCCCCGGCGGCAAGCCCGGATGCTGTGGTTGCGAGATCTGCATCTGAGTCACCCCTGGTGGCAAGCTCGGTTGCTGCTGCTGTGGCTGCATCACAGTAACACCGGGCGGAAGACCCGGTTGCTGCTGTTGATACGGGGGACCCATGCCCGGCGGAAAATTTCCCTGCGAGGCCACAGGCGCAACACCCGTTGGCGAGCCTGGCTGCTGCTGCTGCTGTACAGCGGTCACTCCTGGCGGTGGGTTGGCCTGTTGCTGCACGGGCGGAGGCGGCGATAGGCCCTGCATCTGCGATGCCTGCGGCGACACCGCCGCGACGCCTGGCAGCAAGCCAGCGGCGCCAGCAGCCGACGGCTGGGAGGCCGAGGACGTGCCGGACCGCTCGGGCTGGGGTAGCTGCGATGGCGTCTGCGATGGGACGGGCCCTACATTGGGCGCACTGGGCTGAGAGCCGACGCTGTGCGGGTAGGAAGCCTCTGGTAGGAGCGGCGGTGCGGGCGCACTTGACTGCAGGATACTCCCGGGACCGGGACCGGGCACGGCGCCCAACGCCGCCGCCGCCGCGGCGGCACCCATCTCGGGCACGCTGCTGGCGACGCGGCTGTCGAAGGTCTCACGGGTGAGGGGTCCGGCCGTGGTGGCGCGCGACGGCTGGTGACCGGCGGAGCCAGCCTTGCGGCCGGCCATCATGTGGAGCGGCGGAGAGGTGGCCTTGTCGGGTTGCAGCAATTCCTGGGGAGTGGCGGCGTAGGTGAGGTGCGCACAGAGCGATGAACGGATTACGTTGCGAGCGATTGATGGGTTGGTTTGTCGCAATCATTCATGATACCACCCAATGTGCACTGCTCGTGCATGCGACTAAGCGGGGCGGTCTGATGACGGGCGGAAGGCCCAAGTGATTGTTGCAGGACGAGGCATTCTGTCGACAGCCGACAGCCAGCAGCAGCGGGAATTGCCTGGGCCAGGCGCCCAGTGCAGACAGCCATATCTAACTTTACTTTGCCCCCCGATCCTGTGACTTACATCATCTGACGAGTCCGATGAGAACCCCAAGCCAGGCACCTTCTTGCCGAAGCCGCCCATGCCAGGCTTTCCTTCTGGTACAGCCCGTATGGGGGAGGGGCTGAGCGGCGTAGTAACCACCCCGGAATCTGTGGCCGCGGTGGAGCCAAAGCCTGTGGGGCTGACGGGGGCTGCGAAGGCAGGGGAGGCAGGCAGTGGGGCGTGGGCCGTCTTTTGATTTCCTCCTGTTTAGTCAGGGCAGGACAGGGTTTGAAAAGATGTTGATCTGAGAAATACGAGAGCTTTAAGGCTACCAAGCCACAGCCACGTCCACTATTGGCAGCTGCAGGATGTGATGCTCTGCCGGCGCCATGCGCTCGCAATCCTTGCACCCAACCCTAACAAAGCAAAACCAGACCCGGCAGCAACGCGAGAAGCAGCTCACCGCCCAGCCCAGTAGCCTGTCTTGGGTGCCGCAGGTCGCAGGACTAAGCCGGCGCGGTTCGTTCTGACCCACGGCCAAGCCATCCACGGCCATTGCCGTGCAACAGAGCTACAGAAGGCGAGACTGCCCTTTCCTTTACATAACTACATTATCTCCCTACCGTTTCCCCCATACGCACCTGGTCGGTCCTGCCCCGGCATGCGGATGGGACCTGACGCAAGTAGCTGCTGGCGGCGAGCCATGGCCTCCGCCATAGCCTTCTGAGTACGCTCACGCTCCTCATCCTCTTTGGTCTGCATGCAAGGCACAGAGTAAAAGGAAAAAGCTTACACAGGAAAGGGAGCATTGAACACAAACGTGCAGCCGCCTGGGCTACAAGTCATGGCCCTGGCTTAAGGGGACAAGAACCTTGCAACCCTGGAGGAATCGAGCACCAGGCGCGACGAAAATCACATACCCTCCCCTTTGCAACCCACAACCCTCGCCATCTTCCTTTTCATCATCTTCTCCGTTCGCTCTTTTAAGCAAGAGTTCACCTACCTTCTTCGCTGGCGGAGTGCCTGGCTTGGCGCCGCCGCCGGCCAATCCGCCGCCGGACAGTGAAGCCAATGGAGAGGTGTCCGCGCCCGCGCCCAGCTGCCGCCGAGGACGCGGGGCACCGGGGCCTCCTGGATTCAGTGCTGAGCCCATGAGCCCGCCACCACCAGCGCTCACGTCTACACTGGAGCCCAGGCCCCCGCCACCAAGCCCGGGGCCTCCGAGCGAGCGTCTCACACCTCCAAAAGATGGCGTGTAGCCGCCGGTTTCTGGAGGCTCGTCGCTGGCCATCGGCTCCTCCTCTGCGGGCAGTTGAGGGCGGGGCCACGGGTCAGCACAAGGGCCGACAAACATGCTTGCAGCGCCTCCAGGTCACGCGTCACACACCACTCCGCGGCCTTTTACGCCTTATGTGTCGATCTTGCCTCGAAATACAAAAAACGTGGTAGCTGCTTTGGCAAGCCCTAGAGGTTCCAAGGTGGTTCCAAAGTTCCTTATGCCGTGGCCCTAGTTCTTCAAGCGAGGCTGCACAATCCCGCACACCTTTCTTCTGGCCCAAAAACGTGGTATTCTGCAGCCGCGACCTCCCAGGCGCCTCCGCCGCGCTGGGCGTGTAGCCCGAGCTGCCACCCATCGTGGGCGACTTTGGTGGCAGCGCAGCGGGCGGCGGAGTGTTGCTGTCGTCTGGCAGCAGGTTGTCGTCCATCTCCCAGCTATCTTCTTCCTTTCGCGGCTTTGCCGCTGCGGTAGCCGGGCCAGTCCGACGGCCTCCAGCCGGCGCCGCAGCTGCCGCCGCGTGCACTGAGGCGGTGCTGGGATCTGGGTGACGGGCCGGCAGGGGGGGCTCAGATAGCGCCGCAGATAGCTCGACACTACAATAGTGAACCTCTAAGGCATAGAAAGCAACACAAATCGCAGTGCGATCAGCCTAGGCAGCATCGCCTCCACGGGTATCGTGGAAATATGCGAGGTAGGTCGTATGCCTTTAAGATGTGGGGTGTCAGGACAAGAAAGCAAACAGAAAATGCAGCAGGTAACGACGCCCCGCCCAACAACAACAAAGGAGAGGTTAAAGCAAATGCCGGTGTATGGTACCGATGGACCGCTCCGTCGTGGCTGGGCAGGAGCCATGCGTCGCAGCCGGGCGGCCCCCATGCGCATCGAGCAAAGCATCCCGCGAATGACATTGTGTAGACCCGTTGGCGGTGTTTGCACACGCGTAACTCAGTATGCGTCTACCCAATCCACAGCCCCGGGTCAGGGCTACATACTTTTGCTTAACATGGCGGGCGACCCTAGGCCAGGCAATTCATCTCCGTCCAGCTCCATCGCGCCACCCACAGCGCCGCCACCACCGCTAGGTCGTGTGGCACGGCTGGGGGGTGAGGTGCTGGATGCCTGACCCGGGAAAGCGATAGAAATGGAACCCACATGCAGGGGGGTTAAGGTGGGAAAACAAAGCTGTACAGATTAGTCCCTCCTAATACAGGGACGGATAAGAAGCGCATAGGTTCGTAGAACCCTGGCACAGGTGCTACAAGTGAGACTCCTGGTGCCACGTACACACATGCGTGCACGTTTGCCAGTGTGCATGTACGCGGCAAACCTGTTGGTGCGTCGTTCTTGGGGATTTCATGACGTCAATGCAGCCGCGGGTCAGCTTTGCGCGGCAGTCAGCTTTCACGACAAAGGCCATAGTGATCCTCAAAACGCTAGCGAACACGCCTCGCTCCTTACCTCAGCCCCCATGCCGGTCTCATTCCCACGCGATCGGGTCGACCCAGGGGCTGAACCTGCGAAGAGCAGCAACCGTCCAATTGGGTCAGCAGCACTCAGGGTGGCTGCACCTTAAATCTCATCACGCCAAGCCTTTAACCATGAGCGAAGCCTTGCCCTTTATTATATAACGCATGTCTTCCCAATGATATTAATTATGTATGTATGCGCTGCCATGACTGCAATCTAAGGGATTAACACAGTGGTATGCATGCAGCAAAGAGCCCGGGCGATTCCCCTCCCTCGACGATCCAAGCCCGACAGAGCCGCCATCTGATCACATTAACTCCTCCAAGGAGAGTGACCAATCAAGGAGAAGAAACGTGTCGGTGATCCAACAGAGCTGCCAATGCCCCGCGCCGTCCTGGGTGAACACTCCATCCCGCCCACCTCCACATCGGGCCCACCTGCACTGCGTGTTGGCACATCGCTGAGCTCCTCGCCGAGGTAAGATCCTCGTGGGGTGCTGCGGCTCCGATCAAACCCACCGCTCGGCTCGGCGCCCGGGCGTACGGTGCTGCCTGCGATGATTGACGGTGCGGCACAAAAAGAGGAGTGCGTGCGGCTCGGACAGTATAACCATACATGCGATGTATTGGTGTTGGCCCAGCGCACCGGGTGCATCGCCATGGGTGACACCAGCCGGGCGGCTTTGGGGCTTGGCGACGGGATGAGCCATCTCTTTCCATCCCCTCGTACCCCAGCCCGAGTCCAGCCCCACGCAACCAATCCTTGCAGCCCGCGCCGCCAGCGCTGAATCACACCTCGTTCCCATGGGCTTCCCAAAGTCTTCACCGCCCAAAGGCCGAATCTTCACTTCGGCCCGGCGTACTCCCTTATTCCTCCATCCCTGGTGCCCCGGCCTGTTCGTGGCAAGACAGCAGGGCTATCAAACTATCGTGGGTAGGGCTGCACATCTGGGCCCGTTCCGCAGAGGTTCACAGCGCAGCACCGCCGCTCCATAACCAATTCTTTCTTTGCGTTAAAAATCCCCTCAGGGCTAACCCGCACCCCAGCCCCTTTGCAGGCAAGGAGGACGGACTCACTTGGCTCCGGCGACATCGCCGGCCGCAATGGCTCCGGCGTGGGCTCCCTGGAAATCTCCGGGGGCAGGTCAGTCATGGACTGCTGCACACTCGCGCCCGCACGCCGCCCGGCGCGGGGACCGCTTGCCGGCTTGCTGAAGGGTGGGCACGGTGCGACAAGAAAAAAGGGACGCAAGAGTAAACAAAGGGCCACATTCTTGGCGGGCTCTGCCGGGTAGTACGGTGGACCCTAAGCCCGAGCACAGCTGCCAAAGGCGTCAGGCCGGATGCCACGATACCGTCTAAGGCAGCTTTGCGAGGATGACAACCATTTGCTGCTGTTGAGGACCGACTAATTACGGTCCCGCTATGGGCCCCATCCACGTGGTGCCCTAAATATTCCAAAACAACTTGCCGGGCCTAGTCGGGCGAGCATTGGCAGTGCGCTGCATGGATAGATTCCCGAAACACCAAGCATGGACCCACCTGGCGGTAGCCCCAAACAGGTCCAGTCCGAGGTCCGCTGGAAAAGGGGGCGGCTCCTCCTTCGCCTTCATTATGCCCCAGATGTCATCGGGTGACTTGCCTGCGGGCTTTGTCATTGATGAGCGCACGCCAGTTGCAGTCGAGCGCGAGAGCGGGTCATCCGCCTTTTTGGCTACGGAATCCGGGGCTAGGGAGGACAGGAAGTCGTCGTCGTCGTCGCCAAACAGGGCTTTCCCTGCTGTGCTGGACTTGCCGCGTGGCGGAGAGTCGTCGTCCTCCCACTTGAAAGCGGGGTTGCTGGCGGATGGTTTTATAGCAGAGCTGGTGCTGGGGCCAGCCCGTCCTCCTCGAGTGCTGAGCGGTGGGTCATCGGAAAATGGGTCCTGCCCATGGGAACAGTCCAGGTGGAGCGCCAGTCATTTTATGGTTCAAGGAGTTGATTTGGAGCTTTCTTGGATAGCATCGGTCCGATGTGCATTTCAACAAAGACCCCGCTTCCAGCTTTTACGTACCTTGAAGGTGGACTTGCCAGCCTTCGGTTCGTCATTGTTATCATCGAAAGGGGACTTCGCACCTGGTCCGCATATGGTGTGGAGGCAAGGAGAAGGGGTAAGCGGAAAACACAACCATTGGCATCATGCAGCAAAGGTATCCCTCGAGCCCTTTCCACGCGACAGCCCTAACGTACTGTTCACCACCCTCCATGCCAGCACGTGAACATACCCCTTTTCTCGGAGCTCGACTTGGCGAAGCTAACCCCCTTCTTCCCGGTTGCTTTTGGGAAGTCATCATCATCACCAAACCGTGCTGTTAGGGGATTCGGCGTCGACTTGCGCACGCTGCTCCTGACAGACGAAGAAGCCATGGATCCGGAAGTCCCCTGTGCACATGATGCAGGAATAAGCATCGCGTTCGTACAACAATCGCGACTCCGAATCGACATGGCGGACAGCCTAGAACAGCCAAGGTTCCTACCGGCTTTGAGAACGTCGGAGGCCCTGAACCAGGAAAATCATCAGCGTCGTCTCCAAGCGTTGGCTTCTGCAATTCGTTCCGCACGGTAGCATCTGGTCAAAGCAAAATTCTGACTCGCGGCCATGTTAGCTCCGCATAACACCGCGTACTTACAGGTCTATTTCCCGACAGTGATGGCGCGCCTGACAAACTGGAGAGCGGCGCCCCTATAGAGTTAACAGAATCTCACAATACAACATCGCGCGCTGCGGTCTCCTTGTAAAGTACATAACAGAGAACATACCTCCAGAGTCTGGAACGGAGCGCCGCACTCCTGGGGGTGGCGCTCCTGACAAACTTGACAATCCCGACATCCTACGTTCTAACGGTAATAAGTTGACAAATCATGGTCAGGTCATGTTTCCATTAGAGGCAAGTTAACGGGAAGAGTAGCTGAATGCGTGCGGAGCTGCGAACTGTTCATGGTTACTGCAAACCGACATGTCGGTTGCACGGCACGCCTTAGGTTGCGAAGGAAAGTGCGATAGGGACGGTACTACCTATCCAGCTGCATCCACTCCCCTAAATGTTTGGGATGAGTAAGCTTTAGTATTAATTAAAGTGGGACCGAAGCCATCGGAACGTAGTTGGCGAGTTAAGAGAAACCCTACAGTGTTTGTACCAGTTTGTATAAATACTCGATAATGTCTGTACATGTACTTCACAGTCTTTGTCCATGGCTGCAAATTGCTTTCCAGGAACGTAAGCAGTGTGTCCAGTGAGCAGGGGCCCAAGCATCAATGTACTGATTTTCTAGCCTTCGGCAAACAGCCGCTAATATTGGCAAGCTAGCACACCATACACACCAAGAACATCATGTCGAAACGTCCTTAGCCTTTACCAGGGGGCATTAGATAAAACACAACTGTAGTCCGAACCGCATCAGACTGCTGTCCGTCCAAGGCCAATACAGGACACAATTTTACGACCATCTAGCTGGTTGGATTGGTTTAACCTGTCCTTTATTTCTTGCCGGAACATGTATCATGTTTTCAGACACAGGAGATGGGTACATGAAAGATTTCTTTACATTAATAGCCGGCGATAGTCGAAGTAACCAGTGATTTTTCAGAAGTCATGCGTTGTGCTCGCATTTGACAGATGTATTCTATGAGAGGCGGTTCCAAGACATGCAGCGCACAAGAAGTCTCAAAAGTCAGATTTATCGCCCGCGTGTCCGAGCAAGTCCAAACAACAATCACCACAGGTAGGTCTTCATAGGTCAAGGTCTGGACCGTGCGCTTGCATCCGGTTGGGAGAAGCACCATGCACTCCTGCTGTCTTCGTCCAGTCAGGCAAAACGTTGGTTGGAAATGTCATCAGAAACGGCATCTCCGGAACAGCGTAACACCCGTCAAGTCTTGAAGCATCAGTTCTATCCCCACTTATCGCAGACACCAATCATACAGTAACAACAGGGTATCGCACTCTCCATGCATTACAAATAGACCAACGGCAAAATTCAAGGCAGTTTTTCGCTAGCGCACCCCAATTTCGGCAGGGGGCCGGGAAGTTCACTCATCATCACATTCACTCATCGTCAATGACCTCATCCTCGCCACTTTCTCCGTCATCTCCGTCGTCGTCCTCATCTTCATCCTCCTCCTCCTTCTTGGGAGGGGGCGGCTTAGCCTTAGCCTTCGGCTTTGCTGCGGGTGCAGCAGCGCCTTCCCCACCCTTCTCCTTGTATGCCTCCATCTCCTTCGCGTACCGCTCCTTGTCCTTTTTGGCCTTCTCCTCGTACTCAGACTTCTCGTTGGCACCCAACGACTTCCACTTCTCGCCGAGAAGCTTGCCGACTTCACCGAATGAAACCCCTGCCCCATGAAAGTTTGGTCAAAACAGAACGGGGTAAATCTCCTGGACGGAATGGTGGTACAAAGTTGCGAGAGAACATTGCAAACAGCAGAAACTCCACATCCTGGGTACGTTAGGGAGACCACGCATCCTGGCATGCATGCATCCCAAAACGGCACAAAGGACGCTTGAAGGCACCTTACCGGGGTTGTCTGTCTTGACTTTGTCGCGCTGCGCATTCGAGAAGTACATGAAGGCTGTAAGGTTCTTCTTTGGTGCGTTTGGATCCTTGACCTTCTTCTCCTTCTTGGCCTTGCCACCCTCCTCAGCGGCCTTCTTGCCCTTCTTAGCGGCGGGCTCAGCCTTGGCCTTGGGCGCAGTTGCGGCTTTCTCGGCTACACGGATCAGGAGGGCGGAAACATGGTGGACTCAGGCCAGGAATGCCGTACAGCATTTGGCTAAGTCCCTTTGGAGTATGACCATGCGCACACATGTGGCCAATAATACAAGTGCAGGAAAATGATGATAGCCATGCCGTGCGATGCTTAGAAGTATTAGGAGTACCATGAGATAAACCGCTGAACGAAGTGGTATCTCACCCTTGGGAGCCTTCTTGGGGCGCTCGGCCTCCTCCTTGCCCTCGTCCTTTCGCTTGGCCTTTGTCTTAGGTGCGTCACCTGAGCAAGCATAATGAAGGCAGTGCGGAGGGAGAAAGACAGGATACAACAGTTGAGCGCATTGCAAGGGCCAATAGCAATCTCAATCATAACTAATATGATAAGAACTGGGTATGAAAGCTCTTAGCATGCGAGGGAATGCCGGTCTACACGGGTCAACGGGTCAGAATGGGCGCCAATCCCCCTGGCCGCGCAAGCCTTCCTCAATAGCTTCACGCAGCAATTTCCAAGAAGGAACAATGTATGAAATTTGATCTGTAAGCAGAAAGTGTTTGACCCGTGGGTCCACTCATAGGGCGTCCTCGCAGGGATAGGGGGACAGCCATGGCGAGAAGTGGCCCTGTACTGCACCAGCTGAAGCAGCCGGCCAGCTGAAACAAGCCAAGGGCAATCCTTCGTACATGGTAGACAAATAATGCGGAGGATTCAATCGAAAGCGTGGCGGCGTCTGGAGGCTCACCTGCGGCCTTCTTTGTCTCCTTCGCGCTCTTGTCTCCGGCCATCTTGATTATCAGCAAGCTCACAAGTTAATACAAAACAGTCAAAAGGATAACTTTTGACAGGCCTGTAGAGTCTTCTGTAGGCTCTCAGCCGTGTCGGAAAGACCAAGTCAGAATGAGCAAAAGTCTTAAGTGTAAACTTTTGCGTTTTGAAAGTTGTGTTGAAGAGTCAATGTACTCAGCCTGCGCTTACTAGGAGCAACAATGCCGCAATGCCTTTTATTGGTACATCACTTCCAAAATCCCCCGCCCTCCTGGACTCTCCGGCGTGTTCGAAATTCAGGCTGTTGCAAATTCGAATAGATACTCGCACTTCTAACTCCGAATACATAGTTGCATGGAGTACGCGTAGCCACTCCGCTCTGCTCCCGGTGCTTGGTCCCGGGGACCTATTGTTGAACCTGGTTTCCTGAGCTTTCCGTAAAGTTTGCACTATATCTTCTTGTTTTTGCCTTGCATGTGTAGTTACAACCATTGCATCTAACGCCATCAGCGCTCTCCCTCGGTAGATCGGTCACAGTCGTCAGTATACCGTTTCTGCAGGGACGCGATGCCCAAGTTCGTCAGCAGCTTTTGGATTTGTAACAATTGCCTGAACCCTGGGTTGAGGGGGACATTCTTCTGTTAGTGTGTAAAAACGTTGTTTTCAGTGCATGGCGCGCAAAATGCAACACAAGCTCCTGACGTCATGGTGCTGCTTTCTTAGCGTGTGGTGTGTGCCGATTGTATGTACAGCCGTACTGACACTTAGCACACCCGTTACTGCGAAGTTGTGTGTTTGTGTGTGTGCATGAGTTTCCGCGTTTGGGTTCCCGTGCGCTGGTTTGCCCCACCGCCCCTGGATACGTGTATGATATTTGCATGTCGCGTTCACACAGAGCTGTACCAACGTTTCTCCTGGTCCGGAAAATCGACCCCGCACGATTAGGCGTGGATTACCCGCCGTTGGGCTGGCTGCGATCGTCCATCGTCGTTATAAAGGACTGTTTTAAGGAATTCCCATGACTCTCCTTAGTCGACGCCAGCAAAGTGTTTGAAACCGCTGGGCCCTTTTGAATCACTGTCGTTGCGCTGAATAGGGGGCTATGCCACCACGCTGCCGTACCGATGCCATGAAATGGCCCATTGCGCTAATCGCCCCATGTCGTTGTGCGTCCCACATGCGTGATGTCCTTTACGGGACACTTTATTTTGGGACTGCAGGTGCTTGCACGTCCTCACACTCTTAGCATAGACCTACAATGCAACAGTTGCGGTGCTGCAAGTGTTCCCTGAACCCACAACGTGACAGTCCTGCAAGTTTTCTCTTCTAACCATAACAGACAACGCGTCCCTCGCGGTCTCGACATGCTAGGATTGCTTCGACGAGGTCATTGTGTGCGTTCAGCAAGCACGTGCACTGCAGTCTGAGCGTACAAGCACGCGCTCGCTGCGGCAAACAGATCGCACATGGACCTGCTTTGTGCACGACCCACGTCCGATCTCCCGAGGACAGGTTCCTCCGGCGATAATTGAGATCACTGTCTGGTACAGGGTGTTCCCACCATTTCCAGATTGCCAGGACGCTGTGCCTGCCTAATTACCAGTTCACGCCTCGTAGCACATCTCTCGGCGCATCGTAACGATGCTGATCCATTAAACCCAACCGTGTCTCTTCAGCAGTTGAATGCCTCTAAGGGGTTACGTGCTTCCGTGCCGTAGTTCCCAAGCCAATCGCTCACAGGCCTCTTTGTCCTCT
The DNA here is from genome assembly GCF_000143455.1 of Volvox carteri f. nagariensis. Taxonomy (NCBI): domain Eukaryota; kingdom Viridiplantae; phylum Chlorophyta; class Chlorophyceae; order Chlamydomonadales; family Volvocaceae; genus Volvox; species Volvox carteri. The sequence continues at coordinate 2,993,636 of NW_003307545.1, read as the reverse complement.
CAGGCAGCTGGCCGAGGCTCCTGGTCGTCCTTCAGTTAATCACCAGGTTATACAGTCTTTCCGGTTCGACATCTCTTCAGACAGAACCCCGGCTTTCGTGCTTGGGATCATGTGTAGGCCTGCGGTTTCCTTCCTTAATCGGTTTTTTTCTGCTTGCACTTCTTAGTGAACAAAGCAGGTCAGCGCTGGCACGGAACATGTGGGCCACTGAGCGCGCTACGGTGCGCCTGATGCAGCTGTCCACCGGAAGAAAGAGCAAAGTCCCTACCCCTCCCTCATGCTGTTTTAACCAACCAGGTTCAGGGGACTGATACAGCCAGATGTATCCAACAGCGGGGACTCCTCACAAGTTGAATGGATTCTGTACGATATTCGTACAACCTGGTATGGTCCCTTGCAGTACAATGTACGGAACAATTTCGAAACGCTCCTGGCCACCGTAAACAAGGTGATCATCTTTCTTGTGAATAGCAGGTGGCTTATGCTGGCCGCACCGGGCATCGCACCGCACAGATCATAAATAGCTGTACGGCATGGGAACGGCCATCACTTAGGGCCAGGATCTTCTGTCCTCAAGTAGCCCTTCACGGTGCGCCCTGGCGCCTCAAAGGCATCCTGCATACGCATGTGCAAGAGAACATAAATTTGTCGAGGTCGGAAAACGCAAAGCGAGTAGGCGCAGTAGCATCGACAAGCAGAAGCTAGCAACCTGGGCATCAAAGGAAAGCACATTCCCGGTGCGCGCACGGGACCCCGTCACTTGCACCCTGCCAGACAGTCCATCGCAACGGTGACATGAGTGTAATCCATCATAGCGCCATGTTGTTCGTAAGTTGGGCACTGCAAGCCCAGGGTCCCAGCCGGCTCCGCAACCACCGCCCCTTAACCATCGTTTTCTACCAAAACTTCAAACAGCCATGGCATTTCAACACAACAACGCCAATTGGCCGTCGCACATATTTCCACATCCCGCCGAAACCGCACCACCAGCGTCGAATGAAATAAGATTTCACATACAACGCACCTGACATCTGGTACCAGTTAGTCATATGGCCACCCGGGCGGCCTCGTGCGCCATCGCGGCCGCCCCGCGGGCCGCCGCCGCGGCCGCTGCTGCCCCTGTGGCCTCCGTCTCCGCCATCACTCTCTGCTCCACTGCAATTCGCTCCTGCAGCTGCTCCACTGCCGTCTGACCCGCTCGAACCAGCTGAGACAACGTGTGCTGCTCCAGCAGCTTTACAAAGTGCAAAGGAGGACAGGCCGGCAGGGGTACTTCAAGGGTTTAGAGGTCGGGATCGGGTCGGGTTTGGAATGATAACGGAAATCAGCAAATGGCAATCGGCAATGGATTGATCGTGAACATGACATAGGAGTCGGGCATTTAAGTCGGAATTTGGGTTCCAAACTGGGGTTGGCATTTTGCCTAGATGCGGGTAATTGCGGTTGTCGTGGGCCGGGGGCCAGGGGGGGTTGGGGTGGTTGAGGAAAGGTTGACGCGCGATGAGAGCACGAAGCCGCAGCAGGTTCAGGACATTCTGCCGTTAGCTTATCGCGAGCATGTTAACGCGAGCACGCTCAATCCTAAGGCTGGTACCTGGGCCGGTGGGAATGGGCCACATGCCGTCCGGTGGAGCGGCGACGTAAGCGGAGTGGGGTCGGCTGGTTCGTGAGTCGCTTTGCGCATCTTATTAAAGAAACACCGTACGACACGAAGGAGCAGCCCAATCGCTAAAAGCGTATTACACCAGAGCGGCGGAAGAGGTACGAGGTGCGAATGAGGGAAGAAAGCAATGAACTGCGGCTCAATGCTCATGAAAGGGCGCTCCTCCCTTGCCTCCATCCACCACTCCCCGTCCTTCCATTCGCCCCACTCCCTGTCCCTCTTTCCCGCATGCCTTACCGTGAGCGGCGGCGCGCAGCTGACAATGGCTGTGTGTGCCTGGCGGATACGTGCCAGGTCAGCCCCCAGCCGCCTCAGTACGTCGTACCGCTGCAGCAGCTCCGAGGCCAGGGGCCCTAGCCCGCAAGTGTCAGTGGCCCGGCTGGCGGCACACCACACACCTAGCCCCGTCTGTTGCCGAGAGGAGGGGTAAGGAGGGGAAAGACGAACCACACACGAACCACACACGGGGTAAGGAGGGGGAGGACGGCTTGACGAAAAGAAGAAGAAGGACGAAAAGCAAAAGCATTGCAGTGGGACGCGCAAAGCTGTAAGACCAATAACACAGCTTTCCTGAGCAGGCCCAACTGATGTGACGTGATGTACGCGTTATGTGGTTCGGTGCGGCACGTATCGGAGTGGACAGGAGGTAGGAAAGGGAACGCCAGCGCAGGGAAGAGCCGGGCAGAGCAGGCGGGACCCACAGGAAATACGAGGTAAGGGAGGTGCGGAAACGGGGTTGACGGGCCAGGTCCGTCCGAAAGCGCATCGGGGGCTTTCCGGGCCTGGAGGGCTAAGTCATCTCGCCTCGCCTCGCCGCACCTTGCCAGACAGATTGGTACTCGCGTACTGAGAGAGCGTAAGCCGTGACAAGTCCTACGTACCTGAAATGTGCGGAAGAAAGCTGCTGAGCTGTCCAGCAGGTTGGCCAGCTCGGCCCTGGTGGCTTCCGCATGGCGCTGCCACTCCGCCTCACCCGCCACTGTCACCTGCTGGTAGGTGAGGGTTTTTTTTTGGGGGGGGATTTGTAATCCTGTGTAGGAGTGCACAGAGCCAATTGTGTGCGGGTTCCCGGAGGAGCAGGTGGGTCGTGGGTTAGTCGCTGGTCAGGAGGCGGGGCGCCGATAGGTAGGTGAACAAGGACTGGTTCATCCTAAGCTCGTCTTCTCCTTTATCCCGAGAGGGCACCCTGGCCCATATTGCATCTCTCCTGCCTGGCGCCTCCATGCCCCCCTCTCCCCACAAGCGGGCTCTTCCTCCGCACCTCCGCCGCCAGCCGGGCCTCCTCCGCTCTCAGAGCGGGCAGCTCTCCCCTCAGCTTTTGCGACCTTTGGTCCACTGCGGCAACCAGCTCGTGCATGTGCGGCAAGGTTTGCCTGCGGGTGTGTGTGGCGGGACCGGGGAAGCTTACGTAACCTAAGTAATGCAAAACGCGGAAATTAACTTGCGGGGGAGGGGAACGGGAGGGACAGAGACGCAGCGTTTGTATGTCCGCATATACGCCTGTGTGCTTGTGGAAGAAATAAACAGGCCGGGAAGTTGTGCACACACGGGTCAGCTCCATGCACATGGGCCCCAAAAACTGGGGGCCCCACGTGTTGAGCTAATCTAATATCCTCTCCCGTCCTCCCTCCCTCCACCCTCCCTCCCATCTCCGCCCAACCACCTCACCGAATCAGTTATCCAGATCCGTCCAACCCCCCACCCCATCCTTCAACCTCCTTCCAACCCCTTGCCGCTACTACCCTTACCGCTACGACCCCCCTAACCCCTCCTCCCAGCCCTCCCCCCCACACACATACACACACATGTAGGTCTGCAGCGCCGCAATGATGTCCCCGGGGAACCAGTTCCCCCCGCCCCCCGCTTCCAGAAGCTGAGGAAGCCGCTCCGCGAGGCCATCCAACAACCGAAACTCCCCGTCAAGCGAACCGAGGTTCAACCGCCCTGCTCCGCTTCCGCTTGCTACACCTACACCACCGCCGCCGGGGTCCTGCTGCTGTTGCTGTTGCTGCAGCTGCAGCACGCCGCCGCCGGTGAAGCTGTTGCCACGAGGGGGGGTGCGATGGCGCGGCGTGGATCCGGTGGTGGCGTTCAGGACTTGGGGCACGGGGCTGGGCGCGCGGCCGGTGGTGGCGGTGGTTGTGGTTGTTGTTGTTGCTGCTGCTGCTATGGTGGTGTTGGAGGTTTGGGTGGAGGCGGCAGCTGCCTCCCTGGTGTATTGTTGGTGAGATGCGGCCAGTTGGGCCAGGGAGGTGAGCAGACGTAGGGAGTCGTCCAGAGAGGCGCAGCCCTGAGGACGGGGGCGATGGTGATAGCGGTGTTTTAAGGGGAGGGGGAGATTGAGATGGTTGGGGAGTTAGGAGGGGGAAATTGGATCAAGCGGTTAGAGGTTGAGGAGGGCTTGAAGGGAAAGACAACCGAACCCAAATGTGGCCAAACCCCCGAACATCAGGTCGCCAGTGGCCTTCCCCCCATGTCCGGACAGCCACACAGCCAAGGCAACCATCCACCCACATCCACACCAGATCCACATACTTACGCGCACGTGGTCCACTGGACACTGGACATCGATGCACAGCAGCATCCTGGCTAGGCCTGAGAAGAGTAGAAGGGGAGGGGAGGTGGAAACGGGCGGTGAGAGCAGCAGGGAAATGCTGTGTGTTGGCGGGGCGTGTGTGCGACACGTGTGGATGTGCGCTGTGTGTTTTAGCTGTCCCAGCAGCGGTATCGGCACGTCGCTCCTGCAACCTGTGTGTGTGCTGTACTCGCGTTGGGTGTCAAGGGAGGGCGCATCTGCTTTCGGTTGCCTCGGTGTTATACGAAAGGGATGGGATGGATTTGTCCCACTGCGAGGTGGGGATACAAAAGGCTGAAATTGGGGAGTGAAAAGGTGGGGGAAGTGAGCCGGACAGTTGTACCACGCTTAGGTGGCAATTGCATCAAGGTGGGGACATCACGCCGTCCGCTATCCTTACGATGTGCCTGCGCCTCGTCTGCCGAGAGCCCGCCTGGTAGGTCCGTGTCTGATATTCGCTTCTGGAGCACGTTCACGACCTCCGGTGTAAGCAACCTGAGCATCATGTGGGTGGACGGGGCTTTAGGTCGGCTGACACCGCGAACTTAGGAATTAAAAAGGGTACAGACATGCTTACTTTTTGAGGAGAAATATTATTATGGAGTATCTTTCCGGTCCAGGGTACAGTATGGCTGTCGTGGTTGGTGGGGCAGAAAGTTGTGAGAGCAGAGACTGCAACCGCGTTAGCTGTTCTTGCTGTGTCGACATATCTATTTTCCTATTGAGAGTATGTGTTCACACTACGGAAGCGACAAGCAGCAAGGTTGCGTCAGGGGCGCTAAGCGTCTGGAATTTGCAGAACAGGGCTCCTTAGTTGCATTCCGGAAGCTCTATGGGTACACTTATTCTTGCCCTAACGGGACTGTTGTCCATCGAGCAATGCCCTCTGAATAGGCGATCCTCGACAGATGCTTTCATAATACGAATTTCTGTGGACGCGAAGATCGCCTTTTAGGGCAGCCACAGTTTCAGCTGCGTTATTCGCAGTTTTGTATCTGTTGTAGTAATAACACTCATACACAAAGAATGCGCACACTTACGCAGCGCTCATTTGCGGCCACCTCCTCCTGCCATCAGCGGGTTGCGTTAAGGCGCACATGTGTCGTTAGGGCATCTTCCGAAGGCTCGGTGTCCACTGGAGCGCCTTCTGAGGTAAATCGGTGCCTGCTGGTCCGTGTTGAACACCCATGGGATGGATTTTCCGTAGCGCTGCTTACACGTTTCAGCTCATCGCGACCCGTCGGTGCTCATGTCGCGCATGAGCTGCATCTACACAAAAGGGCCAAGGGTTAGGGACGTCTGAAAATCAATCTTTCCTGCTTGCGGTTGCTTTGCACGCAGCCCCTAGCTCCTCCTCATCTCCCAGACAACACCGTGCTTGCAGGCCGCCGTGCCTGCCAAGACAGAGCTTCGTAATGCCGGGCCCGAGCCGAAGCGCTTTACCGTCGCAGACGGGCAACTTATGGAGGTGAGGCGACAAGATCAGTTTTCCCCTTCACCTTCCCCCTCCCATTCACCTCCCGAGTCTCGCACTTCCTCTTGTCTCTCCCCTTGACCCCTTCACCGCCTCCACCTGCAATGTTCCCCAGATAGCCACAGCCTCCCTCCCCGCGCTGCTTCGTCTGGGCAGTGGCGGCTTAAGCCTGGGCTATCAAGTTGGCCTGACAGAGGACGATGGGAAGTATGCGGTAGCGAGGGTGGGCGGGCGCAAGGTCGCGGAGTCGTCGCAGGTGAGGAAATGTGGTTATGTGCAGCAATATATGTATGTGTGATACGGATGAGGGAGGACATCGAAGGACTTCGGTCGTGGGGCAGGGCTCGGGAACCCTAGGAGTGAAGGCGGCGGACAGATGACGGGCGAGCGGGCCTTTACGATCCCTGTCCTTTATGGACGTTTACTGAAATGAAAAAAAGAGCATTCGTTGGCGGCGGATGCTGCGATGGATGCCACTGCCCTTGGGTACCGTTGCCGCTGCTGCGTGCGCGGGTGCGTGGGTGAGTGCTGGCGGCACAAACCTGCTCTCCACCTTACCTCACCTCGCAGGTGGCCAATCTGCGGCGGCCTGCCGAGCCCCTGGAGCTCTACGAGTTCGAGGGCTGCCCCTTCTGCAAAAAGGTCGGTGCGGCGGATACAGATTTGGGTGCGAACCTGGTCCAGGAACCGGACCGCGGCTTGGGGGAGCAGTGACGGCTGTAGGGCTACGCGCGCGCGCGTGGTTGTGTGTATGTGTCTGTTCGTTTATATGGTGTGTGGTTGTCGGGTGGGGCTAGAATGGCCGTCACCGCCTTGCAAATTGGATGATGTGCTTTCCTGCTTTCCCCTCCCCTTTAAATTCCTATGGCTATGCCGGCCACGATACTCTCGCCTGCCGCCACCCGGCCGGCCCATCATTCGGCCATTTACATGGTGCGCGACATCGTCCACCCCACGTCCGGCGGGGCTCGGGCCCATATCCGGCGTGCATGCCTTCCCCCGGCTGGCCTTCATCTGTTCATGGGCAGGTGCGGGAGGCCATTTGCATCCTGGACCTTGATGTCCTGGTGTACCCCTGCCCCAAGGATGGAGCCACTTGGAGACCCAAGGTGGGAAGAGGCGAGGAGGGCGCAGGGGGGAGGGCGCTGTAGGAACCGCTGTGCAGTCCGCCTGCGGTATGGAACAGTGTGGTTAATGTGTGGCGATGGCTGGATAGGGTAGGTTGGTTCCGGTCCGGGTGGGCCCTTCCCGCTTCCTCCTCCTCCTCCTCACCATCTCCGCTGTGCACTTGCGTTACTAGTCTACAGTCCCCATCGGGGCTACTGCGATGGCATAAAAGGCTCTTTCCAGGCAGCAAACCCTCCGTCTCCCTTTCCCCAGTCCAGCCTGCGCAGGTCCCCAGTTATCACGGGTCATGTTTGATCCGCCGACTGTTTTTTTCTAATCCCGTTTCATCGTCCTCCTCCTCGTTCCGCCTTCCCGTGTCCCTGCCCCTCAGGCCATCTCGCTTGGCGGTAAGCGGCAGTTCCCGTTCCTCGTGGACCCCAACAGCGGGAAGCAAATGTACGAGAGTGATGACATCATCGCCTACCTGTTCCAGGTATGGGGTGGTGCGGGTAGAGCTGATGACCCACGCTGACTGCACGCTGGGCTGGGCCCCGTTTGTAACTCCCCCTCCACCACGACTACACCACCATATCATCATGTTTAAGAGACTATGAACGCATTCAAGCGCCGCCATGGATATCTTCCTACATGTACAGGAGTTTGGGTTGGAGAATGGAAGGGATGACACTTCCATTCTCCAAG
>NW_003307545.1:2942480-2986065 GCF_000143455.1 Volvox carteri f. nagariensis | reverse complement strand
TGTAGGAAGATATCCATGGCGGCGCTTGAATGCGTTCATGGTCTGTTTTAAACATGGTGATGAGATGGTGGTGTAGTCGTGATCGTGATCGTGGTGGTGGTGGTAATGATGGCTACCGTTCGTGCTCGTCCTACAGGAGTACGGCAACGGTGCGGAGGTGCCTCTGCCCCTCCGCCTGGGCGCCCTTACGACCATCTCATGTGCCGTGGGAGCAGCCCCGAGGTACGGCTGTTAGTATGTGACCATCATACCGCTGGGCAGTGCACACACCCTGCGGGTGCCTGGGAGCGATGCCTTCAGACGGCTGCAGTAGAGCTTCTACTTCCCAAACCTTCCCCCTTTGGGGCGTCGGCACAGTTGCTATCCTTAAACTTTGCAGATGATTCCGCAACCTTTCCGGGTTTGAGCTGGAATGGAATGCACACAGCGCCTTTTCGTTCGAACGATTAGTCGTACCTCGTACCTGGTGCGGGTGGTGTGCTGAGGAGTGGATCCAACTTCGTTCTCGTTGCCCCCGGCAGCACGCGCCTCTTCCGGACCCGCTCCTGCATCCGAGCTCCATCCGTCTTGGATATTCTCCCGGCGGGCTAGTAAACGGCATTGCATTGGACGTGTCGGCGGTTGGCCCTTGCTTGCTTCTCCTCGCACCATCCTGTAACGTCCCTTCATCCATCTATCCAATCGCCCACCCGCCGACCTTAGGGCCGCTCGAGGCAACGTCTACCGCAAGTCTCGCCTGCCTGCGCAACCGTTGGTGTTTTGGGGCTATGAGATGAGTCCCTTCGTCAAGCTGGCTAGGGAGGTGAGCAGGGTGGCTTAGGCGCTAGGGGTCGACAAGGTGAAGAGTGATCCAGTGCGCGCGAGAGGAGATGTGCGGACACCGGGGGAGGCTGCTCGGGGGCGCGCCTGCCGCCTGTGGCTTTGGTTGCGGACTATCCCTTCTGATCTTTCGTTGCCAGCAGTTAAGTGAGGAAAGTGCTCCTGGCTATCGGCACCCTCTGGACAGATAGACAGACAGACAGACAGACAGACACGGTGTGTTTTTTTGAGGGGGAAGAGATCCATTTATCGTGATACTGATGCCCGTGACCGATATGTGCCGTATGGCAGGTCCTGTGCGAGCTGGAGCTGCCGTACCTGTACCGCACCGCGGCACGTGGCAGCCCGAAGCGTCAAGAGCTCCTGGACAAGCGCGGCGTGTTCCAGGCACGTGGGGGTCGTGTGTGCACGGTGATGATGGTAAATGATGTATGTACAATCAGATGTGCTATGATGGGTTATGCTGTGTGTTATAATACACGGTGTGGTTGCGCGCGTTGTCTTTGGACAGAAACCTCTCAACATCACATTAAAATGCGTTTGGAAGAGGTGTCACAACGGAAGGCATGTTGGCGTGTGTTATTGGTTAGCGTCGCGGGCTTGGAAATCGTGGCTGTTACAGCGGTTGCGTGGGCTGGGGGAGCTTATCGCCAGCCGTGGTTGGGCCTTATGGGGCTCCTCCTTCCCTGGCCCCATTCGGGCCTTTTGTGGGGTTTACCTCCTCTGACGTTAAGCAGTACCCTCGGACGGCGTGGAGAAAGGCATATTTTTGTTTTGCTGCTCGTGGGGTTGCCGCACGCAGGTGCCGTACCTAGAGGACCCGAATGAGGGCGTCTACCTGTTCGAGTCGTCCGCCATTGTCCAGTACTTGAACGACACGTACGGCGTCAAGGCCTGAGTGCGACGCCGTGCTGCTGCCCATCCTTTCCATCCTGGACAGTGGTGTATGTGTGTGTGCATGTGTGTGTGTGTGTGTATGCCGTGCATGTGATTCTCGCACTGCTGCTGAGATTCTGAGAGTCGAGTTATATATATCCTCTTCGCTAATATCCTTTTAATACCACGGGCAAATTTGCCTCTTGAGTATTTCATTAAAGGCGCAAGGGCGATTGTTACACATGCCGCCCTGTTCGGTCGCGAGGGCGCTGTCGCCGCCTCATTACGACCGCAATGGTGCCGAAATGTACAGCATGCCCAGCGGGGCCCAAAGCTGTGCTGACGCACACACACCCAGCACGACATACGGTGGGCTGTGCAACCCGTGTGGCCCCGATGCCCAGCGTTCCGGCCCCCCGGCTTTGCCCATGGGTGTGGCCAATATCACTGATCTCCCGACGCAACGCGCACCAAGGAGCCGCAATACGAATGCGACGGCAAGGTTGCGACGGTCCGCGCGCGGAATTTGAAGGCGACAGGAGGGAGCTGGCGTATTCAACAGCATCCTTAGTGGTGTTGTGACCCCCGCTGTTGGGCACGGTTGTGTCAATCGCAGTCGGTTGTCGCTGGTTATGTCAATGGCAGTCGGAATGTTGGATTATGAGGCGGGACATCGTGCGCGTTGTGCATCCCGCAGGGAGCCGTTCCAGCTTCTTGATTCGACCAACCAAGTTATAGCTTATATTCTTTCGCCGCGCATCTCTTGCTCGTGGTTCATGTGCGGCGGGTTTTAATTGCTGCAGGCAGAATGTGCGGCTGTGGCGCCTTGGTGATGTGAAGAAAAAGTCGGGGTCCGCCAGTGTACGATTAACGCGCTTGAGTGGTGCCGAGGTCAATACACCTATTTGATGTGCCAGGCATATTTGATAGATTCCGACATGCGCCCTACTGGTTTGTCTAGAGAGTCTATTGAACTTTGCTGTCATTGTTGTTGTTGTCATTGAAGCCTTGTACATATGCGGTGACGTGTGCGCTGCTACACCAGTGCGTGAGGCTAAGCGCCTCTCGCGTTTTTCCTCACACGACACCTTAGGGGTCCCAGGGGAGCCGTACTGTGACCCCGCATACGAGGCCACGACAGGGCCACGACAGGAACGGCTGAGTCCAGAAGTAAACGAGTGAGAGCAAGCCGTCCTGGGGAGAGGAGGCAAGTGGGGAGTTCAGAGCTTCGCCTTGACTTTATCACCCATCAGGATTAGCAAAATAGTCACGCAACAACAGTTAAAAATACATGGTGTACGCACAACTCCGAAAGCCGAAGAAAGTAGTGTCTCTGTATCCTTTGTATGGGGTAGGTTGATTTCTTTGTCAACCGGTAGCATGTCAAGCCAGTGATGCGGGTTGGTTCCTTGTCCCCCATGGTAATGTTTGTTAATCCTAACGAACAAAATGGGGCTGTAGGGTATTTTGTTCGGAAGCTACCCGGTTGCTGTGCTGGTGGGGCTAGGGTGTACCGTTGCAACTGATAACCGGAACTAATGTTTTATGCTGGACAAAGCTGTTGTCGCGCTTTGCACAATAAGCTACTAATGGCGTTACTTCCAAGAAGTCAGCCTCACTATTCAACAAGGGTTCTGTTTCTGTCGCAAGGAGGGTTGCAGGTGTTGCTAATAAAGGCAACAAACGCAGCCGCAAACGAACGAGCCGCCGGTATCGACACAACAACACAAACACACATCTCCTGCTGCCCGCACACGCACGCCCGCACACGCACAAACACAAGGTGCGGAGCTCAACCCCGCCCCAACCACCCAAGCTACGGTACGCGACACCGCTAAGCTTCCATGTAAACTCTCCCCTTGCGACCCAGCCGCGCGGCGAATGCTGTAGCTGAAGGGCTCGTCAGGTGCCTGTGATGCCATCACAGTCCCACCACAGGTTACGGGATTATGATAAAATCTGCTCCGCTAATCCTTGCTTGTATATTGAGCACTACAATTGCTTTTACCAGCGCTTCTACACAAAAATCATGCTTCTACCGCTATGAACGTTTCTGACTCTGAAAATGCACCACGCCCTCACAACGCCCCTTCGTTACTCTCACCCCTCGCGCAGCGGACAGTAAACGGGACAACAACAACAACAACAACAACATCGCCAACCGTCGCCGTGGCCGCTTTCCTCCCGTCCGCACCCCTTATGTCTCCGCAGTCGCACATTGGGAACCATTCCGCCCGCCACGGGAACCGTTCCCCACGCCGCTCTCCTTCCTGCCTTACCCCCTCCGTGTCTCCTCGTTCATACTCCTCTCCCTCTACCCCCTTGCCTCACCTTCCCCTCTCCTCCTCCTCCTCCTCCCCCCTCCTCCTCCTCCCCCCTCCCTTAGCCCTAGCCCTAGCCTAGCCCTAACCCGCCAGCAGCACCTCCGGGGTCCAGTTGGTGGTGGTGGCCACTGCGTTGTTAGTTTGGGGGTCCCGGGCGAGTAAGGTAATCTCAGTGCCGCCAAACCGCAGCTCCACCTGATCCGTTCAGAGTGGGGAGGGGGCGCAGGAAAAGGCAAGCGGGGAGTACGACGACGAGGAGAAGCGGATATATACGGCGAATCGGCGCAGCTTTGAGGAGCAGGAACGCTGGGTCGCGTACAGTGCATGTGTGTCGGATGCACAGTTTATTCTAACGCTCAATGTCTGAATTTCTATAATGTTTGGTTTCACCCCTAGCGTACTGACTAGATGTAGTGTACACGCGTACAGCTGTACAGACAGACGCACGCAGGCCTGTGCACGCACCTCAATGTCGTAATCCTGGCGTCGTTGTACGGTGCTCGTCCAGCCCGGCGGCAGCTCCATTATCACAGTCGCCACCTTGCGCATGCCCGGCTCGGCGGTGTAGCGCGCGTCCTCGTTTTCGGTTGTGAACAGATCAATCCCAACCGCTGTCGTACCCCTGGTGCGCGGTTTGTTAGGCGGTTCGTGACACAATGCAATCGGAGGGGGCCAGGGACTGCACAGGGAAGGTGGAAATTACCGTTACGTCTTCCACAACATTCTTTTTTCCGAAATGTGTGTTGTGTCGATATTCACAACATTATGGTGTCACCTAATAGAGGCGCTTAAGGGATAGAAATAGAGAGCCTGAAACCTCGTAGAGATGAACCCTTGACACCCATCCAGGAAGGTGAAAACGTACGTACTTGCTGGTAGGGCAGAAGATCCGTCGTACAACCTCGTCCTGCTGAATCAGTTGGTTACGCCGTACATACAGCTCGAAGACGCCATCTAGGGGGAGTTGAGAATTGGGCAGTTTGAAAGTTCAGGTAGCTTAGAGATCGCAAAACTAAACTAAGAAAATCGCAACGCTAAAATGCTTCAAGAGCAAACAGCGTTATGAAGGAAGTATCAATCAATGAATCAGGACGCTATCCCGTAGGATGGCGCTAACGTTACGTGCATGTGGCTCTGGACAACACACGCACATACTTTAAATAATTACATGCTCGCCAGTTCATACAGCTGTTGTGTACGGCAGTACGAGGTGCCTACCCGCCACGTATTCGCGTTCCTCCTCCTTCCACAGTTTGCTGGGGTAGCCAAAGAGAGTGTGGCTGGCGGCGTCCTCAGCCGTCCACAAAGACCGACATGAGATGCCGTACGTCTGGCGGCAGCGGCGTGCCGTCACCAGCGACGGGTACTGGCCAAACAGTACGGCACCTTTGGATCGTAATCCACAAGGGTCGGAGGGGAGGAGCGTACAACACGAAAACCAACGAACGCAAAAACCAGTTTCTACGTGTTGAGGAAGAGAAAGAGGGAAAGACCCATCCTCACCCTCCCGCGCCCTTGAGGACTACTGCGGCCAGGACGCTGCCGCTCAACGAGTTGTGGCAATGCTCTTCATAATTGGCAGTCACGTATTCTTGCCCCAGAACTCCCAAGCCTTGCCTTTCCCCCGAAAAATACCCTTCACTCAATGCGGCGCAAACAAGGCGCATGGCGTGTGTGGCACACGTACGGCATGTACGGCACCGCACAAGACACCATCCGGACTACATACATGCGAACCCATAAATCACGCACCGCAGTGTTTACTTTCCTTCTGGACAAACGCACACAGCACGTAGAAGGACAGACAGACAGACAGACAGACAGACAGACAGACAAACAGACAGACAGGCAGACAGACAGGTGTATAGAAAGGTACGCACACGCACTCGCATGCACCCCTCCCACCCCAGGGGGTGGTACTCACCAGACGCAACCAGCGCCTGCGGCTGCCTAGGCATCAACAGCGGCACTCGCTGTTCCTGCGACAGCTGCCGTACACGCTGTTGTACGTACGGCGAGTTGGCCAAGCCGCCCACAAGAAGCATCTGCGCGCACGCACCACATCATCATCCGTGTCTTAATCTCTTTTGGCTAGGGGTTTGTTTACTGAAAAGCGGCAGACCAACGGAGAGAGCTCGTCAAACACGGCCGCACGTTACCTTGCTGCAGGGACAGCCCGCATGCTGCCCCTGCTCCAGGACGTCGACAGCCGCCGCCAAAATCTGATCTACCACAGGCCCGTAGATCCGCCTCTCCAGCACCCCCTCGCACAGCACCACACTGCCGTCAGCGGGCAGATCCGCCGCCATCAGGCCACCGACGTCCATCGCCTCCGCCGCGGGGGTACGGCAGCCGCCGCCGCCGCTGCCGCCGTCGATGTCGGTGGAGGAAGTAGCTGCGATGTCAGCATCGGGCGTGGATGCGGTGGCGGCGCTGCCGCTGCCGCCGCCGCTAGCGCGCCGCTCCCGCCGCCTGATCTCCGCCGCCAGCTCCAGGAGGTGAGGTCTCAGTTGCAGCGTCAGAGGCCCCCGGGGCTGCCGCTTGGCAGCCTCCCACCTACCGCCCCGGTGCGCGTCCAGGCGTGGGGTGATGACGGACACGTTCCATAAGTGGAACAGTATACAGAAACAATGTAGAGGACGTGCGACGTGGGGTCGTAACGCTATGTGGAGAGATGCACGGGCCATGCGTGTTTTAAAGCTCTCAACTCCACAGCTCTCGTAACCCCCACTCCCCGCCGCCCCCTTACTCTTTGGAGCCCCCATCCCGGCCCCCGGCTCGCACCCTCGTACGGCCGCCCGGTGAACTTACTCAGTCGCGGCCTCCATCCATTCAGTCGGATGGCGCTCGCGCCAGGTGTCCCACGCGGTTGGACCCACCATTGCGCGCAGGTGCTGCCACAGCGCCTCGTCCACGTAACGCCCGCCCGCCAGCACACCTGCGAGAGAGTGCGACGTCCGCCGGGGTTACCACTACATACATACATGGTACCAAATTTCAATAGCGAGATGGGCAGTCGGCCGATCACTCAAATTTGGCTGTCATCACCACCCTCGCCCCCACCATCCGGCACTAGTACACACACATACATACACACACACGCGCGCTGATGCACCCCGCTAAGGCATGTGCATCACCGTCGCAAATCTTCAGACATTACGAACCGTAGGAGGATCCCTCCTCCCCGGGGGGGACAGATCGACCCCGCAGCCGCCATTCAGCACCACCACTGCTGTCCAGGACAGCCGTCCTGCCGTACAGCCGCTTATCGTACCTTTACCCGCCGCCGCTTCCTGCAGCCGTACATTCGTCCCAGAGCCCACCACCTTGTGCATCGTGATGTCTGCCGTACCGCCGCCACAATCCAGCACTAACAATACATCTCCGTCCCGGAGAGCAGCCGCCGCAGCGGACGATGATACCGATGCCCCGCCCCGCACTGCTGCCAAGGCGCTACTGCCGTCGCCGCCGCCGGCGGTGTGCTCCGACACTTCCCTTAGCTCCGCCGCCCTGGCAGCAGCGTCGCTGGCGGCAGTGACGGCTGCGGCAGCGGCGCTGCGGCGAGCACTGTTGCGCTGCTGTTGGTGCAGTACGGCAGCTGCAGCCGCCGCCTCCGGCTCCAGAACCATGGACAAGGATCCGGGGTCAGATGCGCGGGCCATGCCTTCGCAACAAAATAACCGAAAAGCACGCGACGGGAGAAAAAATTATAAAATTTCAACAACGAAATTTTTTTACCAGAAACCAACGGGATCGCAACAACCGTAACTGGACCAGCAAAAACAAAGGAAATCGACGTCAATATTAACAACAAATTAACAACAAAATAACAACGAACAACAGCAACAAAACAAATGCGGCGCAGGAGCAGCGCCTTTAAGAATGGTGGTTTTAAAGTTCAGAAACCCTCCTTTCCCTCTTTTCCCCCTCTCCGGGGTTAGGGTTCTAGAGTTTGAGAGCCGGAGGCGGTACGTCCTGGGGCATGGAGTCCAGTACCCCAATCCAGGTTAGCGGTGCACCCAGGGCACTTCCTCATCTCCGACCGCCCTCTCGGCCCTCACCAGCCCGATTAGCCGCCTGCCGCATCTTGGCCTTGGTCGCCTCGTCCCACATGGCAGGGACGGTCAGGCACCAGGAGATGGAGGAGGGCTCCAGGGGGGGCCCCGCCGGCCCGCCTGCCGCAGCCGCGTCCATTCTGGCGAGGTGCTTGAATATGTAGCTGCATGGTAAAGGTCGGAAACAGCAGTTTTCATTTAAAAAGGAGAGGAGGGTTGCTCACGCCCAAAAATTCAAAGAAACAAATGCTGCCGAAGTTCAAAGTGTCCAATCCCTAAGTGTGGTGTGTAAGGCGGGGGGAAGGGGCATAGGAGCGGTACATGGGGAGGTGCATGCAGACCAGCGTCGCGGTGAATGGCACGGCAATACCGTTTTACATACCGTTACAGGAGAACCGTCAGAACCGTTTTTGTTTTTCTGCTCCTAAAGAAGGATACTCCTATGCTCCCTTATGTCCTCTCATGTCCTGGAGCATCCCGATACACCTTGCCACACACCGAAACCTAATCCCCAATGTACGCTACGGTATTTAAACTTCATACAGCGCTATCGTACACCGCCGTACATATCTCGTACGGCAACATCACGCCCTGCCGTACACACACCCTCGCAGCTCCGCCAAGAAGTCCGCGACGACCTGCACCGCCGTCAACCCTGGGGGTAGCAGCACCTGCTGCTGCTGGGACGGCTGTAGCGCCTCTTGCTGCAGCAGTAGCTTGAACTCCTCGATGTAGTAGTACTTGCCGTCCCGGCGCTCTTGATCAGTCATTTGGGACCACCTGCGCCAGGCCGTCCAGCCCCAGGCCTCCTGCAAAGGGAACAATTCTCTTTCTGGATATTTTGTAAAATTCAACGCAAAACCATCTCCGGAGGTTTTGCTTATACTTGATTTTCTTATTCATGAGTTTACAATGGGTACAAAGTGTAACAAGTTCATGTAAGCCCTTCCACGTTTATACAGACCCGTGGGTCGTTTTGCCGCATCTCCCCAACGGGACCGGACTAGTAGGTACCAAACCGCGCCGCAAGGAAGAACCCGCACGTGGGACCTCTTTATCCTACACTCTTTAGCAGTGTGTGGTTGGAGACCCGGTCTTAGCTATGGAGTGCGAGCCTATGCGCACCAGCTTAGTGCCCCGGTAAAGGCATACGGTGCGCGTTTTGAAGTCCTGAGAGGGCTGGTCAGGCCAGTTGTGGTGCAGTTTGACAGGCGCGGCTGCCGCCATGTCCGCCGCCCCACGCCGGTTACTGCCCTGGACCGGCACGACGTCCTGTCGGCCCCATTCAGTCGTCTTGATGCCGCCGCTGGTGATGCTGGTCGTGCTGCTGCTGCTGCTTTCAGTGTTATTGTTGGAATTTATGACCACCTTGCTGTATCCAAAGCCAGAAGCGTACGTCCCGAAATCAACGCCGACGGTCCATTGCTTTCGCGCTCGGCTGGCGGCGGCGGCGGCGGCAGCAGCAGCAGCAGAAGTAGCGGCTGATAGGTCATGGCCATCGATGGGGTTGTGCTGTGGCGGAGAGGGTGAGTTGTGAGGAGATGGTATGGGCGTGGGGGAGGATGCGGCCAGGGGTTTGGGGCGGTAGCTGAATCTGCAGCGCCAGGAGGCTGGGCGGCAAGTTGGCAGGTGTCGCAGGCAGGGAGCATCGCGAGGGCCTGGGACACGGCCCGTATAGCATCGGTTGTCAATCGTCGACAGGGGCCCCATCCTCGGACGGTCGGATAGAGCGCCTTTATTATCCGGCCACGGCGCAGGGAGAGGAAACAACGAGAAAAAAAGATAGTGGGAGCTGGCAGTCAAGACTAGAATTTTGTTTATGAGCGCGTCAGCCCTGATAGGCTCTTATCGTCGTTCGTTTGCAGCCAAGTAACTCGCGTAACGCGGGGGTTTGCAGGCTGATGGAAATGATAAAAGGGTTACGTGTGTGGGCTGCTAAATTAACGCGCATGTATGTCTCGTAGAGCAAAGCAGTGATTTATCAGGAAAGGTGAGATCATGCCGCGTAAGCAAAAATGACTGCTTCCTCGTACTGCTGCTGCGAGACACCGGGAGCAAGAAGCTTTCGCGAGGAACAACTATTTGCGCTGAAACGTAACGCACCGAAGTCTGGATTTCATGAAGGAAATAATTACTCGTAAGTTTTACATCACACGCGGTGGGTACGAATGGTAACTGGGTCAAAAAAAACGCGCTGAAACTATTGCTGAGCGCTCCCTGCGCGCTTCCCCAGCAGGCGAGCACAACACCGTCGCGGCTAATGCAGCTCATCCATGGCCACAGCCGTGCTCGGCGGCTGGCATGCTCTCGGGGGCGCCTAAACGTACCAAAGCAGACATGTTAATCTTCCCCCACAGGACGGGAGGGGCAACAGGGGCAACTGGTGACCAAGATAAAGTGAAGGTGGTTTGGGACAGCAGCTTGCCATGCCAGCTTAAGGAAAAGCTAGCCATTGGAAGCCGTTGGACCATTGGACCCTTTGAAGTACTTGGTCGCTTCTTTGGCCGTTTAGACGTTGTACGACGGAAAACATGAGTAGAAAAACTTTGCAATACATAAGGTCCCGTGCTTCCTGTGCATGGGAACTGCACTGGCGACGCCGGAGTTGTCATTGTCAAGGTTGTCCTCTGCATGTGATTCGCTTCAAAGCACCCGTTTTCGTTTCTTGGGAGCAGACAACAGCAGATAGGCGGTGCCATGGAATGAAGCTTGTATGCTAATCGTTTAAAAGCAGGATACAGTGTTGCTGACGTTTCGGTAAGGGGGCAGGGCTTGGTGCAGCACTCCTGACTGTTACTATTATCTCGGTGACCCAGGATTCGATAGAAAGACACCCGCCCTGCTGATGGCCAAGCCAGGATTAAGGCGCATTAAGTAATAGTGTCAAAAAGCGCGCGCGAATCGGCAAGTTGCCCTCAGAATATCCAGCGTACCGGGAGCCAGCGTACCGGGAGGGTTCGGACGGATGGCAAGACCAAGGGAAAAACATGTCATACAATTGTTGTAGGCGTCTTGATCAGGTCGTGTAATAGGGGCAAAAGGGGCTTAAATGGAATTAACGGATGTACCACCACATTGCCGTAGAGACGATGTGTTGGCGACTCCGCTGCTGGGTGTTATTTGCCTACTCCATATCTTGCATGTGATTAGATACTTTATCTTCATATCATCCTGTACCCATATTGATTCCAGCGGACGTTTCGATAACTCAATCAACGCGACCAGGTAGTAAGACGCAATGCGTCTGCAAAGGCTAGCTCGTACAAATGCATCGCTTGGAGGACAGCGCAGATTATGCGTTGGGCCGGGCCCCTGTCGGTCAGCACCAGGCCGAACCCGCATGCAAGTGTCGTGTGTTGCCGAAACTTCGGAGACCGCCAAACAAGGGCCAAGCCCTCCGCCTACTCTATCAAGTGGCGCATATGTCACCAATTCATTTGGAGCAGGGCGCGTGTCAAGGGACAGCTTGGATGAAGAGGGTGCGTGTCGTTGCCGCCCTTCTCACCTTCCATGACCCTAGCCGCTTCATTAGTTGACAAGCCACCCGTTGACATTACAGATGTCCTGGAGCTAAAAAACTTACGGAATTATTTGGTTCCCAGGTGCGGCGTAAGCTTGGTTTGTCCATCTCGCTGGGATGGCCACTGGCCTCTCCTCACTCTGTTGCCCCGATGACCCACAGGGACAGCCCCTTCATCGTCGATAACAACCATGGAGGTGGCTTCGGTAAGGTTGCACACGGATACCCTAGCCTGCCCTGGCATATTACTTTTGCGGGTGACCAACCGCCGCCGCAGCAACACCCCTACACCTCTCCCTTGCCGAGAGCAGCTCCCAAGAGGAAAACGCTGCCACATCCGCCCTCGCTTGGCTCAATCCTGCCCTTGACCTTGCAGTTGGCGATCGTGACCGAATTCGGCTACACACAGTGGAGTTCGAATCAGCGGAATCGGCAGGTGCGCATCGGGTCGGGGGTAGTGGTGATAGATGACGCCTCTAACCTCTGGCGCGATTCCCCCCTCAGGCGCGCACATGTGCACTATCGCGACCCATTGCCATGCCGGCCTTCTTACGCCTGTTCTCCTTTCAACCCGCAGCTCACCCCTTACATCTACATCTGTACCCAACTAGCTCCCCGGCATGTGCACTTGCGGCCGTCCCGTGTCCGCTCCTGATTCCGTTGCCTATACCCCCTATACGCGCGCGCGCGCGTGTGTTTGTGTGTGTGTGTGTGTGTGCCTCCGCAGGGTCCTTCTGTGCTGACGGCGTGTTAACGCATGGTGACGAGGACTCGTGCATTCTCCTGCCGGAATGGGCTATTCGTTGCGGGCCCCGCAAGACGATTTATTTTGACCCCAAGCAGGTGCGTCAGAGCCTCCCGCGGCATGCCAAGGGTTGGAGCCGGGGCTGGAAGGGGTGGGATCGTGGCCGGCTGGCGGGCACCATCATGCCCCCGCTGCCAGTGTTTCTCGAGGGGTTTCCAGAGCTGGACATGAAGGGAGGTTCCGAAACGGGCGTCGGATGGCCATGCGACCCTGTGATGGATGGGGAAGAGGGAGAGTGTGAAAAATTTGGAGCAGGGCCGGGGCGGGGACGTAAGAAAGGGGAAAGACGAACCACGAGCGAGTGAAACCGATGCCAAGGGAAGACTGCTGCGGCGGGGAGAAAGGGGAAAGTGAAGGGGAAAGGTGGACTGCGGGCCCCGGGTGAGAGGGTGACCAAGGTCGATACGTGGGATCCAGGTGGAGCCCGGGGGGGAATGAGGCATTTTATTGAGCAGGACTGACTTTGAGACAGGAGGTAATACCTTCATGCAGCCTCCCAGGGCGTGAAGACTTTTAGACTGAAAGACTCCAACTAAGACCTTTTTAAGATATTTATTAATAACAAGGGGTCGAGTTAGGAGCCTCAGCGGGCGCCGGCAGGTGCATCTCCCATATTTCCGGTGCCGGCATGTCCATGTGAGCTGAAGGGCCGTATAACCAGCGCAGACAAGGCCACACGTGGGTGCGTGCGGGTTGACCGGGGCGCACGTGCAGAAGCTTATTGGCCCCCGCGTGGACGTGCCCATGTCCCATGTCGCCGTGCTGCGTTGCTGTGGCTGTAGAGGAAACGAGGCAGGGGCTCCCTTGCAGTGGGGTTAGCGGCACAAACGGGGCTCGTGCCGCGAATATATGTATCAGCAAGCAAACTAATGACTAAGCTTTCCCGTCCTAGGAGAGGTCCCCGCGGATCTCTACAAATCTACCATCCCTGGAGCCTGCACCCAGCGAGAATTACCGCATTCCCACGCACGTGGCTATGCCGTTTTCTGTTCATTGCACGGCGAACATCATCATATGGAGGGTATGGATGAAGGGAGCATGTGGGCAAATGCATGCTGGTCAAAGCCAGGGCGGCTGCACCTTCCAAAAGCAGCCGAGCGGAGTTCAGCCGAGTTCAGTCGTGCACTAACCTTCGGTTGCCTTTCGGTTGCCTCTCCAACAAGCTCCATCTCACAATTACCACCTTTGCCGCCCGTAAAGCCTGTTTGTTACGAGACGATTTCACCCTGATAAACCGCTTAGGAGTGCTCCCGTCTGCTATTTAGGATGCTCGGTCCGGATGTCCGTGGCCTGGGGCTCTTATCTGCTGCTTACGGTTTCTTGTCTGCGCCCTAATAACTGTCGGTCCACAGGTCAGCGCAGCAGTGGTGACATGCGGTGGACTTTGCCCCGGACTCAACGATGTGGTGCAGGTGAGCAATTGCGCAACGTAATGCCGCAAAGGGCTGAGTTGGGGTGGGGTCTTAGTGTGGGTAAAAAAGGGGAAAGCGGGCGCTTTTTTTACTGTTTTAGGTAACGGCTCCTCATGATCCCTGGCAAGGGTCAGGAGTACTTGGTCGTGGGGTGGGTCTGAATGCCCCTCGTCCTGTGCTCTGGCTAGCTCACGTGGCTCACAAACGGCAGTGGAGCAGATGGCAAGGGGACCGGCTTCCCTAAAGCCCGGGTTACATTTGCCCTATCGTTCGTTCTCTCGCTCTCGCTCTTCCTCCCTCCCCGGCTCGCTCGACTCAGTGCCCCTAGACGTGCACAGGGATTGGCACATAAAGGGCATGATGGTGACAAGGCCATAGTAAAGGCAGGCAGGAGAGGCACGTGCATGGCGCGGGAGGGACGAGTTGGCGCATATATACCGAATATATATGTATGTATGTATAACATTTATAAATATGATGTATGATTTGCACACAACCCTTGCCCCTCTGGCCCGTCTATTCGCTGATCATACCGCGCAACTCACAGAACATCGTGTACACGCTGACCGACTACGGTGTCCCGGAGGACAACATCCTGGGCATCCGCTACGGTCTGCGGGGCTTCTACGAGCGCGACGCCAAACCCATCACCCTGACACGCAAGTACGTGGATGGCATCCACCTCAAGGGCGGCACCATGCTGGTACGTGTACCGTCATTGCTTTGCCTATTGCCTGTCGTCTGTCTGTCTGTCTGTCTGTCTGTCCAACCGATGTCCAACCGAGCTAGGGTAGCTTGCCGATCTTCTGTTGGATGGTCCACGCAGGGCCGTTTTCGTTTGTCTGTTTGTTTGTTGTCGGACTGTCGTGATCAGGGCGTTGACCTAATCGTGCCTTGGGACTGTGTTCCTTGCCATTCTTCGGGAACGAGGCATCGCATCCTCTATCTTCGCACCCTCGCGTCTGACGGGATGGGACAAGATTATTATGCTCCTC
This sequence comes from Volvox carteri f. nagariensis, assembly GCF_000143455.1. Lineage (NCBI taxonomy): Eukaryota > Viridiplantae > Chlorophyta > Chlorophyceae > Chlamydomonadales > Volvocaceae > Volvox > Volvox carteri. The sequence goes on along the minus strand of NW_003307545.1, from coordinate 2,971,259 downwards.
GGGCTTGATGCACTTGATGTGACTTCGGTGCACCGCTTTTGCATGTGCAGGGCACCAGCCGCGGCGGCGCAAACGTCAAGGAGATTGTGCGTCGCATCGACCTGTGGGGTCTCAACATGGTCTTCGTGGTGGGTTCGATGGACAATGCTGTGCCCTGCACGCAAGTTACACCCCTACCCTACGCAAGAAACAACATGCCTACAAGCTACTTTTTAACATTTATCCTCCCGGCTGTTTGGGGCGGTCCTGTCCGGGTCAAGATTTTTGTCTTACTAATTCTCTATCCAATGATGGTGATGCTGGTGGTGGTGCTGCTGCTGCTGCTGCTGCAGGTGGGTGGTAACGGAGGCAATGCCGCCGCTAACGCGATCTCTGATGAGTGCGAGGCCCAGGGCGTGGTGTGCACAGTGGTGGGTGTGCCCAAGTCCATCGACAATGACATCCTGCTCATCGACAAGTGCTTCGGTTTTGAGACAGCGGTGGAAGAGGCTCAGCGGGCGTTGCTGGCGGCCAAGGTAGGAGTTGCTGCGGGTTATGGGATTGTAGAGATCTCGGCGACGTAACGCGGATGGTTGGAGGCCACGGATTGGACCGACCCCAGCCACACGCCCTTCGGATGGCGCTGATCCGCCGGCACGACCGGCGCCTCGTGCCGGAGTGCCGGATTTCTATGAGTTTGCTACAAAATTGTGGACAAGCATAGGCTGCCTGCGCCGCTTCCATGTTGCCAGCTTCCATCCTATCTAGTCTGAACGCGTCCTGCCTTCTTCGCTTGTAGAAGAGGGGCTGGGCCCTCCTTTGCCCTTTGCCCTTTGCCGCGTTCCTGCTGCTGCTGCTGCTGCTGCTGTGTTGCCATTGCCGTGGCCTTATCCTGATCCGCGTTTTGCCGTTGCACGCTGTGGCAGGTGGAGGCCGGCAGCGCGAGGAACGGGCTGGGCCTGGTGAAACTGATGGGCCGCCAGTCGGGCTTCATTGCCATGCAGGCCTCCATGGCATCAGGTAAATGGAACTGCTGTTCATACGATCCTCGTGCTGGGGCTGTGTGGTCCTGATGCGGGGACGGGGGAACGGTTGTGTCTGTCCCGGCGCGTTCCTTGAATCCATTCGTAGCTTTGAGCCGGTGCACATGCTGGTCGAGGAAATGACGCTAAGCTCCGTGGCCCCGCGTAACCTCCTGGCAACCAACCAGGTGTCGCGGACGTGTGCCTCATACCCGAAATTCCTTTCCGCATGGACAAGCTCATCGCGCACGTAAGTGGGCTTTGGGGGCTGTTGTGAGGGAGCAGCAAATTCGAGTTCCTCGGTGCCTGGATGGGCTGTCGTTTGGTCTGACCTGCCCGTGCCCCCCCGTCAATCTTCCTGTAGGGCCCGTAGGCCCTGTGTTGAGTGTGTGCTCTGTGTAATCTCTCATAAAACCGCTCCCTGTGACCCTCTGCGCCCGCAGATTGCGAGCGTATTCGAGAAGCAGGGCCACTGCGTCGTGTGCGTGGCTGAGGGTGCCGGACAGGACCTCCTTTTGGTGCGTACCTTGAAGGGTTTGGCTGCGGGGAAGGGTGGCTCATAGGAAAAGGGCGCACCGGTGTTCAGGTTCTAGTGTGTTCAGCGGTTCATGTTAGTCTCACACACACACACACACGCACATACACAATATGGAGATACATGCGGCTTAGTTCGCTGGGCGTTCGAAGCAAGTACTATTACCACCACGAAAATGCAGAGCTAGCAATCTTTGAGGCTAGGGGCTGTCTGTGTGCGTATGTTGATCCGTGAATCAAAGTCTTTGTCAGCGTACGGATGGAGTATTCGGCCGTCCTGTAGCGCCTTGACCGCTTGGGCCGGCCGCGCATGGGGATTTGATGCGGCTTCGATGCGGAACTGAAGGGGTACCCGTGCTCTTAAACCGAGCGTGGTGTTCGCTAACGCTTTTTCCCTCGCCTTGTCACTATTGTGATACTGGAAAATGGCTGCTGCAATTGCGGTCGCTGCCGCTGGGGCCTTTATTTATTGGTTCCTTTTGATCGCGCTGCTCGCAGAACGGGGCGGCTGGCACAGATGCCAGCGGCAACCCGATCCTCGCGGATATTGGCATTTTCTTGCGCAACGAATTGAAGAAACACTTCAAGGTGCGGCTCCGGCTGCGGCGGCTTGCGGGGGGGCGGGGGGGAAATGGGTGGTTGGACACTTACGCGGAGCTGGGGGCTGCAGGTTCTTGGACCAACGGCATTGGGGCGGCCGTAGCCACGTGCGCGTCTTGGCGTGTGCGGCAATGGCATGTCTTATCACACACGCTTGTCACGGAGCGGATCTCCCTCTTCTTATCTGGTGTTGGCGCGACACCTGCTTAGTCGCCTAGCCAATGCTTAAGCCTTGCTTTCCTAAAGCATATGAAAGCGAGGTTTGGTCTCCAGGGTCTGCAGCCCGGCCATTTAGTTGGCGCCGTGCCCGCCCACCAACTTCCCGGGTTTCTGCTTTCTGCACTGTTTTGGCACGCAGGGCGACGCGGACATCAAATACATCGACCCGTCGTACATGATCCGCTCCGTACCAACTACCAGCAACGATCGCATTTATTGCAAGGTCCTCGGCCAAGGGGCTGTACACGGGGCGTTTGCCGGCTACACCGACATCACGGTCGGCCTGGTCAATACACATTACGTGTACCTCCCTATTCCGATGATTATCCAGGCGCCTCGCAAGGTGGGGTCATTTTGCAGGTCTGCTTAAGCCTCCGTCTTCCCTGGCCCTTCAGGTTGACGTGTAGGTTAATGCGTGACCCCGTGACATTATGCGCCTATGTCCCAAGGCCTAGCTCTCAAATAACAGCACCTCTGTGTTGCAATAGCTGCCCCAGATATTGAAGGTAAGCCCGCCACGCAGCGCTTACGAAGCCTGCGTTGCATGGAGCGCCTTTCCCATACAGCCGGTACGCCACTGCCTGTTGTGGCCGCGCTTAGGGTTCACTGGGGTCGTTTCTGCGTTGCCCGTGGTGCTTCTGTGCAGGTGAACCCCAAGGGCCGCCGATGGAATCGGCTCATTGCGGCCATCCGGCAGCCGGACTTCTCATGAACACTGCATACAAGGCTGTGATTCCCTCAACTCTGTCCCGTCGCCTTACACACTGCGCTCCAGAGCCTAACGGAAACGGTGGTGGTCGGCAGCATGACAGTGCAACGCGGCCGGGCAACGCGAAGCAGGCGAAGTCATTTTACGGTTGGCAATTGCCACTTGTACACGCGCGTAGATTGGTACCACCACGTTTGGTCTGTGGATCAGTCCCACCAGATCTTGTACGAGCGTTCAAAGCTGTGCACAACAACATTGCGTTGTAACCCGAGCAGGATTAGGCAGCCTTCGGCTGCTGGAGAATCATTGTGGCGCGCAGTTGAGGTTACCATAATATTGAATCGTACGTAGTCGGGTTGTAGGTGAGCATGTGCATGCTCGGAGGTATAAGAAAGTGGGGGTGCCAGTCTCAGGACTAAGCCCGCAAGTGCGTAGCGCCTTGTCCAGAAGTATGCATCATGGAACGACACACGAAGATCCTAGAAATATCCTGCATCTTGTATTATGAGGTATATTTCCCTCAACAATTTAATCTCATAGCATAGCAGCTCATCTGGGTGGTATCCCGTAGGCCGAAATGACGGAGTTATAATGGTACTTGATATCTACAAAAAATGTGCCCTGTGGAATTGAAACCTTGGGCATTGACTATGTTTCCTTTGTGTTCGCACGCTGTACGGTTGCTAGGCTTGTGAACCTGTGTAGCACCGTCCCCTCGCTGTCAGCACACACGACCGACCGTACTAGCAGGTTCACTACCACCAGTACAATCACTTAGTACACATCGCAAGGAATAACATACATGAAAAAATCTTAGTCCGTAATGCACGTTGTTATGCGGACACTCATAAACACCACGCCCGTTCGTAAAGCTGCGAATGACACCCCCCACTAGCACCGCTGGTAACCAGCATGCACAATTTCGCCCGCAGCCATGGACATGCAGTGTAGCTCTCAACATTCGATCCTCAATGCACTCTTAACTCCAAAGCGTTGTTCTCCCTCCGACACCCGTAAGCCCCGCTACAACCTCGGTGCCCACGTTGCCACAACGCCATGCGCACATAGCGGCGATCCCTAATTGCAAATTGTGCACAAGGCTGCGTCACAGTAAACGGTGCGATGGATGGCGCCGCGTTGCTGGGTTTACGCTATCGAGCAGGCCGTGAGCTTGTCCTTAAAAGACTTCTTGCCCTTCGTGCGGACTTTGCTCGGCTTCAAGTCCACGGTTACAGGACCCTCGCGAACAGGAGCGGCCTCAGAAACCTGCTCAGGGCCTTGCGCTTGTGGCTGCGCTGGAGATGGCGAAGCTGCTGCCGCTGCCGCCGCTGACCCGGGGGGTGCAGTGATGGCAGCCGCTGCTGGCTGCTGGCTTAGCTCGCCTTTCTGCAATTTTTTGTGATGCAACTCTGCCAGATAGCCGAAAACCTCCGTCACGTTTATGTTTTCCTTAACGCAAGTGCGATACAGCTTCAGACCCAACTGTCGCGCCATAGCTTCGACCTCTTCCGGAGTCACCACAGCTTGGTCGATAAGGTCAACCTTATTTTGAACCAAACACATGGCGATGTCGCCACATTCCGCGATAATTTTGTCCTTCCAGCCTTGCACGGCTTTGAAGGACTCAAGGTCTGTCGTCGAGAAAGCAATTACAGCTGCGCCCGCGCCACGATAGTATGTCCGCGTAATGGCGTCAAATTCCTCTTGACCAGCTGCAGGACATGGAAGGAGGGGGACGCGGACAGTCATAACCCTTGAAACGGCCGAGAGCTCTGCATGCTGTGTTACTTATATCCCACCTGTATCCCACAGCATAAATCGGACTTCCTCCTGAAGGGCATCGACGAATTGCGCCTTTTCTAGGAAGTCGACTCCGATGGTCTTCTTATACTCGTCTGTGAAGACGCCCTTGCAGAACCTTCGAATCATGCTGGTTTTGCCAACACCACCGTTCCCAAGCACCACTACCTTGATCTCCCTGTCAAAGTCCTCCTCCATTCTGTAATCGCCAAAGGCCCTAGGGAAATAGGTGGCTGTTGGCGATTAGCTTGTGTAACTGCAAAATACTTGGATAACAGAAGGAGCTCCTGGACTCTAGGCAACGGTGAGATGGACCTGGTCAGCGGCAGACGGTGAATCAAAGGAAGCGTGGTGAAGGAGCACAACTAAACTGTTCATGCATAAGCCTAATTTATTATAAGGCAGCTGCAAACGACTAAGGTTGGCTGCCTTCGGAATTCTGACTTTCGTTCTCAGTTACTGGCAGTACAAATTGCCGACAGCTGAATGCCGGAGCTCCAAAGGTGATGCTGAAGACAATACACACGCACGTTACGATGTTCTAGGAGCAAGTTATAAGTTTTCATTCAGACTCGACTTCTGTCAACGTTAGCCCAGGCCAAAAGTGAATGAAGGAAAAAGCAGCTGCGGTGCCTAGACGTGAGGTTGCCCTAACCCCAGTTACCGTGACGACGTGCATGTTACATCTCATTCCAATTGCCTAACACAAAGGTTGCCTGTTAACGACTTGATAGCGGTCTACGATGCCAAGGGCGAGGCCCCGTCAAGCCGGCCTGGCGCTGGTGTCTGATCTCTCTGAGGAGTCCTTTGCGGAATTTCTTCTTAAGGTTTCAAAGGTAAGGAATCAGTTCTGGAGTTCGCTTCGTGCGGGGGCTGCGGAAGGTGGATGGCAAGAGCCGGGGACGTGGACATGACCGGGGCTTGCTGGCCACAGAAGCCGAAGGCTGGAGTCGAGGGCATCGCCGAACTTACCAGGCAGCAGCTCCTAAATGTCTGCACAGCTCTGGCGCTGCAAGTTGAGAAAGCGGTGCCTGCGGCCACCGACATCTTGGCTGAGGGGGACATACGGGCAGCTGAGGTACGCGACCGTTGGAGTGTGCGCTCCCATGTCTTTGCCAGCCATGCCCATAGACGGTGATTGGCTATAAGTAGCTACGAGCCGTTTGCAAACCTTCGGCTGTCTGTTTGTGGGTTGCTCCTACAGGAGGCCATCCTCATACTCCATGGTGCAGCCGCTCTGGCACTGGACCTCCTGACACACAGCCAGCAGCCGCCCCCCGAACAACTCCTCGACGCTGCTGTGATACTCCATGATGGCGTGCTCATTGTAGGTGAACGAACGAATTCCATTACAACGTGCGGTTGTTTTTCTTCATGATCGCTGCTTGTGTCCTGGAACTTATCGGTGCACAAAGCTGAATGCCGCTTGCCCTGGGCCCCAACAAAGCGCCAGTAGGGGATGTGGCGTCTTTCAGGGCGTATCGGTGTAGGCCAGGACAGCTTGCATTGGACACCGTACTTACCGGCAGCGCCGTATTTTTAGCGAAGATTGTACCCCTTTTAGTGAATGTACAACGGTGTAACGGGAGGAGAGCACCCGCCGTCCTCTTGAAGGGGCTTGCATGAGCATCAATGTGCAGTTGAGGCCATGTGTATGTTGCTCATCCCAGCCGCGCTGGCACTGCAAGTCATAAAACTTCATATTTTTCATCTAATGGCCACCAGGACGTTCCATGGCTTGCAAGTTATGGCACACGTGCCTCCCATCTGAAGGCGCTCTCCTCTTGGCATCTACACATAAAGGGGCGTTTCTTTTTCGCATGGCGCGCCTTCTTCTGTCCCGGCGTGTGAAGTTGCCCTACTTGCCCGCCAAACCCCGTACAGACAGACATGCATCCCGTGTTGGAGAAGTTGCAAATGGAGATGCAGGATGCTGTTATGCGGTTGTGCTGCGTCTGGTGGGAGCGCCAGCTGCCCGGTAACGAGTCCTTGGTGGCGCGGACCATTCCATATGCGCTGGTGCGTGTGCGCGTGGAGCTCTGGTGGGGCTCTGGTGGAGCACGTGTGCGTGCGTGTGTGTGTGTGTGTGTGTGGCGGCGTTTTGGTCACAATTCTCTGGTACCCTTGTGCCATTGTGCGCTTCCCAACGCCCACGCGCTTCCTGCCTGGTGCCTGCGTGCCTCCGGAAGGTTGTGCAGGGCCGCGATACTTTGACGGGACTTAATTCTGTGCATGGAGGGTTCCGTATCAAATGAACAACTTCCCGCGTGAGCCTTTGGAAGAGATGGGATTGGCGATAGTCACAGAAACGACTTCGGCTTGTGCGATTAGCTTGACCCAGCCCAGCGTCCACATCCGGATACGTCCCCAGATATCGCTCACGTCACGTCTTATGACGCGTGAACGTTGTCAATTCAACATGAGCTCTAATGTACAACCCTTTCCCGTCACCCCCGCGCCGACCCAAATTTCCCGTGCCCAACCATGGCCTGCCCATGATACCCCTGCGTACGGCAAATTGTACGGTTTGCCTGTACTTCATCGTTGTTCAGCTCCGGGCGATCCAGAGCCTGGATCACAACCGCACGTCCATGGTGCACATGTGCTACATCGTTCGGGGTGCCCTGGAGCTGCTAGATTTTGAGGATGAGACCATTCGTGATACGAAGCGCCTGCTGCTGTGCGCCGCCATGCACCCGTCCTTCCTGCGGGAGCCGGAGGGCCGCCGCTTCATCGCCGGGCTGTTCAAACTGGAGCCTCAGATGACCCAGGAGCTTGGTGCCATCCTGCGGAACCAGGTACCGATGCGTCTTTTGATATCCGTTGTGTGCACCCTCCCTTGAGCCAACATCATGCCATGAGTGGTTAACGAGCCCCTAATGGATAAGAACCCGTGGTCGTGACGAGGTTTCTGATGTTTTGAGATTTGAATGCACACGCGCTCGCTGGGTCTTTGCTAATTGATGTTTCATTTTGTTGTCTTGGGCCTGGGGCGTTGCAGATTCCATCGGGTCAGCGCTTCGCGCTGGAGGCGTACGGCGAGATCCTGTTCCGGGCGTGGAGGGACACCGTGGGGCCCTGTGCGGCGGTGGTCGAGGCGGAGTTGCAGGGACTGATGCAGGCTGCGATCCTGGCGAGCACACCGGCCTTGGCTGGGGCGTTGCGGATCGTGCTGAACGGCCTTCACAGCAAAAGGTAAGGGCGTGGAGGTCATATACTTCAGCGGTACTCCAGCAACCTTTTGGAGTGCAAAATTGCGTGGCTGGCTGCGTTACTTCGCCTACTAGGAAAGGGGATTCGCCTTGCAGCACACTAGGCCGGTAGAGCTGTTTACGTAAGGCGACTGAGTGGTTTTCGTCGGTTACCAACACTAACTGCCAAAGTGTGGCCGCCCAATGTTTGGCGGGGCTTGGTTATTGGTTATTGCATATGCGCTCACAAGGCCATCATGCTGATGTGTGCCGCGCAGGGCCGCGAGATAAAGTAAAGGATTAATTCCTCTATTAGTATTGTGATTACTTACAAGGTGGGATACAGTTCAGGTAGAAATAACATTATCTACCTGTGCTGGATCCCATCTTCCTCTGTCCAAACACGTGCCATCAGCCACCGCTGTTGCTACTGCCGTTGCCGGTGTCGCCAGGACCCTTGAGAAGCGCCTCAATCCGGCACTCGTGCGGCTGTACGATCCCATCCTGCCGCGGGCCTTTGGTGCGGCCAACGCTGAGGTACGGCGCAACGCCGTACACCTGCTGGTGGCGGCCTTCCCCATCATCGTGAGTCGCAAGGGGCGGCAGCCGGGGCGTGGGGATGTGTGCAGGCAGGATGTTGTAAAGCATGAGCAGGCATTGAAGGCTCGGGCATAAAGCGATGCGATGTCAAAGCCAGGCGTCCTTTGCGGTGCACAGCACAATGACTTATTAGCGGCGGACCTCTGCGGCGGCACAGGAAACGGCAGACCGCAGGTGGGCAACCGTGCTTACACCCTTATCCATCATCTCGTCCATGGATTGGCACCCCGCCGCCATTGCCGCCGCTGGGACTTCTGTTTTTTCGGTGTGCCATGTGGTGACTATGTCTCCAATGTCAATGCACTGCAGGACACCGATGCCCCCCGGGATGTCAACAACGTCCGACTGACGCAGCAGCTGGGATTCCTGATGGACGGCCTGGCGGACCCATGCCCCTTCGTACGAGAGGCGGCCGTGGAGGGGTGCTGTCGCTGTCTCAATTTCTTCTGGGAGATTGTTCCTGCTCCCACTAGCGCCAAGATGATCAGCGAGATGACTTGTGGGTATGGGGTGGGCACGGCCGACGGGCCAGCGGGGCAAGTTGGTGTTGGTAAAAGGAAGAAGGATCACGTAGGGCGGTGGCGGCAATGGCGATCGCGGTGTCGCGCCAGGCTCTCCTGGCTGGGGCATTGGACTGGGGGTGCTGCTGCTCCAGCTGTGCCCCAAGGGTTGATTATCTATTATAAATTGTTATTGTATACTGTTCCATGGAAAAAGGTAAAGTATTACGAGGCGAGCGATTCTGGCTAGCAGTGAGCAGTAGTGGAAGCGCTCCTGTAGGAAATTGCTGAACATAGCTGGCTGGCACGGTCCGAGGAGTCGAAGCCATCTATGCGGTCGCGGATGTGGTGGCTGTGCGCATCAACCAGCAGCAGCCAAAGTAACGATGATATCGATCGTCAAAGGATTGAGCGCGGACTGAACGAATTGCGCTTGGCTCCGTCAGTTGCAAAGAGACACGGCGTGCTTGCGCACGGAAGCCATATCTCAGCCCCACTCCGTGCCGGGCGTTTACGCGCATACTCTGCCGCTGCCATCATGCCATTTTGGTGACCACCTGCAGGCAAACTGGCGTATGACGGCTCCTCACGGGTTGTACGCATCGCGGTCCTGCGGGGCCTGTGTAAGCTCGTAGATAGCCAACACGCGCAGCCGGTCCTTAAGGTAAGTAGGTTGATAGCATGAAATAAGGGGGACGCAAGGCGTCGTGTTAGCCGCGAGCTCTTCTCCCTCTCATGATCTGCCCACGCCATGCTGCCGTCGTTCGTTCCCCGCCGCGCGTCCTGAGTCTGTGCGCGACCATCCCAAGAGCTTTCCGCTCCCCTGAAACACTACGCTTGCAACCTGCTGCCCGCAGCTGCAGCTCGGCCGCCGACGCCACGGCTTTTCTTTCTCCCATGCCTAGACACGCTGACACACCGACACATGGTATTCTGCTGGATCTGAAAACACCATCACATCCCAGTTCTGTATCCTTATGCCATGTCCATTGCCCCCATTCCTCCCCTGCAATGCCGCCGCCATCACTGCCACCATTGCCGCGCCTGCCACACTTCTGCTCCTACCGCAGAAAGCGCTGCCTGAGATCTCAGGGCTGCTGCAGGACAGGGACCCTGGGGTCCGTGAAGCGCTGGCTGACCTGTTGGTGGCGGTCAGCGGCTCCCGTGGACTGCAGTTCTGGGGCGTGGTACCCCCGGAGGAGTTGCTGGAAGTGATTGCGGTGGACAAGGCACCCGGGGTGACGCGCAAAATCTCCAAGATGCTGGTGCCCAGCTTCTTCCCAAACGCGCAGGAGGGCTCGGTGGGTAACGCAGGCTACGCTACGTGCTACTACGATTTGTTTTCCAACGTGAAGCGACGCGTGGCTTTGGGCATGCATGCCTACCGGCGTGGGCATGTGTTTTTTCGTTACGCACGTCCCGATATGTGTCTGGTATGTGCAGGCGCGCCTGGGTGCACTGCTTCGATCGAAGCCCGCTGCAGGGCTGTCTTTTTGCCGCAACATGGTGGCTCGCTTCTACCCACGCGACCCAGGGGTCATGGGCCAGGCCTCATCTAGCACGGAGTTCACCGGGTCAGTGCCCCTGGAGCAGATCCTGCAGTTCGCCAGCCAACTGGCGGCACACCTGCTGGCCACGGCACCGCGCCTGGGCTCTTCAACTACAGCAGCCGCCGCGCAGCAACAGACAAAGCGCAATGGAAAGGCCAAGGCAGCCAAACGCCAAGGCAAAGCGGGAACGAAGCGCGCGAAGAAGAAAGCCCCTGCGCCCCCCAGCAGTAGCTCTGACGGAGAGGGCCGCGGTGGGGAGCAGCAGGTATGTCGTGTGTGACGGAGAGTTGGGCCCCAGGGGAGGGTTTTACTGGGCATTTTCCGGCTTTGTTCGCTGGCGGCACTGCAGCTTGTTGGGAGGCGTGGACTATGAACGGGTTGCATGTGCCGGAATGTAAGGGGTGAGCGTCACTTTTTCCAAACCGCTTAGGGAATATTAAGGAGGCATGAAAACTTACGACACTGCGTGTGCTACCTTTGATGCGCGCAGGCAGCAACCGACGCCGGAGCTGACAACGGCGTCGCCGCCGCGGCGCGAAATCAGACAGAGGACGATGAGGATGTGGTTCTTCAGGTCCGGTGCTGTGCTTCGCGTTTTGTGCCCTTTAGCCAAGCTATTTGTCTGGCTGTGCGATGTCGCCGAGCGCCAAGTTAGTGGACTTGGTGGAGCTCCTTTCCTACTACGCCTGCTACATACCTGGCCTCGAGATACCCGGGGATGGCGCATTTTGGAAGATTCTATCATGTATTCATGACCACCAAATTTCTACCCATAGAGCAGCACAGTAAGATGTTGCCCACCAGTGCCAATTTGACCATTGCACGTTGCGTTTCCCTCTCTACAGCCGCTGCTGCTGCTGCCGCTGCTGCTGCCGCTGATGATGACGATGCTGCTGCTACACAGGACGCCACTGCGGAGACGGAAGAGGGCTGGATGGCCATCCTAGAGGGCCTTACGGTGGTTGTAGACGGCCTTGGTGCGGCAACAATCCACATGGAGGAGTGCAGCGCCAAGGAGCTGGAGGAGGCAGTTCCAGGGCAGACCATGATGCAGCTGCTGAAGGTCGCGGAGGAGCAGTTGCGAAAGCCCCAAGCAGTGTAAGCAGCATGCGCATCGTCCGTCGGCGAGTTACTGTGTGTACATGTTGATCTTCCTATACCACCTGCCGCCTCCCTTTGACGTGCGAGGATGCGGCAGTCATGTCCCTAGACAACGTACCGACCAAACCGGCAGACAGCTTAACATGCAAATTAAGATTGCCGGTTGCCAATCGCGCATGTTTCATCAGCTGCGTGTCTCGTCACTTCAAGGATACATTCACGCATAAACGCGCTGCCTCCTAAGGGGGCCCCCACCTTTCGGTGTGTTGGACCCAGATGGTAATTTTGCCTGCAACTATTTTATGTCCCAGACTCCCCGCTCTCGCTGCGGTATACGTATTTGTCGAATACCGGCATGCATCGCCCATAGGCCGCCTGGCGGCATACAAACACATAATCCATCCCTCCAGGATCACCACACACCGCGTGGCGTCGCGCTGTTGTCGTGTCGCACCGCAGGCAGCTGGTGCTCCAAATGGTGGCATCACTTCACTTCACGTCCGGCGCGAAGCACGTGCGAGCCACCCTGTTCGAGCGCCTGGCGGCGGGAACATTGCCAGGTACCGCTTTGGGGTCTTTTAGGCGTCGGAGTCTCCATCGTGCTGACTGGACGCATGGGGAGAAAAATAAGAATTTGTAGGGCAAATAGCGCGCTTCGTCTTTACTGTCCGCGGCCTGCTGAGATTTGCCCCGGGTCGCGAGCAGTTCAGTTGTGTACCAGTGCCCCTCTCCTATCTCTTTGCCTGCCGGAAGAGAGAGGGGGCCTCTGCGGGGTGCTGCGGCGCCTGACACACAACCGCACGTGCTGAGATTATAACGCTAGTTCCGTTAAGGCTACCGTGGGCTTTGCATTCTTTGTAAGCACCGGTCTGTAACACGCTAACACACACACACACACACACACACTCTATTGGCTGTACGCAGGCTGCAAGGCGGCGGCTGGGGACGACGAAACCATGGAGGTGTGTTGTGTATGGGCGTAGGCCCAGGAGCGGCCTCAAAGCTAAAAACAAGGGCATTGACCGGCCCACGTGCTAGCCTCGAGTCTGCGTTCACCCTCACGACGTCGGGCCGCGCACCCAGCCGCCGTCGACACATTAGTTCGCCTCTGCCTGTCCACCAACTTGTCCATTTCACTGGCGTGCCTTCAAAGCCTCCTTGAAAGCCTCCGTCGCACCCAGTTTATCAACAATCACTCGTTCATGAGATCTGCTCCAATCTGCTCCAATCCCCCGGTGATCCTCCCGCATCCGGTCGTTGTGCGCGTGTGGTGCTCTGTGGGATAGCTTGACGGTCATCGGGGTCCTCAAGGCCACGACGTGGGGATCCTTTCCCAGATGCTCAAGGTGAGGGGAATGCAGACCTTGCGGACCTTGGGTTTTACTTGCATCTGTGTACTGGCTTGAGTTGTAGATGGCGTGGTGCACTAGTGTGTTGGCAGCAGCACGGCATGGCCATTATTTCCCTTCATCTTCTAAACAAGCACTCCTCCGCGCTGTTTGTCTTGGTGATACTTACATACGCACGTACATACGGATCGGTTAGTGCTCAAAGTTTGCTCCCAAGGGTTGTCTTCGCGCCACGCATGCAGCTCAACACGGCGTCCTCGCCCTAGCTTTGCAATGCGCCATGCGTCAACTACTGGCCTTCCCCGGTGCGACGACGCCACCGCTAAGCACCACCACTGAGCGATACAAAGCAACCAGCTCGTTGTGTGTTTTCACGTGTACAGTTTTACGAAATGCTTCTCACATTTGCAGACGCTCGCAACGGGCTCCAACGCGCCCAAGCTGGCGGCACTGCTGGCGGCGGCATTGGGCGTGCGGGAGCCATTGCCTCTCCGCAAGCCAGGTAGGGCCATTGCCCACTACCGTCCTGCCACACAGAATATATGTCTGCTGAGCTGCTTAGACAGACAGTCTTTTTAAACCCCGCCTTGGTGGCGGTAGGCTTGGCAGTAAGCGACTTAAAGCAGATGGCGCGATGGCAGACGCAGAGCGCAAGTGTTTACACGCGACACGACACGGCCACAGGTTGTCATGCACTTCACTTTGGCACGGCATCCCCTTCTCTCCAGTTTCTGAACAACGTGAATGTCGTTGCTGCTGCCTGCTGCCTTGCTGCTGCCTGCAAACCACGGTTGGTTTGCTGGTGGTCAGTGGCGTCGAAGAAAACGGCCAAGGCGGCCGCGGGCGACAGGGAGGGCCGCAGCGCGCTGGATCAGCTCCTGGGTGGGAGCGGCGGCGGCATGGGGTTGGACGGGCATGGTCGCAACTGCGACGAATGTGATGACGACATGATCTGCCTTGGCTGCAAGTGAGGTGATTTCGGAACGATAGCCTGGAAGTATCTCTCTCTTTTTCCTCTTTAGGCAAAATGACATTTCAACTGCCCACCACAGTCTTGGCAACTCGCATAAGCTGCTCCTACTTCCTACATTGCTTACTTTGCTTATTTGGTGTATTCTAGCTTTACAGAGGACCAGGAGGTCAGGTGTTATAGGCCGCCTTGCCGCTCCGTGCCACCCTAGCTGGCCAACACGCGCTCCCGTGCCCCCTTCCGCTTACTCCACCTCTACTGCTTTGCACGCCAAAGATAGTGGTTCTTGTGGGCCTCCCCCTTACCTCCCCACCTTGTTTGCCGGTGCGCAGGCGTGCCGAGCCGGCAGATACGATGCTTCTCTGCGACGGCTGCGACGCTCCCTGCCACACGCGCTGCCTGCGACCGCAGCTGCAGGAGGTCCCTGAGGTGGGTGTTTGTAACGGCGGGTAGGAATTAGGTGCCCTGAATCCAACATCCCCGCCCCCGCCTCCGCCCCTGCCCTAAACATGTTGATGTTGTTACAGGGTGGTTAAGCTTCACCAGTGGCCTCCTTCCCGAGGCAATTCCCTGCTCTCCCCTGCTCGAGGGGCAACCTAAGCCATTCACCCCATCCGACTTCAGAGTGTACTCTTTGAGTTTGGCAACTCACCACCAGCATCCAACCAAATCTAGCGGATCAACGGCGCCTCAACTTAGTTCCTGGTCGGCTCGCAAGTTGATTTTATCACGTCCTACACTGTCCACAAGATGGGGGGCCACCTCCCATTTCACCACCTCTCAAACACCCGAGAGGTCACCACATGTTGTTCGTGCTCACCTCCCTCACCCTGGCCCGCGCAGGATGCTTGGTTCTGCTGGCAGTGTGAGTCGCAGCTGCAGGCGGTGCGGTTGCCCGCCGCCGCGGCGGGACGCTGTGTGTGTCTGCTGCTGTTGCACGAGGAGGGCCGTGCGCTGCTATGCGGCCACCCGGACTGCAATGCCATTATCCAGGTGCGCGTCGGTCGGTCGATTTATCCAGCCACCTTCGTGCAGCGGGTGTGAAGGCCTGTCGCCATGCGGTGGCGGTCGTTTGGATTTAGGCGGGGCGAGTTATGGGCGCCACCGTGAGATGCGCACTAGCGACTGCCGTAATTTGGTGCAGCGGGACATGGAAACATGTCTTACGTGACAGAAGACTCATTGCGAAGTGGACTATTGCAAGCCAACCGGCCTCGTACACAGTACGACGCCCAGCCAAAACAACCGCTTTGTAAGCCGAATGCAGGAAACATCGGTTTCCCTTTTCTCTGCAAGCTACAAGTTTTGGGAAAGCCGATAGTTTACCACATCGTTGACACTTGATGATCTGTAGAGGTGCGTCTTCTGAGTGCGGTTGTGTGCCCTTTCGTGCATCCATGCAGGCCATGCAGCAACTAGCCTTAGCCGAGGCGGACGAAATCTTCCGCCTGGCGCAGACGGGCGCCGCCGACGAGGCGGATAGCCCGGCGGCTACACAACAAGACAGCGACGGTGCTGCACTCTTGGGCGACCCATGGGGTGCTCTCTCCCGCTACTGCCGAGCGGCGCTGCACCGGGCCATGGCGGCACTCTACCAGCAGTGCAACGGCGGCGGCGGCGATGGCGACGATGCAGATGACGTTAACGGGATGCGGACTCCGGCATCTGCGGGCCGCAAGAACCGCCGCAGCCGTAGCCGCCTACGCAATGGGTCGGAATCAGGCGGGGAGCAGCCTGCGCCGTCGAAGGCGGCGGCGGAGGCGGAGGCGGAGACACCGGGCGGCGGCGGAGCGGCGGCGGAGGCTGCGCTGAGCGGATTTTTTGAGGTCGTGCCGGTTTTGGAGCTGGCTATGCAGGCGTGTGGCCGCCTTACGGAGCTCGTCTTGGTGCGTCCTCAGGGTGTACGCACTTATTATCTGTAATGTTACAGAGTGGGAGGCTTCTGGGCCGCTTTATCACATTGTCAGTTGTACGATTTATCATCTTATAGCACCATCCACCACTACCACACTATACTTCGCCATACGAACTGTAAGTCCAAGGCGGCGGGTCCAGCCGTCTAGGACCCCTCCTCATCCATTCACCCGAACAACCGAAGAGACGGAGGGTTCGGCAATCGCCACCAATCCAGCGTGCGAATCTGGTCCATCAACTGCGACCTCAACTCCACATCTCAGCAGCTAGCCATAATCTCGCGCTCCCGACTAATTCGGGGGTCTCCCCAGGAATCGAACCCAGGATCTTCAACCGCGAATCGCAGTAGTGTCAACCCAGACCAGACTTATTATCTGAATGGCGTGGCTCGGGGGGCCTACCGGCCGGCTCGTCGGCATCCCGGCTGTTGGACGCAATCCCTCCTCACCCACCTGCCCATTCACCTCGCCTTTCTTTGCTCCTTTACTGAATCGCGTCCCTACGCATCTGTACACGTGTGTACGCGTATGTACGTATGTGCACATGTCACACCCGCTTGTTAGGTCGTGAAGGTTGCTCTTGCCAAACCAACTGCATCCGCCCAGGAAGCAGGAACCCTGTGCTGCACCTCACACAACAACCCCCGCAACAACAGCCCCACGAATACACAAACACACGCGGACGTTTCCTCCTCTCGCACCTCACGCACACACACACACCAGGCGGAGCCCTGCGTGACAGCGCAGCTGGCGGCTCTGCAGTACAGCCAGGGTCTGCTCCGCGTACTCCATGTCGTGCACCAGACCGAGCTCCTCAACATCAGCGGCCAGTACGTCTCCACGGTATCGTGTCTGTGCAACGCCCAGGCTGTGCTGGCGCACACGGTGCTCAGCGGCCTTGCCGACCAGCCGGCCGGCGGCTCACCGCAGCAGCAGACCTGCCTGGCTGCTACTCTCCACGTCCTGCTGGGCCTTGCGCAGCAAATGACGGACGCCGTCCGCAGCTGCGGCGCAGCCGCAGCCGCCAATTGCGATGACGAGGGTCGATCGCCATCGGGCAGGAGGACGGGCGCGGAGGTGGCAGCATCTTCGGAAGAGGGTGCTGATGCGGACATGGGGCCGGGGACGACTGGCGAGGAACGTGAAGGCGAGCTGCCGCCGCCGGGTGTGGCAGTGGAGGCGCTGCTGACTTCCCTGATGCTGCTGCTGTGCCATGGGGCGGTGGAGCCGATACTCAAAGGACCTGTGAGTGGCTGTGGGAAAAAGGTTGCGGATGAAGATGGGCGGGGTGGATGCAGTGAACAGGACAGGACAGCTTCGGGCGCGGGTAAATCCTTCCCTTTGGTATCCGCTGTGCCTGGCATGACCTGGGCCCGGTGCTCAGCTTAGTGTTGGCGATGATGCGCTATGAAAAGAATACCCAGGGCGCGTTTGCGATCCAGGTAGCGGCCAGGGAGTAGATATTGTGGTCTTTGCTGGCGCAGCCGGCGGCTTGTCCGGCCCCGGGAGGTTGCATGGTGACCCGTGGTGCCGAGTGGCCTGGGCAGCTAGGGAGGGGTGGATGTGAAACGGAAGACTAAACCTCCCTCCCCCGTTTTCGATGGTAAAAAATTCTCTTCATGCCGCCACCTTGCCTGATGTTACCTTTCTGACATGACCTGGCGGTCCCTGTGCCCGCCGAGCCTGCCAATCCTTGAGCGCCCCGGCGGTGCGCTACGCGAGTAAGAAGTGCTACAGACGTAACGGTATGTACCCCAACGCAGGTCCGCGCGGGCGCGGCCGTCCTGATCGCCGAGTTGCTCGCGACGACACACCGGGTGAGTCTGACACCGCCGGGCCCTACTCCTTAGGAAGCCTTATTGCATCTGGAGGTCTGTCGACTGGTGGCATGGAAAAGGTCGAATCGAACGTAAACCTTCCGCTAGAGCCTTCTTATCAGATTCGTTTCATGATGTTTGTGGGGACGAAGTACTGCCGTTCTTCTTCATTAGCCGTATCTCGCGACTGGGCGAGGCGCCTGTGCAGCGACGTTGTCCTAATCCTTGCGCAACGCCCTACTCTACATTCAACACGCGGGACGTGTACTCCCTTATCTATACAAACCCCCTCTTCTCGGCCTTTCGGTTCCTCTTTTGGACAGGTCTCCAGCAGCAGCTGGCTGGGCACCCTCTGCCGGTTAGCGGGTCAAGCGTTGGCTAGCGACCCGCGGGTCGCTGTGGAGCTCCAGCAGGTGCTGCTGCGGCCACCTCGAGCCCAGGAGGCGGCGGAGGGCGATGGAGGTGGTGAAGGCGATATAGCTGATGACCGGGGAGCGGACGGGGAGGCTGCAGGTGGCAATGGTGGTGAAGGCGCTGCTGCTGCTGTGCGTCCAGTGCGCCGCCGCGCGCGTGGCATCGGTGGACAGAAGAAGGAGGCAACGGCGGCAGCCACAGCCGCAGCGAAGGCGCTGCAGGACGCATCGGCTAAGGTTTCGGAGCTGCTCCTGCGGGAGAGTCAGGCGGTTGGCACCGTGGCGACGGTGCTGGTGCGTGTGTGTGTGGCGCGCAAGGTACGCGAAGGCAGCAGGGGGGGGCCGGGGGTAAAGCAAAACTCTCTGGGCATTGCTGCTGCTGCTGCTGCTGCATCTGATATTCCCAACCTCCTCTTCCTCGTCCTCCGACAGGTACACGGTCGTGCTATGCTGTTGCTGGCCCGGTTGGCGGGCAAGGCGCTGATCCGTGCAGCCGCCGCGGGCAACTCACCTGGCGAGGAGGAACCGGCCAAAGATGCGGCAACCGGTGACGTTGAGGCCCACGGCTTGATGGCCTTAGGTGCGACCGCCCTCCTTACCTTATGCCAGGCTGCCTGTCCTGACGCCGCCGCGGCGCCGCAACAGAACCATTCGCGCCAGTTGGGTCCACGGGCCCGCTGCGGGGCGCTCGCACAGGAGGCGGCGGCGCAGGCGGCACGCGCAGAGGCGGAGGCGGCCGCCAAGGCCCTGGACGTACTGCAACGTACGGTGGCGGCGGCAGCACCGCCGCCACAAAGCCAGGATAAGCGAGCACAGGCACCAGAGCTGCAGCCGCAGGACGGCAGCATGGGACCGCAAGCTGATAATGACCGGATGGGGGGCGGTGACGACGCCGCGGAGGCGGAGGCCGAGGCAGCGTTAGTGGCGGCGGCGGATCTGCCGATTGGGCTGTTGCAGGCACGACTCCTGGCGAGGCAGCTTGTGAGGGGTTTTGCTGCGCGCTGAAGAGGCGGAGCCGTCGCCGTCACCGCATGCACCCGGCAGCTATGAGCTAGCAGGTCTGGACCTGGACTTGGGGCTGCTGGGTTGAGTGAAGAGGAGGAGGAGGAGAAGGAGGAGGTGGAGGACATTTGGCTGACTTGTGATGCGTACAGTCCTGCTGCCGAACGGGCAGTCGGGGACAGCAGTGGGGCCTAGCCATCCTCCTCCTCCTCTTCTCCTCCTGTTTCCCCAGGAAAGGAGGAGTTGCTTCGAGGCAGCGCGTCTTATTGTTATTGTGGTTTAGAAGGGACTATAAAGGTGTTTTGAGGTGCGCGATGACGAGATGCATCAATATGATTAATGCTGCTTAGTTGAGGTCTGTGCTCTGTGCATGTGAGGACGTGCTTCCCGTGTGCTCCTGCGTGCGTGAACTGCGTGGACTGTCCGTCCGTTGCACAAGCTCCCCATATCCTTTCTATGAGCGGCACGTAACGTGTCTCCTAGTGGCCACGTGACCATTTCGGCATTTGCACAAATATGTGTACGTGTACCGAGATATATGTGCGATTTCGAGCGTGACGTTGCCTTCGCGGATGTCCCTCTCGCGTTGGGACTGAAACAGCTTGTTTGCTGGGAGCAGCACGCAGGTGGTGCACCCGCCCCCGCCTACGACAGCCCCTGGACACCCACGACAAGACACGGAGATGGCTGGAGGTAAAAACGTGGTCAGTTAGTGAGACCTGGCGTCGCACCGCCTGTGGAAAGAATCTGTAGGAAAGATGTCGACAAGTTCAGCAATCTGCCCTAAGCATCATAGTGCGCACGTATATACGTGTTGTGTGTCTGTGCGTGAGTGAGTTACGTGCGTTGAGATGAAGCTGAAGGATACCATGTCATGCACGTTAGTGTGTACGACCTCTAGTTGAAGTAATCCCATGAGCCGTGTGATGAAAAGACGAGTGTGCGAGCGCACACGGCCATTTGCATTAACAGCGAGCCACCATTCATGTTCCAGGAATACACCCCTAAGTGTTAAGATCTTGTGGCACAAGTGCACACGCCATCTATGCATGGCGGAGTGAATCAGACAGAATCACACTTTAAACACTCATGTTTCTGTGCGGTTATCTCAAGAGCTGCCCAATCCGGCATGGTTCCCGTTCGTCCATCGTCCCCGTACTGTACATGAGCTTATGGGGTCTTGTGCATTTTAATGTGTGAAACGTTTGATGGGCGGCTGGGTCCTGCTAGTGTGATGAGCCAAATCCAGTTATAGCCCAGTAGTAAGTACTTTTGAGTGCTGAAGAAGGCGCGTTGATGATCCTGCGGGGCTCTCCGGCCCCATCGCTCCACCGTAAAATGATCCTCCGTTTCCCCCTTTTCTGTAATCCAGCCACCCAGATATCTATTCTCCTGTTCAGGAGAAGCCGAGCTGGTTAGCTTCCTGTGCCTGGACCCACACCTGTCGAGCCCACCACCGAGGGGCTGATTTCTCCCCTTCCCAATCTTGTGCGGTAACTCTCTTAAGCACTCTAAAGTTAATTCGGTCAAAAGTGCAATAAGCCATGGGATAGTTTTACGACCCCGGTTTGCAAGCATCAACACGGAACATGAATTACAGTGGTGGTTTTTGCCGAAGTCTGCGATGGCCAAGGCATCATCAAAACCGATTTCCTCGAACAGCCACCGGTGGAAGCACAAGGACAGTTAAAGCTTTCGCAACAGCTAGGGCATTCTACGCATCGATACTATAAATAAATATTGCCACAGATGCGATGTGGAAAGGGCGCATCACCAAGACCGCTGCTACCGCCCCTGCGCCTTTTTCCAAGACGCGTAGCGCAAGGTGACCTGCGAATGGTCCACTGCCAACCCACGCCGCTCAATAGCACTAACAATCGTCAGCAGTGGATGATGGAAGCGCACAAGTAGATGTGGTTGATGTGATGCCATGTGTTCCGTGGGGCCCCCGGGGGCCCCCGGGGGCGAAACACAGCAGGAGCTGCACTGCTGTTTAGGAGAGCCTTTGTGTTAACAAAACAAACGCACACACATATGCACACACACATACACACACACGCACACACACACACACATACATACACCGTTTACGGGACCGGGGATGTGGTGCCATTCGCGTCCCTAGAATATGAACATGAACACCCCGATGAATTGGCATGACATTGTCTTGATGGCATTGATTTGCATATCCCATATCGCAGAGTACACTGATCCTGTCGTACTTCTTGAAGCTGTGGATGTTCGGGCAGAAACGCCGCAAACACCCGCAAGCCTCCCCCGGCCTCTTCAAAGAGACCGCTAACACCGCAGTTCTTCTGAGTGAGGGGGGGTAATATTTAGGGTTTGACTAACTCAGGGCCCCACCACCACGAGAGCCACCAGGAGGCCATAACGCCACACGAATCCTTGATTGCATCATGTCACACAATTATCCTTTCCGCACTTTCCGTACTTAATCATATAATTTTGTACTTGCACATAGCCTGGCGGGGCATGGCACATTGTTTATGCCCTACCCTGACGATTATTCCCTTTAGTTCCCCTTTAATTCCCCAAAGGGGAAGACGAAGGGGAAGAAGAAGAGCCAGGGGCCCCCTGACATCTTAGACATTAGATCTTTCGTGGATGATAATGATGAACACTTGCAGATGCACATACGCATGGACATGCCTGCCAACAAGCACACCCGCACCCATACACACAGTCTTGCGAGCTGTGCCATCAAGACGTCCAGGAATCAAAGAAACATATCACTTGCAGCGCAGCATCTTGGCTCCACCCACAATCCTAATAAAAAGAACATCCCAAGGACTTCCCACAGCCGAGCAGCCGCCCGCATGCCCACATTATATTAAATCACGGCCCCATTAGCATGACACGAAATAATTTTTAACCAGGTTCACTTCTAAATTAAGTCCCATTACCGCTCCTTGCACACCGACAACAACAGCGCAGCAGCAGGGGCCCCGTCTTTAGTAGACGTCTGCCAGCGTGGAGTTGCGGAAGAAGCGACCGTGGATGCGGCGGGCGATCGCGTACCCAAGCGCCATGCCGTCCTCGTTCGACTTGCGGAAGTGCACGCCCGCGAACACGCGGCTCATGCCCACCTCCAACACTGCGGCCCGGAAGTTGGGGTAGCTACGCACACCTGCACTCGGCGCACTCAGCGAGTCGGAGGTGAAGGGCGTGGAGGCGCCCAGATGCGTCTCCAGGATGTACAGCGCGGCACCTGAGGTGCACATGTGGCTGGAGACGTACTCGGGGTCGATTGGGGTGGTCAGCAGAGGTTCCCAGGCGGGGTCGGCTGCGCGGACGCCGTGATCGGTTTGGATGGCGGTGACGGGGCGCCAGAAGAGCTCCCGGTACTTGACGCGCCAGCTGCGCGGCGAGGGGTGGTGCGGAGAGAAGAGGGTGCATGGCGAGTGAACGGATGGATGGATGGATGGATGGATGGATGGATGGATGGATGGATGGATGGATGGATGGATGGATGGATGGATGGATGGATGGATGGATGGATGGATGGATGGATGGATGGATGGATGGATGGATGGATGGATGGATGGATGGATGGATGGATGGATGGATGGATGGATGGATGGATGGATGGATGGATGGATGGATGGATGGATGGATGGATGGATGGATGGATGGATGGGTAAGGTTCTTTTGTGCTGAAAAGGCATCGGTAGCATCCTCGGAAAAGAAGGAAAGCAGCAGAGAAGCAGCAAGTGCAGGAGAGGGGGCCAACTCCAGGAGGAGTCTGCGTGTGAAAAAAAAACGTCCGGCGTTTCCGGGCGCGCCTTAGCCTCCTGTCAAAAAAACATGTGCACCGTGAATGACCGCAAACTGAGTAGAATCCTCAATGAGGCGGATGCACGTGTGTCTTTTTTGCGTGCGTTGGTTATGGGGGAATGGGGGGGAGCATCAGCTGTGAGAAGTAAGGAAGGGGGACAGAGGCGGCACAAGAAAACACAAGAGGCAGTCCGTGCGATGGCGCGCGTGGACCCCTTACCAGGCGACGGCAGTGTCCCAGAAGCTGGTGGTGAGGAGCTTCAGGAAGCGAGCCTGAACGACAAGTGGTGTGGACTCGGGCAGGGCGTCCAGAGCTACATTGATCCAGAAGCCGGCCAGGGTAGAGGTGCCTGGGGGCGTTTTAAGAAAACAAACCGTGCAGCAAAGTGAGGGGCACCGTATGCGGTACGGTATATGTCGCACTGTGCACACAGGCAGGAGGAGAGCCTTGGGAAGCGCGTAAGCAGAGTCTTACCGTCGCCCTGGGCCCAGAAGTACGCCGAGTTCGTGTCGTACTCCGAGCGGTTCGTGGACGACTTCGAGCCAAGCCAGTAGGTCTGCGAATGTGCAG
The DNA here is from genome assembly GCF_000143455.1 of Volvox carteri f. nagariensis. NCBI lineage: Eukaryota > Viridiplantae > Chlorophyta > Chlorophyceae > Chlamydomonadales > Volvocaceae > Volvox > Volvox carteri. Next base: position 2,947,624 of record NW_003307545.1, on the reverse strand, counting down.
GGGGCGATGTACGACAACTGTCAAGGCACAGCGAAGGGAAAGGAAAGGGAAAGGAACAGGGAAGGCGCGATGGGCGAAACCAAATCGTCTCGCGCTCTGTCCCAATTTAAGGCTGTTTCATTTCCCAAACTATGCCACCTCAGCTCGTAAAGCAGGAAGGCTTTGTTTTTTGCATTGGTGAACTTTGCTGCTCCCCCACCTGCTCCAGCTGCGCGGCGTATTCGGGGTCGGTAAGAGTGAAGTGCGTGAGCCTGGCCGTGAAGGCGTCTACCTCCTTGCTGGACAAGTAAAAGCCGTTGGCGTTGGCGACCTGGGGGTAATGCACGGCGACCTGCCCGCGAGGATGTGTAAGGGGGGGCGGGGGGAGAGTGCAGGGGAAGGGGGGAGGGGGGAAGGGGGGGAGGGGGATACACTGATGCACAGGTGTGTGTGTGTGTGTGCCGAGGTAAACACAATCCTCGTAAGGCTTTGAAGTCGATAACCTTCGCGCTCTCTCTCACACACACACTCTCAAACTCTCAAACTCTCAAACTCTCTCTCTCTCTCTCACACACACACACACTCTCACACACACACACACACACACACACGCACGCCTTTTATCTGTCTCGCTGTTGGGTATTGAATTTTTAGATTCTCCAAGCGGTATCGAACACACGTCATACAAATGTCGTACACACCTGGCCCGGTGCCAGCCGGAAGACACCCGGGCTAGCAGTGTCACTCGCGGGCTTGAAGTTGGCGAAGAAGCTGCTGCCGTCGCACAGCCTACATGCACATGTTCGTAGATTATGTGAAGATGAGTACGAATATCAAAAATATGAACGTGTGCGCGCACAAAGAAGCAAAGGCGGCAGAAATCAGAAATACACAACAAGAGATGATATGATAGCAAGGAAAAGCATGAGGGAACCATTTTAAGTAATGGCGGAAGCAAGGGCATCCTTGTATTGGGGAACTAGAGCGCAGCGAAGCCATATGTCTGTTCAAACGCGTTTTGACTGAATGCCATCTCCGGGCCGGGAACTTAGACCTGTGTCTGTACATGGAAACGCTGTGGATGTTATCTGTTTTTGTTACAGCAGCAAGAATTAAGCCTTCCAATTTGTATTCCAGGTTAGAGTATGGGTGGTTTTACGCGATCGATGCACTGTCGTTGGCGGGCGCGGGACGCCAGAGCAAATCGTAACGTTTTTCACATTTGAATTCCTACGGCACCGCACTGTATTTATTAAGCACGCATCATCGTGGCTGTTCCTCGCGGTTCCTTTGTTGTTCTGCCCTTTCGTAATAATGGGTTTTTTTCAATGCGGCTGGGCTGGACAACGTCAGTAGAATTTTTTTATCATCTTTAGGCCACACACTCATATAATGGATAGGGACCTATAAGTGATTAAAAATTTACTGGCGAAGCAAAAGCGCTATGCGGCATCGTACATGCCAGGACGGAAGCGCGCACACGTACGGCACCTTTTGTTGATAATCTCCTTGATCATGGGCACCAGGAGCGTCTTGAGCGTCGGCAGCTGACTGTCGCTCACACCAAGGTTTGAAAGCTGATTCGCGAGGATAGGGTCATAGATATAGCTCTGACGCCAGTTAAAAAAAACAGACATGACGAAATGGCTCGCGTAAGCTGCAATTACAGGGTTCAGAGCAAGCAATAAGGAAAGCGCTTAGGGAAAAGAGCAAAAGGAACATAAAAAACGCTTTTACACGGATATTTACATCTCAAACGCAGCAGAGGATAAGCTTATTACGGAACGGTTACGGAACGGGTTTGTATCCGCTCCCGCACAAGGTAAGCAGCGTTCAGCGTTGGATTCAGTTTATTATAACAAACATAACTGTGAAGCGCCAGGCGGATCGGCGGTTCGGAAGAAGCCTAGCTAGCAAGCAGTAATCACATTCGCCCTTTAGGTAAAAAGCTGATACGCAAGCCACCTCACCTGCGGCGGCGTCTTCTGACAATCCCAAAGAGCTGCCTTGCGCAGCCTTGATTGCGTCGTATTGGGCTGCGTGGAGAAAGTGCCGGAAAAAGCGCACCGTAATGGAAAACGGCGTTACGGGACAACAGGGCAGGAGAGATCCCAGAGCAACTCAAGAATGAAAAAATGGCTAAATTTAAAAAAACATTCACCTAGCATTGCATAAAATGAGGTAACGTGGCAACACCAAGAGGCAACGTGGTTTGCCGACAACCCTGCCTCTCTTGCGACATCCTCACCGCTTGCGAGTGTGGCGTAAACACGTGCAGCCTGCTGATGTTCCAGACCGAGGAAGGCGACGCAGCTCTGAGCAACGCCCATCCATTCCGAGACGACACTGCTGACGGCAGCATGGCCTGTAGGAAGTGCAAGGAAGAAGCACACTGCTGTGGCAGCGGCAAGCCATGCCCGAGGAGACGCCACCGTAATGATATTCATTTTCAGTAGCCTTCCAAAATTTCGAATCGATAGAGGCAACCCCCTTGCTTTAGGTGCACGGGTTTAAATCCTAATAGGATCGACGCCGTACTGAAAAGTAGTACGCCAAACTGCGTAGGACGAAAACTGTTGAAAACGTCTTAACTCGATGCATGCTGGCATCCATAACTAGTTGAATGTAAAATCTTATTATGTGTCTATTAAGCCCCAACCCTGCTCCAAGACTCCGGCTGCATAACGTTTGGAGGGCTCGCTGTCAAGCGCCGCCCACCATTAGGCTATGTCGCCGTCGTTGCATATTTTTAATCAAATCAAAAATCCTTGCTCAGTTTAAAAAATCTAATCTAATAGTCAGGTTTGCAATACTCACGTATTTGCGTGAAGTACTTCCGATACCGTAAGCACGTACGAGGTGCCCCACAAAACGGCGTAACGGCTCCTTTTGGAATATGCAATGAGAAACAAGACCAAATCAATTTTAAAAAAGAAGCGGACATCTAAAGTGAGATGCGCTTGATGGATAACGAAACTGACCATTTATGTGCCTTGTTTGGCACACCGACGCCAGCCTTCCATTGCAGGGACTTGCAGAATGAACCAGTGCAGCACACACACGTTAACGTAGTAACAATGCATTTCAAGAGCACAAAGGCAAGGTCGGCTAGGTTTTGGAAGCATCTTAGTCATGTCATGTCGAGAGTTATTAATCCGATATTGTGCGTGCAGGGCAACTTTTTCGATGAGCTCTGCTGGGCATCATCCGCAGTGTGGACGCTAGCTCCAAGTTGGAAAGGGAGAGAATCGATCAACTTTCCTGCACCTTCCTAGACAAAACTATTGTCTTGTCGCCTGCACTCTTTCGGAATCCGTAGTCACGAATATGCTGGGAGTTTTCCTCCGGGACAACTTGCATTTGACACAGATCCCTTTCCTGCGTGGTACTCTCTCTGGTTTAATAGCCTCAAGCAGATGAGCGCACACCTTTTGCCGGCCCGCATCCGCGCGCTCTTTTGCCAATCGTGAGCTGTGTCACTTGTAGTACCAATAGCAACTTCGCAACCCCCCCAAAAATGACACCTGCAGCTTTCTGTGCACAACTTGCTGCATGTCGAGGATGCGCGCCGAAGATCCTGGAGATTTGCCGCGATTCAATGCAGCTTCCTCGATGCTGCTGCAGTCAACCTTAAGATAATATATGGGGCTCAGCTTCCTGCCATGCGTCGAGCTGTTGCCCCTCTCTATCCCATTCTGATTGAAACAACAGGCCCACATTCACTGGCGCCCATCTTCGCGCGCTGTAATACTTTATATATATCCACGACGGGCTGGGACAAAAAGCCTTCCTCGGGCCTTTCACCTTTGATTCCATTTCAACACATCAACAAAGGCGGTTGACTTGTCAGCCAGAAAGGCGAGCGAACAAACATGTCTATTGCAAGAGAAGATGCGTCACATTGCGTCACATTCCGACCCCGCGCCTGATAACGGAAGGACGACGAACAAACATGTCAATAGAGCACAGCAAGGCGACAAAACCCTTAAGAGCTACCAAATGCGCCAAGTGCGACCCCGCTACACCAGTCACTCCCAAGAAGATCAACAGACGGGACGACACCACGCTGCAGTGCACACCACGTCCGAGCCTGAATTCTTATATGAACGAAATCCAGCCAGTTCTCAGCCATGTATTCTTTCCAATACAAATAATCTAGGGTTCCATACTTAAAAATGTGACTTCCCCCTGCGCCCAACCTCGCACATGCCGTACCATGCCGTGCTTATACGATAAACCGCTACCGCCCTCGTGCACACGTTTTTTCAAAGCACACACGACACTTCTTCCCAGTGCTCGCTACAAACGCATTCTACGGTGAGAGCGCGCTCCGAAATGAAACCAACACGAAACGAGACGTAAGGCCCTAACCACTACACGCTTTTTCCTGTTGCCGAACAGCGCCTCACCGAGGGCTCTTTCCCATCGCGCTGCGTCCTGCTCTTACCACCACCGGCACCTCCTCCCCTCTCGACTCTACCTGCGATTGTCAGTCCTTACCTGAGCCTGTGTTTGTATGCTCTAAAACTGTCTCCCCCTCTATTTGTCCTTCAAGCGATCAACACCCCTCTGCACCTCCCCGCCTATCCCACCGTTCTCCACCTGCCGCAATCCCCCCCCAGCACACCTCTCTCCCTCTCGCGACTGCCTCTACCACCTCACGCTCATTTTCACGTTAGCAGCAAGAGCATACACAACGGTCACTCTCTAAGCAACACTTTACGCTTTCTAACCCCCGAACATTCGCCCCGGGCCCCACCATGCATGCACCTCAAACGCTTCCGTCATTTCCCAGCGGACAGAAACCCCGGCACTACCCCCTCACACGCACGGGGTAAGACCCCCCAACCTCATGCCGTACTACTAAGTGCACTTGGACGGGAGCCCTGGAGCCATAGAGCAGTCGTCCAGTTGGAGCCTTTTCCTCCCAAGGGGGACAATCTCGCTCTGCTTCCCTACCTCCCCCTACCTCCCCCACTGTCGGGGGTCTACCAGCTAAAAAGCTGAACTGCTGTTGCTGATGTCGCTGCTGCTGCCGTCGGAACTGCCGGGCGCCTGCACCGCTCATTGCGTTGACGAGCTGCGGCAGAGCATCGCTGCCGTTACTGCCACCACCGCTACCGCTATTGCTAGTGCCGCCATTGCTGCTGTTGACCGAGGGACAC
>NW_003307545.1:2938290-2941957 GCF_000143455.1 Volvox carteri f. nagariensis | reverse complement strand
GGGCAAAAGTGAAAAGGCAAAACATGCAGTAATAAGGAAACAAACAACAAGCAACCGGTCAGCAGGGCGAAAAGAGACGGTATTGGCTCCTCATCTGGATCGGAGTCCCGGGGAGTTCCAAGAGGCCAGAGCGGTGGGGGGGAAGAGGGAATATAAAATGTGGTTATGTCATCATAAGGCCCACTCCGGTCCGGAACCGAAAACAACCCGCGATATCGCCTCTCGCCCACTCTTACCACCGTCCTGCAACTGCCAGCCCCTACCACCCGCAACTCACCCCCCGAGAGGCAACCACCTACCTGCAGCAACCGGTACTTGATAACCGCCTCGCCCAGGATCCTGGGGCTGTTGGCGGCCGTGTTGTGACGTCCGATTAACTCTAGCGCCAGCAGCCGAGGCGGAGGCAGCGGAGGTAGCGGGCTGGCGGGGGAACCCCCCGCCGCCGCTGCTGGCGGCGCTGGCTGTCTGAGCGCCACTGCCACGTCCACTAGAGCGCAGCCGTCGGGGGTAGCCACGTTGGCGGCCGCCGTAAGGCCCATCTTGCGCAGCACCGAAACCAGCTCAGCTTGGTACCTGCGTTTCCGCATGGCACATGATGTAAACGGAGGGCATGTATAGCATGCTATAACAAGGACGCAACCAAGCAAAACAAAAGTCAATAAGATCTTTTACATATAAAAAATACGGTAGGAGAGCACGATGTGCTGAGAAAAATCCCAACTACCCAACCGCGCGTAAATCCCTAAGAGAGACAGAGCCGAGCAGTACAGAACGTAAAGGAACTCTGAAGCTGTTTTTTCGACAGGGAACACCTCAAAGCAATGTCGCTACGCACGTTCTCCGCGCGGCACACTGCACCACCGGCTAGCAAAAGAGTTCCTGCACTATATCTATATCTATATAGGTCGCGCTATAGCATATAATGAAGAAAAGGTCTTTGCGCTGCGGCTGCGCTCGGGGGGGGGGACCAGCCCCAAACATATGCAAGGAAACAAGAAATTACAACACGCCACCCGCAGTAGGGGGGCCCCCCTAGGTAAGGCCCTCCTACCGATTGGGCGGCTTCCCCCAGGCGCTGGGCCAGTCTCGACCTCCACGCAGCCACGAGGCGGGCTCGGACCTCCGGCGGCAGGGCGGCGTTGAGCGGGGAGTCTACTCGGTCCGCCTGGGCGGCCAGCAGGCAGGCCGCCACCTGCGGCAGCGGCAGCAGACGGCGGCAGCAACAGACGGCGGCGGCAGGACGGCGGCGGCAGGACGGCGGCGGCAGGACGGAGGGAGAGTTGGTGCGGTTGAACGCCGGCGGCGGCAGCGGCGGCGGCAGAGGTGCCGAATGGCGGATGGGAGAGCGAGGAGGGCGGGGGGGCATGGCCATGCGTAGTGAGAGGAACAACAGCACAGGGGGGATGGTTGCGGCGGTGGAAAGCCTCCGAGACTGTGTGGCGAATACACTTCGGGGAAAAGACGAGACAGAATTATAATGATAAGGTAAATAATGATATCGATGCGCACGTGCGAAGACGGCTAAGGACAGAGTAACCAGGGGCATACTGCCGCTCTACCCGCCGTTGTATTGCTCAGACTTCCCCTTAAAGGACTCGCATATGCACACGCACACACATACATACGCACACGCACACACATGCATGCGCAGACACACACATACGCACACGCGCACACACTCACGTACACACATACATACGCACACGCACACACGTATACACACACACACGCACACATACACACACACCTGTACGGCCTGTTTGGAGAACTCCCGCAGCCGTTCTTGTTGCTGTCGTTGCTCTTCCTCCAGCGGCTCCTTCCTCAGCTCGTTCCCGCCAGCACCGTCGTCACCGTAGCTCTCCGCCTCATTCCCCCCAGCAGCAGCAGGCGGCGCCCACACCGCCCGTGTTGCCGCCCCTGTTGCTGCATGTGCGGCGCTGGCTCCTGCACTGGCCGTCGATAGAGTGCCGCCCTCGCGCAGCCATGCACCCAGCTGTTGAGATAACCGCTGAGCAAACGATCCGTTGTGGTGCCGGAAAACTGATAACGACCACAGCAGCCCCGTGACGGTGTGTAACGGAGGCGGTGACGATGACGATGACGGGGCAGCGGCGGCGGCGGCGGCGGTGGGGCCGCCACCGGCAGTGTATTGCAGCCAGCTGCGCTCCGCCGCCGCCAGGATCAGCGGTCCCGGGTGTCGATTCAGCTTGGCGCAAGCCCACAAGGTTTTGAAGATGTCGGCGGGGGCCCATGGCTCTGAGGGTAGCTGGAAGCGACCCGCGGGTCCGTCCAGTTGCTGCTCTAGGCGCTGGTTGGCCTCCGCAGCGGCGGCGACCATGGCGGCGGCGGGGTCAAAGCCCGCCGCGCCCTGGCTTGCCGCTGCCGCGGCCGGCTCCGCTGCGGCGGCCGGCAGCACGGGCTTCGCGGGGCGAGAGAGGAGTTGGAGGTCCTGTCGCGGTTCCGACGCGGCAGAGGCGTTGACGTCAGCACCAGCAGCAGCAGCAACAGCAGCAGTAGACGCCCTAGCGCTGTTGCTCATCCCTGTCACGGCGGCCGCGTTGCTGTGATCGCCGGGGCCTCCAAGCATCTGGCCATCTCCACTACTACTGCTGCTACTGCTGCTACTGCTGCTGCTACTGGCTGCCTCACTCGTGCCCGCTCCATCCATCTTACCGAGACCAACCTCACTCGCGGCCGACCGCTCCGCACTCGCCGCCACAGCTTCTCCCACCGCCACGGTAGCCGCCGAAGGCGGCACCACGGCGAAGAGAGCCCCGGCAGGCGCCCCCGCTGCTGCTGCAGGCACTGCTGCTGCACTCACCGTCGCCGCGGCAGCGTTCGCGGCAACATCACGCCCCGAGCCGCTGCTGCTGTGGGCAACGCGAACCGAGGCTGCGCGACCGGACTCTAAAAGCGACATTTCCGACGCCAGGGAGGGCTGCGGTGGGAGGCCCAGAAGGGCAGCCTGGGGTAGGTAGGGCGGTTGGGGGGTTGGGGGGAAACTTCGGGCAGGCAACACCGGCATTAAAAATAAATATCTATTAATGACATAGTTTAGATCGTAATACTTCAAAAATAATAATACAAAAATAATATACAATATAATAAAATAATAATATACAATAATGATGATGATTATAAACAGGTTAAATGGTCTCACAAAGTCTTTTCGAAGCACCTTTACCAACCTGGAGGTCCTCCAGCAGCTCGGGCGTGTCCTGTCGCAGCGACGCCAGCGCCCACATGAGCGTCGTCAGCTGGGGAACCCGACTCCGTCGCTCCAGGGGAAGTCGGGACGCCACACGCACCAGCAGCGCCTCCACGGGAGGACACTGCCAGCGGAGCCGCGCCAGCGCCGTCAGCAGCCGCATCGCGTCGTCAAGGCTAATGCCGGCGGCGGCCGCAACGCCGCCTGACCGCGGCGTGGCCTGCGGCGACGCGGCTGAGGCTGGGGCGGGGGCGGCGGCGGCAACGGTGGCGGCGGCGGCGGCGGGAGAGTAAGGTGGAGCGGTTGCGGTGGTTGCTGTTGTTCCTGCACTACTCACAGCGGCTGTCGGTGGCTGCTGCGACGGTGGCGGCGGCGACGACGTGCACAGCTGGGTAAGACGCGCCAGCGCCACCCGGCGCAGCAGGTCCACCCGCTGTGGTGTGGGGCCTCGTCGCCCAG
>NW_003307545.1:2928404-2938151 GCF_000143455.1 Volvox carteri f. nagariensis | reverse complement strand
CGTCATGTACGGCCGCCACGAAGCAATCGCCTCCATGATCAAACCTGCCTCCGTCAGCGTGGAGCGCCGCAGCGCCAGACCCATGCGCCGCAGCAGCCCGTGCCGAGCCCAGTGCGCGGGGTAGTGATCCAGCGCCGCCATCGCATTCACCAGCCCCGCCAGGTGACCCGGCCGTAGCAGCGACTGGCAGCGCTCCGCACAAAGCTCCAGGAGGGTCAACAGCTCCGAGTCACGCAGGTCAAAGGTGGCCATGATGCGTGCCGCCGACCACAGCATCCGGGAGCGCCGTTCCGCCTCCGTTGGGGCGACGTCGGGCGACAAGCCGCGCATGGTGCGCAAGCGGAGCCTTAGTCGCGTGGTGTAGCGGTTGAGTAGGCGTTTGGGCTGGTAGCCAGCGGCGGCGGCTGCGGAGCAGAAGCGGAGGAGGTGGTGGTCGGGGAAACCGATCCTGGGGCCGGCCGCGATGTCGACAGCAAGAAGTCGGTTCTCCAGGGCGCGTAGCGCCGTAGCGCTGAGGGCGGCGGCGGCGGCGGCGGCGGCGGTGGCGTGGTCATGTTCATGGTCGTGATCGTCGTCGTCCGTTACTGGCGTGCCTCCTGCACCGGTTTGAAGCGCTGAAGCAGGCTGAGTCAGCTGCTGTAACGCCCACACCGTCGTACACAACGCAGGACCGTCGTACCGCGCGCGTGTCGCCACAACGTGCTGGACGACGCTGACTGCGTCATCATCGCCCTTCAGTTTGCCGCCCCACGTAGCGAGAACAAACAGCAAGGTGGCGAGTTCCTGCGCCTTGAAGTGTGGGAGCTGCCTCCGCGATGCAGCCATTGCCGCGTTTACAAATGCACGAGGCGGCCGTACACCTGCATGCCAGTCGCCGGGAGACGCAAATACACACATATACATACATACATGCATACATACACCTCGACATGCCCTTTCCGCGGCTCAGATCATGAACACAAATACTTAGGGTAGCTTACATCCACACACTGGGGACACACACCACACCTTCAGCAGATCCACCTCCAGCAGCTTACCGAGCTTACTGACCTCCGGTGGTTGCACTGACAGGACCTTACCTGCACCTCAGCCCCTCAGTACACCTTCGCGCACCCATTGCCCTCCACACAGCCATACAGCGCTAGCCGCCTGCCCCCTAGCGACACGCCATGCCCCGGATCCTGTGATGTCATCATTCGACCGACGCATTCCAGAAAGAACCCAACCGACGCAACCAACTGACGCAACCAATCTACCCACCCAGCTTTGCAAGGCCCCAGCACAGGAGGGCCAGGCTCTGCGGTGCGGCCGCCTCCAGCTTGTCTTCTCCCTGGCAGCAAGACAGAGCCCAACGCACCAGACGCTCGCCCACCACTCCCAGCCGCACCGCCGCCCACACCGCCTGCGCAGCGGCCTTGACAGGCACCGTGGAGGGGGGTGCCTGCACACACAGCCAAGGGGGGAGGGGAAAGACGAACCACGAACGAGTGAGGCTGCTGCCAAGGAGGGGGGCCGTGGCCTTTTTAGGACACCTGCCACCCGCCAGGCGGTCCTGCGAGGGTTTCTCAGTTCTTAGGGTTTACACACGGACAGATGTGCGCTCCCTCCCTCCCTCCCTCCCGCCCCCCTTCACTTACCAGCAGCAGCAGCTGCAAAAGCGGCCGAAGAACCGTTGCGCCGCGATACCGCATCGCCACGCACACCCACAGCAGCATCGCCAGGTCGGACGCGCTCAGCTCTGCCCCCTGCGCCGCCAAGCTGCCGCCTCCGCCGCTGCCGCTGCCGCCACCCGCAGCGGCGGCCTCCGCCTCCGCCGCTCGCAGCAGCTGTCCCACGCCTAGCTTCACCACCGCCGCCGCTATCGGGCCGCTGTAGCGCAGCTTGCCTAGCAGCGCTAAACAGACCTTCAGTTCCCTCGGGGTCCAGGACCGCGCCCCCAACGGCCCCGCGCCACGGCCTCCTTCCCCCTCTCCCTCCGCCGTCTCCTCCATTCCCACACCGACCCTAGCACCCGGAGCCGCCGCCGACTCCTCAACGCGAGGAGCAGCAGCAGCGGCGCCGCCAGCGGCGGCAGCAGCTGCAGCTGCCGCGTCCTCGGCGTGCTGCAGCCAGCGCAGCAGCGGCAGCAGCAGCTCCCGCAGCAGCAGCGCCGGCCGCCAGCGGAGCGACACGCAGCCGCTGAGCACGTCCAACACGTCCGGCGGGTCGAGGGCAGAGGCGCCCGCCAGCGCCCGCAGGCGCTCGTGGAGGGCCCATAGCAGCGGCGGGAAATCGGGCCGCACGCCGAAATTTGCTGCTCGGCCGATAAGCTTTAGCAATCGGATTGCCCGCGCGCTATCAAGCTCCCTAACCGCCGGCGTCAGTGCGCGGCAGGCGACGATGCCCGCGGCGCGCAGCATTGCTGCACGTTCCGCAGGGATGCACGGCACAGCGGGGGCGGCGGCGGAGGAGGAGGAGGTTGACGGCGTCGCCTCCGCAGCGGCCTCCGCAGCGGCGACCACCGCTGCCAGCACGCCCATCGCCTGGTCATACGATAGGGATGGCGCTGGCGGCGGCGGCGTCAGCTGCGGCGGCGGCGAATCCGCCGGCGATATCCGATCACCGAGGCGGCGAACAACAGTTCTGGAGGTCGTTGCGGTGGCGGGAGCCGCCTCCGCCTCCGCCTCCGAAGCCAGCCTTCTGAGCAACGCTTCCAGGAGCGGCTCTGGAAGTCCAAGAGCTATCGTCACCTCACCATCGCGCCCTTCGCTGGCAGCCTCAGACAACACGCCCTCCTCGCCTGACGCAGCCGCCGTCCCCTCGGCAACAGTACTTGTGAATGCCGCCCTCGCCGCCACCGCGACAAGTGCCGCCGCGGCGTCGATGCTAACCTCCTGGAGTGAGGTTGCCTGCACGGCCGCCAGCAACTTTGACACGTCAGCCGCCGCAGCGCTGCCAAACACGCCCCGCCGCTGGAGCCGTACCGCCGCCGCCGCCAGCCTGCACAACCCGTCTGGCGGGCAGCCGCCACCCGCTGCCGCAGCAGCAGAAGGTTGCCGCTGGTCCGCCAGCGCCGCCGCTGCCGCCAGCAAGCGCCGTACGGCGTCGCCTCCAGCTGCCCCGCTCCCTAGCGCCGCCGCGTCTGCCAGCGGCGCCTCCGCCAGCAGCGCCGCCGCGTCGGCAGCACACTCCATTGCAAGCGCCAACGGAGCCGGACCCAAATGGCCAGCCGCCGCCGCCAGTGCCTCAACGAGCCCATCCGCTGCCTCAATCGCCGCCTCCCGGGGCGTTACTCCTGCCGCCGCCGCCGCCGTCGCGATGCCCCGCCGCTGCTTCAGCAATTGCTGCGTTTGAGATGCATGCGGCCGGCGCGGGTGATGACGCACCCGCAACGCCGTCATCAGGGCGGATAAGAAGGCGACGTGGTGCGCTTCACCTCGGTGCGGCGCCAGGTACGGCGTCATGAGGCCGCGCACCTCCGCCGCCGTCAGGTAGGTACTACTGCCCCCACTGGCCCCGGCACCTGCATCCGCGCCGCCAGTGCTTGCGGCAGTAGTAATGGTGGTGGTGGTGGTGGTGGTGGTGGTACTGCTGAAGGCGTGCGCCACGAGCCGCGCCGCAAGCTGTCCGGGATCTGATGCGGCTGAGTGCACGGAGGAGGAGGAAGAGTGAGAGGAAGAGGACGGTGGACTGAGCACCGCCGATGCAGCTGCCATTCGCGCCGCGGCCTGTATACATACGAGTGAGTACAGCAGGTGGCAGTTAATAGTGTAAAAACTATGATCAAGTGATCAAGCGGCACAGACTAAAGCAAGGCGGTCAATAACCTTCTTTTGAAGGCCCTCTTCCCCACCCAAACGGCGGAACACAGGTGTTCACCACAAAAGGTAAAAATATCACAAAAGGCATTGGCATTCCACCATGAGGTGTCGTACAACCCAGGCGGTACGATAATTATGTACGAAAGAAACGGACACGGAACATGGGTGCATGAAACCCATACATGTGAGGTGGTCTTTAGGAGCCGTGGCTACGCTCAGTGCGCATCCTCTTCAATCTACTTTACCGCTGCGGCTATCGCTACGAGGGCAGGGTCGAAAGAAGGGTCGCGCGCACTCACTTGGACAAAGTAGCTTGGCACATCTACGCCGTACTGTACGGCTGCATCAAGCACGATGAGCAGCGTGGACGGTTCCGCAGCGGCCCCGATGTCTACACTGTGAAGCAGAGCCGCCACGGCCGCTCGCACGCCCTCCAGCTCCTTCTCCTTCGTCCCCTGCGCGCTGCTAGCGGCTGCCCCCAGTGCTGCGGCCTTGGCGGCACCCGCCAGCCCAAAACCATCCAGGCCGCCGAAATCTGCACCGCCGGTAAGCTCGACGCCGTCGCCGCGCCATTCCAACCACCATTGCAACGCAACAAGCCCCTCCGCCAGTACGGCAACATTCGCATCCGCCGGCACCGCCGCCGCCGGGCTGACGCCGTCGCGAGTACTGCTGGCACCGCTGCTGCTACTGCCGCCGCTACCGCTGATGGCGGCGGCGGCAGCAGCAGTGGCGGAATGCTCCAGCGATCTGTCCACCAGTGCGGCTGCAACAGCCGCGGCGGCGGGCGCCAGAATGTCGCAGCTGGCGGGCGGCCGCCAGGCGGCAATCAGTCGCGCCGCCAGCAGCAGCTCCTCCGGCGCCAGGTCCCTTGCACGCTGCTCAATCTGCCGAAACGTGAAACATGCCGAGAGGGTTATGTAGAACCCTCGGAAAGGGTGAAAGACATGTCAACCACGCGCACGCTGTGCAGTCCACGACCGCAATCGTTCCCTCCACTCCTCTCCCACTCCTCTCCCGCTCCTCTCCAGACAGGCAAACGTACGCGCTGTTCATCCTGCTCATGCTCCGGAGTGTGACCCAAATCGATTGTGGCCGATTAAACTGTCCCTTGGCTATAAAGCTATGCTAGGCTAGGCAGTAGCACCCAAAGGACGGTACTTCTGTTACGCTCGCTACATCCATACACAGAAGGACGACGGAGGAGGAGGCGAAGGAGGAGGCCGCGTGGCTCTATGCTGATGGAATGGAATGGCTGACCCCGCACAAAGCCGCACGGACAGGGCCATATTTAGACTACACTGCATTCACCCTTCCAACGGATCGCGCACAGGCAAGCGCAAAGTGCCCTGCAATCCCTGCACCACTTATCGGCGCACCCACAGCGGCTATACACGGGTACCTCCCCCAGCGGCCTCACCAGGTCCATCAGCAGCTCCAGGAACGTTCCCCCGGGCAGCAGGCGCAGCAGCATGTCGCTTCGCAGCACGGCTGCCGCCACTGCAGGGAGCCCCGCGGCTATGACGCAGTCCTCCAAGTCGGAGCGACCCTCTACCAAAGTCAGCAGGACTGGCAGGCGGGCCAGCGGTATCGAGTCGGGATCCAGGAGTCCAGCTAAAAGTACCTGCATAGCGGGGTAGCGAATCATGCAGGGGAATTGCACTCAGAGGGGGCGGATAGGCAGGCAGGGGGTGCACGGGGCGTGGAAAAATGGGGAGTGCGGGGGAACAGACGGACAGGACAGGGTAACGTGAGGGGGGAGTAATGAGCCGCAGAGGACAAATGTGGGCGGCAAGTAGGGATCGTGCTGGTGATGGTTCTAATGCCTGGGGAGCAGTGCGAAAGGAGTACGGATATGGCCACAAGCGTTGAGCCAAGTAAGCTGCGCACCTCTGTGCGCTGCTCCTTTGCACCCTGGAGCCACTCTGAGCGGCTTGCTGCAGGCTCGCTCGGACTCCATCGAGGGGATTCGAATGATGCCTTGCGCCGTGCACGCCTCTGCGTGCAGACCAAAGTCGTTCAGTAAAGAGAGGGGATGATATTTATTGTTGTAATGCCAGATATGCTGTGAAGTGAGAATAACTCGCTGCTGCGCGCCGCCCAGCGCACCTGTCGTCGACCCTCCTGGCTCCGCGTCAAGCTCGTATTGTAAGATCCTTCCTTACTGGTGCTGCGACATGCGAGCTGCCGTTGAATTGCAGGTTTAAGCCAGTCATGCGTCAAGCTACCCCACCGGGGCCGGAGGGCAGCAATCGTATGACAAAATGTCGCCCTGTTGAAGGAGCCCGTCCGACGGATCGTACACGGGCGCTGCATAGCTCATATAAGGCTATCGTCTAGCGATCAGCGCACTGCAATACAACGAGTTGTAGTAGACTTGCAAACATTGTGATCAATCATCGTTCAGACTCAATGCGGATTTTGAGGATCTATGTAATCACTAATACAAAACAATTGCGCGTACGAGGCATAGTTTCCAAAAAAGACGGGAGATGTCTCCGTACAAACCACTCGGCTCCCAACGCTCAGAATGTTCCTCATACGGAACATGACATCGCTTATCCATCGTTTTGCATGTGTTACTTAATCGTGTCTGCATACTGTGCCTAAAATATCCAAGGCACTAGAAAGTTCAGCAGCCAAGGTTAGTAGTGTTGACGGTAAAATCGGAACCTTTTGCTTCAGCTGCTTGGGAACCTCTATGGCACATTTTATGGCAGCATTGTCACCATTTCTTTCACATTTTATGGCAGTCTTGCCGCCATTTCTTTGATTGAGGCTTGGGAACCGTTGCAACAACGGAAAGTCTCTAACTGACGTCCCGTCGCCTATCCTCCATTGCTCCGCAGTCCGCTCTCGGGATTGCGGTGCCACGACAACCAACCTTTCGCAGGAGATTAGTTATCCACGAATCAGTATTAGGAAGGACAATTTGATTGCACGTTTGGACCTTGAGTTCGGCAGTAGCAGTGTGTTGCAGCGGGCTGAAACGCGTTTTTGGTTCCGTGCGGCTTTGGCCGGGTGCACCTGGCTACGGCAAGAGTGTGGCTTGAGCGACACAGATAGGAGCAAGGCCACTAGCCGACATCCTACTCCGGCCTTTTTTACCCGCAAATGTAATGCGACCATACCTATCCGCATTTGGGCCCACGGTGTTTCTTTCTTTTCGCCATCACCCTCGCAGCTGTCATCCTCAGATTTTGCGGCTTCCTTGACTGCAAGCTAATTTTTCCAGTTAATGAGTTCGGCCTGCTCTTAGAAGTTGTTCGTTGACGTGTCAGCGGCCGGTTTTACCTCCCGAGTGTTTGTGGGTGTTTCGGCCAGTTAACAAAACGAGCGGCCCAAGTGGTGAGGTGGCAGCGCCTGTCAAGGAGCTTCAGGCCGGGCGGCCAAGCCGTTGAGTTTCATAAGGACACTTAAAAGGTTGCTCACTGTAAGGTGGTGAGGAGGGAGGTAAGATATGGCAGCTGCAGCTGCACGGACGGCTGCGAAATCCGGTAATGTGCACCGGCGTGTGCAATACTGGTCTTGCTTGAAACCTTTTAAGTGATGCTATGGCTTGGCCGACAGCTCAGACATAGGTGTCCAGCGCTACATCATTGCAGCAAGTGCTAAAAGAATCAGCCTGCCAGAGTGAGAGGCCTCAGGAAGGGACAAACCTGTGTCAGAGCGGCTTTGGGGGAGTGTCTCATAGCGAAGGTGATGCGAACATGTACAGCGACCATACGAACCAACATTGCATTACATAATACGTATAGGCACCTCGGAAACGTATACTACCAGGAACAGTACTGTCCAGTGGCATCTTGCACACATTCTGCCGCAACCCAAATAGAAACCTGCCACGTTCGCCACGATGCTACGCCGCCTGAAAGGAATCCCCACATTCGCAACGACTCTCACACAAAAGCGCACAACCACTAAACCGCACGCACGTGCTATGCACACGGCTTGCCCCAATCTGCGTGTACGCGCACGCTTTTTTTCTACTTCGTGAAACCCCCAAAACCCGCAGGGGTACTGCCATCAGGGGTCCTGAACCCAGAACCCGAGCATCGGTTAAGCCAGGAGCGCGAGTTGCTGGCGGAATGATTTAGTCGTAGTAGATGCGGGTGTACGGTGCCGGAGCACCCAGCTGAGCGCGCTCACGGCGCTCAGCGCGAACCTCCGCGAGGACCTCCTGCAGGGGTTGAACGTCTTGGGTAAGCCCGGAATAGATATTGGTGAAGGCACTACTGATACTGATTACCTGCATGTACGAAAGCTCAGGTGTCTGCTTCGCGAGGAGGTCGGCCGGCAGCCCCTCATGCTTCAGCGACAAGTCCAGTGCACGCCGCAGACGACAGTTCCGGGCGACAACGACGTCGGGAGGCAAACGCCTCAGAGCCTCCGCGACATCCTGCAGACAAGTACTTTGGCAAACTCACAAGCGTGCTTTCGAGCTTGATAACGAAGGCAAAGCACTCGCACCTCGTCCTTCAGCGGGTCCTGGAGGTCGTCAAAGCGCAGGCCATAATGCGCAAGCTTCTCACCAAGAGCTGCGCGGTAGGTCCGAGCCAAGCTCTCGTAGAGCGGCCGTGTAAATTGCGTAAGCTGTGCGTGACGAGGAACATCAGAGCCAGTCAGTCGACAGGGGACACACAGAAATCAAAATGCATACTTTGTTATTACAGGTGGGCTCACCAAGGAAGTCATGGCTTTGTGTTAGCTAAGGACTGCCTCAAACGCCTGATGCCCAACACAGGGGCTTCTCTACCCTAGAACCAAGCAAGCCCCAGAGTTATGACAGGGTTGCTATCTGTATTCTGACTTCCACCTGCAGCATACAACGCGACAATAAACCAAACCTGTCGTACATGGCGCGACAACCTGGTCAACTGATTCTTGGTGATAGTTATCGTTTATTGGCTCATATGGTACAATGGTAATATGATTTACTCTCTGAAATTGGTAAACCCTGTGTCCTCTGTGTAGGTGAAGCTTGGCACCCTTGTTTCCCGATAACCAAGGACGAAACATGAAATTTGCTTCTGTGAGAGCGCAATGAGGCAAATTATCTATGCGCGCTGTCCGGGAGGTGGCGACGGCGGTGTGCTGCGCATGGACTCCGCCACACGGCGCCCTGTGCTCCTGCCTCAGAAAGGCAGCGAGCTCGCAGCGTTGCTTCTGGTAAGACCACTCTGTTTCTGGTTACGTGGCATTGCCTTGCCACCTTCTCCAAACCCGGCTAGGCAAGCAGACCCGTGGTTCGCGTGGTGAAACCCTCCTAGCTAGAGCTAACCAGCGGACACGTGTCAGTGCATCATTCAGTAGCCCTGCAGCCACCGTAAACCTAAACTCAGCCAATTTAAACTCTCTTAATTAAATCCCTTCTCAGCCTATCCTTGGGATGCACCCCTCAATATCCCTGGGATGCACCCCTCAATTGCGTAAACTTCGCCCCACAGGATCATGGGACGCCTTTACACTTCCCGTCAATAACCCTGTACTCACCGACACACATACGGAGCTGAATCCATGTTTCAAAACCCGAAATCATTGACAGACGGTTGACCGTTGGCCGTTACCGTACGATCCTATGCCCAGGAGGACCTCATGTAGCACCACTACGTGCAGCGGAGCCAGCGGCGGCGCCGCCGCCGCTTTCCACTCGGCCGACCTGCCCCATTTACCTCCGAAACCATCCTTTTCAGTAGCTTGTTTGCTTGCCTGCGCTGGGTGCCTAGCGCCGACAACCCCATTGCAAAGGGTGTTCCCGGATGCTTACGTGGAGCGCAGCGGGAGAGCTGGAACACATGCAGCAGTAGCAGCGGCGGCGGCAGCAGCAGCGGCGGCGGCAGTAGCCCCTCCGCCGGGCCCCGCTGCAGCCAGCTGCCGAACAGCGGCGGCGGTGCAGCAGCGACAGCGGCGGCGGGAACGTTATGTCGGGGCGAATTCCCCCGTCAGC
>NW_003307545.1:2921726-2928072 GCF_000143455.1 Volvox carteri f. nagariensis | reverse complement strand
TCAACTGCTAAGTAGTCCCAATGGGGGCCAATGACAACGAAACTGCTCGGTACGGGACCGGGAAGTGTGTATGCAGGTATGTAAGCATGTATGTACGTATGTGGGGAGGGGAGAGGGGTGAGAGGGTGAGAGGTGGGTGGGGGAGAGAGGGTGAGGGTGCTATAGGGGAGGGGAGGGGAGAGAGGGTGAGGGTGCTATAGGCACGGGAGAATGTGGGGGGGGCGCGTCATAGGTGTGTATGGGGGATGGGGTGGGGGTGAGGGGATGGGGATCCTCAACCCTCCCATCAGCAGTTTTAAAAAATGTGTTATCGTCTTGCATTGCTGTTGTGGTGCTCATCACTGCACTGGGACACGCCGTACACTGTACGGCGGCACGTATGGTCTCTTGCAGATGGATTGTTGCCTCCAGCACGGGACCGTATGAGGCGCCCCCTTGGGTTGGGGGTTCTAACCATAGGCGCTTAACCCGTACATGTACGACACGGTCCCGGTGTACGACAGGATGTGGTAAATCGTCATTGGAGTCGTATGCGCCCGATGCATCACGCGAAGGCTGTACTGCAATTGGGGCTGCTGACGTACGGTTCACGCAGCGACCAGCGCACGGCCGCGCGGCGCCTGGCGGCTCAATGTACGGCAGCCGTGCTGGCGGCAGCCGGCGACGGCACTGGCAACAACAACAACAGCAGCAGCAGCGGCGGCCTGGCGGTTGGCATGGACGTGTTAAAGGTGATGCTTCGAGTGAGTCACTGGGGAGGAGGTAGCGGAGAGGGGGGGAGGGCTGCGGGTGTTGAGTTTGGTGTGTGTGTTTGGGGGGGGAAGAGGGGAGAGGAGGATTACACCAGAACGCTCATTTCTACTTTAGAGGGAGGTCGGGGATGCTGTACGAGTGTCCGTACATAAGTATATCGTTTGCTCACCTCCTTGAGATGTTTTTACGTCATTTAATTTAATGCATTACAGAGGATTAAGTGCTCTCAACACCGTCGACGTGCATGTATCGCATTTTAAAAGGCGGTGCTGCTTTCTGCTGGTTCGGAATGAAATAGAAAATGTGTTTATTGTTCGTGTGTAAGAATGCATATAACCGTTTTTGTAATGTGATATTTTTTTAAGTAAAGTACAATTGCATAATGTAATTGTTGTACGGTTTTGTGTCTCCAGGGATGGGCCTGGGTACGGAAGCCACCGCCCGAGCTGCTAGGACGGCTGTTAGAAGCGCTGGTGCCGGGATCTTCTGATGCCTTCGAAAAGGAGCAGCAGCAGCAGCAAGAGATGGTTGAGACGGCAAAGGCCGCAGCAGTACGACATGGGTACGGCAGGCTACACACCGCCACCCTGCAGGACGCGGCGGCGCTCGTAGAACCGCTGGCGGCGCTGGACGCGCTGAAGCCGCCGTTGCTGGACGTGCTCGTCAATGTTGCCGTACGTCGAGCCGGCAACGAAGCGCCTGCCGCCGTGGCGGCGGCGGCGATCGCGTACGGCAGGGCGGGTATCGTCGACCCCCGGGTTGCGCAGGCGTTCCTGAATGCCACGGCGACGGCACACCGCCGCCGAGGCAGCGGAGGCGCCGCCGCCGTCGCCGCCGCCGCCGTCGCGAGCCAAATCGCCGAGGCGCTGGGGTTGTGTGCTAAGGCGGGTTGGTACGAGCCACGGGCATACTCCGCGGCCGCGGACACCATAGTGGCGTACGGTGTGGGCGGGTTGGTGCTTCGGCAGGTATGGGCAGTGCTGCGCGCTTTCGCAGGTGCACGTCACGAGCAACCCCTGCTGACGGACGCCCTGGTAGCGCACGCCAAAGCTCTGCTCGTCCATGTCCATGTTGATGCACTGCGGAGTACGGCAGCAGCTGGAGAGGGCGGCGGCGACGCCGGCGGCGACGTCAGCATCCTCCCTGGAGCCGTCGGCCGTCGGCGGCGCGTTGACGTGGACGCAGCCGGCGCCGCTGATGTTCGCGCCGGCGGCAGCGGCAGCAATGGCGCCGACGACGGCGTCAATGAAGTGTACGACACGTACGGCGCGGCTCCGCCACGGCACGGTCTCGACGTTAGAGAGCGACATCTGACCAGGGAGCTGAGCATGCTGGCCGGCCTCGTGCACGGTTTTAGTACGATGCAGGTGTACGACAGGGAGTTGTACGACCGCCTGGCCGCGGGCGCCGGCGCGCTGTTGCGGCAGGCGGGGCCAGCGGCGGCGCTGGGAGAGTCGTACCCTCGGGCGCTGGCGGCGGCGCTGACGGCGCTGCTGGCGGGTTTCGCGGGTGTGGGGTTTTACCCGGCCCGTCTGCTGGACGCCTTGTCGGCGCAGCAGCACAGCTGGATGCGGTCCGTGTCGGTGAGAGTCGCTACTGCTCACTGCTTATTTAACAAACTTAGAAAAACCTTGGCGGTTGGCGGTTGGCCGTTAGTCTTCAATACCGATGTCATTCCCAACCGCATTCGCATAGAAATCCTTTGGAACCCAAAATATGAATTAACAACACTTTAATAATATGAATTATAAATATATATATGAATTATGAATATGAATAGTTATATAATAATAATAATAATAATAATAATAATAATAATAATAATAATAATATGAATTAACAACACTTTAAATCTTTCAGTTTTTGACTAACCTTAAACTTTGGCTGAGCTGCCTCTAAACTGCTGTGTTCATTTTATTTTTTGCTCTTTCTTCTTATGCTCAGAAGAGCCGTTTCGGACCGCGTTCGCTTCGAGAATTCGTGTGCTACATGGCTTTTGTTGTTTTCTCATGGTTTTGTGGCTCCGAAACCGCTGCTGCGTATCGTATTTATTGCTTATTTGTATGCCTGATGCACACACATGTTCCGCCCTAGGTGGATCAAGCCCTCAGTCTCACATGCGCTTTGGCTGCGCTCCGGAACCGGGACGAGCGCCTTCTGGAACGATTGGATTGCGCAGCCGCGGTGTTCCTGGAAAACGCCGTCACTGGCGCCGCCGTCGCCGCCGGACTGCTCGCTGCGCCCGCAACAGGCGGTGGCGGCGCGGCGGCAGCGGGGACGTCCTTCCCTGATGTATCCTGGTTGCCGGCCTTCCTGAACGCCGCCTGCCGCCGGCTTGCATACCCTGGCCCGCGGACAGTCGCAGCGCTGGCGGCGCCGGTGGCAGTATGGGAGCACGGCGGCGCTGGCGGTGCTGTACTTCGGGGGCTGACGAAAGCGGAAAAGAAGAAGAAGAAAAAGAATAAAAAAGACAAGGAGATACAGAGCGGAACTGAAATCGAACCGCGGACCTCCTCCTCGTCCTCGTCGCCTGTGGACACCATATCCCGTCTGCAACTGCTGGTGCTAGTAGTGATGGCGCTGGGTCGGAGCGGCAGCGGCGGCAGCGGCGGCAGCGGTGCAGTACCTACTGCCGCTGCCGCCGCCGCTGCTAGTGGCGGCCTTTTCACTCCTCCGTGGGTGTGTGAGCTGATGGGCGGTCTGGCCTGCAGCGGCGCTCGGCTCCGGCACGATGAGGAGCTGGACCTGGCTTGGCTGCTGGCTCGCTCCATCGAGCAGGCGGTAGGGGCCGATTCAGCGGAAGACGACGCGATCGCCGCTGCTGCAGCAGCGGCGGCGGCGGGGGATGGCCACCAGCGGCAGCGGCGTCGCCAGCGGCCGCTGACGGCGGCGCAGGCCGCAGCGGCGCTAGATGACGAGGCGGCGTGCCATCTCTTTCGAGCTGTGATAGCTTCGCAGTATCGCCTTTCCAGCGGCGGCGGTGGCGGCGGCGGCGGGAGAACGGCGATGGCGGCGGGAGAGGGTGCTGAGGAACAGGTGGAGGAGGAGGAGGAGCAGGATTACATACGAGACGGAGCCGTCGAGGCGCAGGAGTGGGTCTATCAGGACGACGGAAGTTTCGGCGGCGCTGGCGGCGGCAACAGCAGCGGCGCCGGGGCACCTAGAGGCGGTCTGGAGGCCGCGCTCCACCGCGCCCTAACTCCCCCCGTGGCGGCGGCCCTGCTCGCCCGCGCCGCCAGCGCCTGGCACGCGGCTGGGCTGGGAACCGCCGCGCCGCAGCCGCCAGTGTCCTCAGCGACTGTGGCCGCGGCGGCGGCGGCGGCGGCGGCGGCGGCGCCACCGCCGCCATTACCGCGTCGCCTCCGGCTCCGCGGCGGCATCGATGCCGCACACTCCCCGCTTCTCTCCGAGCTACTCCTCTCCCTGGGTCTGCCGGTGTTTGAGCAGTGGGAGACCTCTGACGGATTCTTCCGAGTTGCCCGGGGGGTGGTGCTGCCGGGCGGCAGGAATGTGGCCGTGGAGGTCCTGCCGGACACTGCCTTTGCCGCCGCAGCCGCCGCCTGTAGTACTGGGCACCACCTTTCCAGAACCGCCGCCAGCGGCGGCAGCGGCGGCGGTAGCGGCGCTGGGGGGCCTTGTTATCCGTTGGTCATCGGCGACGCGGCTTTCCGGGCTCGGTGCCTGGCGGCGCGCGGTTGGCGGCTGGTGGCGCTGCCGGAGGGCGAGTGGGCGGCGGCGGCGGTGGCTGGGCCGGCGGCGTGCATGATGCTTATGAGGCGCCGCTCGGGGGCCTTATGAAGCGCCGCTCCTTTGCCGCTGGTTTCATGCTCGCGACACCGCTTTGTAAGGGCCTCGTCGTCATCGTCGGACTATATTCCGGAAGTCCGCGTGCGTGCATGTGTAGGTGTGAAGAGCTTTGTTATTTTCGAGTTCTTTACGAAGGGACTGCTGTTGTTGCGGAGGGGCTTCCTTGACTTCCCAGCATTGGGAAGCACAGGGCCGGGATGTGTAAAAGCTGCATGATAGCCGTGCGGTAAGAGTATCTGCTGCGGCTCTGGCAGGCACCACCGACAAGGTGCCTTGGCCCTTAGCGAGTGAGCCCATATAGTAAGCCCGCATCTTAGCTATATGAGTCCTCTGAAGGTGTGTGAAGAGTGCAGGTGGTAGTATTCTAGAGTGGGAATCAGAAATACTTGGAATTAACACTAAACGTTAAGAGTTAAAACAGGAGAAGATGCGTCAGAGGCCTTAAGATACTTCAGCAACTCGGCATGAGTACGCTGCACATCGCAGTTTAGACGAGGAGGGGGAGGGGGAGGAGATGAAGAAGGAGGAGGATGATGTGCAACAGTTTCGGAGCATCTGCGATAAAAGACCTTTATGGGTGCGATTTGTTGAAAGAGGTGGAGGAGGAAACCGAGCTGGCGTGTATGTATGTATGTATATATGTATGTATGTATGTATGTATGTATGTATGTATGTATGTATGTATGTATGTATGTATGTATGTATGTATGTATGTATGTATGTATGTATGTATGTATGTATGTATGTATGTATGTATGTATGTATGTATGTATGTATGTATGTATGTATGTATGTATGTATGTATGTATGTATGTATGTATGTATGTATGTATGACGTTGATTACACTGTGGGCTGAAAAGCCGGGGGCCCAGGGCCGAAGCACAGCGCGAGGGGCGGGTGCATACGGCTGGTTAGTCTCATGCACTCCGCCCCCGGGTCAGGCCGCACGGGAAACGACTGCCGGCACGCAACAGCGCTTGTTTGGCGCTCCAACTAGACGGGATCTATGCCCGTTGGTCTCCTAACATAAACGAAGTCGCAACTGGGGGGCTCTTCCTGCCGACCGAACGAACCGAGCATCTCAGAGAGCTCGCAACCAGGACCTGGGCGACCGGGAGCCCGACGAGTCATCCCGGGCTGGGGAGGTCACCAAGCTCAAAAATCCTCACGCAAAAAAAAGAGCGCAAAGAGCTCACTCCACAAGACGCCAAACAGCCTCCTGAGACTACTACCCTCCTCCGCCTCTCCCTCCCTGGGCTAGTCCAGGGGAGATAGCACCCGTCGGGGGGATAACACCGCACAAGTCCGCGCCCTTCCACAGCACTGGGTCTAACTTGAAAAGTACTCAAACGGGAAGACCCTGCGGCAACGCAGGGCGATCAAGCCTCCGGAAACCACAGGGGGGGAGGGTAGCCAGCTCGGCGCCCCCCCAATACCGCTCTACCAAGACGGCTGGTTCCCAAGATCCTATCTCACCTAGACGCCGCAACACGAAAAACCCGGTCTCGTACCCTGAAGAACCTAGTCCTGCACCACGCGCGCACCTTCGAGTACGGCCCCTCCTTCTGGGTGCCCACCTCCCCCTCATCCGCGCCCTCGCTACGGCCACCTGTTTCCACTCACCACCCCTCAACCCTACATCCTCTTGGTGCTCTCTCTGCCTCTTCCCCTCCCCCCCCGGCTCTCCCCGCCCTTTCCCCGGTCTCCCCCCCCTCCGCCGGTACGGCTCCCCCAGGCAAATACACCCTCCCTCCCCCATGTCCCCTTGCGCGGCACCCCCCCAAG
>NW_003307545.1:2920116-2921081 GCF_000143455.1 Volvox carteri f. nagariensis | reverse complement strand
CCATTCGGGCCAGGTCGACCTGGGGAGGGAGGCCACTCGAGTATGCACCACTAGGTCCCAGACCCGCACTAGGTCGCCCACCGTTTGCAGTTTCCTGCATGTAGCGATCCCCACGAAGTGCGTCTCCAGGCCCGGGCGGCGGTTCAAACTGTCTGGGTCTGCCTCGCCGGTATTGGGGAGCAACGGGTTACCCCACAACGCGGTTGCCCAGCACCACGGTCCGGGGGACAGGGGGCTGGTCTCGATATCCCGGAGCGGTGGTAGGTGTCCCAGGGCACCCACAATCCGGCTGATATCCGTGGGTAGGTCGCTTCCGCCGAGTCGGGGCCCGGCTTGGCTGGCGGTCGTCAGGGCCCACGGTTGGAAGGCGGGGTGGGTGAGCAGCAAATAGGCGGAGAGCGTCCGGACCCAGGGATGGAGACCACCATCTGCCCTCCCGTGCCCCCCGGTACCACCTGTGGTTCCTGCAGCTCCACCTGTCCCTGGCCCACATGACGCGTTAGATAGCCCGAAGGCCGCTATGATGAAGCGCACAGCCCATACCGCATGCCGAGCCTGGATGTGTTGCTGGAGGGGCAGCAGGCCAAAGCCTCCAGCCGACGGGTGGCCGGTCAAGAGATCCTTAGGCACCCCTGTCAAGCGGCGGCCGGGGTCTTCTGGGCCCTGCTGCCGGTCGACGAGGCGGGCCGTTAGGCGTTCTATTTCGTCCAGCGTACGGTTGGGGGGCGGCCCACCATGCTCCATGTGCCAGGTGACTGTCTGCATTCCGTACACCGATGCCGCTGTGGCTCGACCGAATGCTGATAGCGGGAAGCGGGAGAGCCGCTGCAGTCGCCGCTTGGCTTCCCCGAGTCTCTTCATCCAGTCGGGCTGTGGCGGGGATGGCTGGTTGTCAATCGGCAGGTTCAGGGCGGTGGCGGTGGTCACCACCTTGAGACCTCCTATTGACTCCTGCTGAGGGGCAG
>NW_003307545.1:2839925-2919608 GCF_000143455.1 Volvox carteri f. nagariensis | reverse complement strand
GAGTTTGGGGTCGCCTTTTTTGTAGATCACCGTCAGTACCCCCTCCAAGAAGCCCTTCGGCACCTGCCCCGTCAAGCCTATGGCGGTGAGCAGGCCAGCCATGGTGGTGCCAATGGCCGACCAGAATTTCCTGTAGATGTCGGCTGGGATGCCGTCCCACCCCGGGGCCTTGCCAGGCTGGCTTTTCTTAAGAGCCTTTCGTAACTCGGTGGCCGTGATGGTTCTGGATCCCAGCTGTTCATCTGCCTCTGCGGGTAG
Organism: Volvox carteri f. nagariensis; assembly: GCF_000143455.1. Classification (NCBI taxonomy): domain Eukaryota; kingdom Viridiplantae; phylum Chlorophyta; class Chlorophyceae; order Chlamydomonadales; family Volvocaceae; genus Volvox; species Volvox carteri. The sequence goes on along the minus strand of NW_003307545.1, from coordinate 2,919,350 downwards.
CGAGATGTTGGCGGCCGCCAGGGAGTTTAGCACCTCCTGCTGGGCTTGGGGGCAGATGTAGTTGGGAGCTCGGCTCACTTCACTCCAGAAGTCTGCGACCACCTGGGGAAGCTGGCTAGGATTAGTCACTAGGCGGCCGGACTGGGCTTGCAGGGCGACGGGAGCTGGTTGTTGGTCCGCGCTTTGGGCCTGGATGAACGCAGTCATCGCTGGGCTCGGCCGCTCCCCTGTCCGTAGCCAGTGTATGCGGGCCTCCATCGCCTCCTTGCTGCAGTCCTCTCGGTGGGCCCGTGCTAGTGCCGCCTGTGCGTCCACCAGTTGCTGTAAGGGCTGCTGTGCTCCGGGATCTGTGTCGACCCTTTGTCGGGCCTGCTGGACTGCTGGTAGGGCTGCTTGTACACGGGCTCCTGGGCGCAGCCTGCGATGTTGTGCTGTTTTGTTGAGCTGATGTGCACGAGTAGCGAGGTATGTATGTTGTTACAGGGTGGTTAACTTCGCCAGCGGCCCCCTTTCCCGGGGCAGTCCCTGCTCTCCCCTGCTAGAGGGGCACCCTAATCCGTCACCCCATCCGACTTCAGAATGTATTCGTTGGGTTCGGCAACTCACCACCAGCATCCAACCAAATCTAGCGGATCAACGGCGCATCAACTTAGTTCCTGGTCAGCTCGCAAGTTGATATTATCACGTCCTACACCGTCCATAAGATGGGGGGCCACCTCCCATTTCATCACTCCTCAAACACCCGAGGAGCCGGCAGGCGGATTTGAACCCGGGTCGACTGGGTCAACTGGGAGCAGAAGTCAGGCCTTAACCTCTGCCAGCCGCCTGCCTAGCGAGGTATGTATGTAATATGTGTGCCCGGGGATGTTTTCTATGCATACTATGTGTACGTCTATGAGAATCAGGCTTGTGCAAAGAGCAAATGATCCCGGCAGCTATTCCCTTCCATCATCCTGGCGCCTCTGAATGGACAGACTACCGACCCGTGGGTCTGCCCATTCACAGTTTTCAAAAGTACAGCAAATCTTTGAGGCACCGTTAATAACGAGTATCCATGGATAACGTATTCCGAACTTCGTCTTCGTCCTTCCGGACCTCGGTGTGCACTTAACTCGTTTTTTCCAGCTCCTGCGAACCGGCACTAGGTTGCACTCGACCCGATCGGGGTCCAACGTAAATGTCGCAAACTGTCAATCGGTGGATGGCTGATGACTACGATTGAGGGTGCTCCGACATGCACGTTATGCAAGGTACTGCATAGCATTAGTGAGTACGGCAACAGGAGGGACGGGTGCTGCATAAACTGCAGTGGTACGGCAGAAATGGGGATTGGGCGTTTGAGGGGATATTTCGGTGCACGGCACGGCACAGCATTACCACTACTACTGGTGATGACCTCCTCTTTGGGGAATCCAGGCACTGTGTGTCTGTGTGTGTGCGTGCCTGTGTTCGGTGCTCTAGAGCGGCGCGCAAGGCTGGTCTGGCCTGTAACTTTGTGTGTGTGCTGTGTGTGTGTATGTGTGTAGATACCTCTCAAGGATGGAAACATGACGGCTTGAGGATGGAAAACACACTCGCGCGCACACGTGTGTGCGCAAGAGAGTCCCTTCCGGGGCATTCCATAGCAGATAGAACCCCCAACCCATGCTTCTGCAGCTTGATTGATCCTATATCTGCTGTCGCTGCGCCGTGCAATATTTCCACGCAACGTGCCCACCGCGGGGCCGCTTCACTCGATCGCAAACCATCACATCATCTGGTACCACCATCACCACCACAATTGCCATCTCCGGGCCCACCCCCGGCCATCGCAACCGCAGCATTGCTATCTCCAAACGCCACGACACAGGCCCTACGAACATAGTCTGCCTTAATCGGCGCGGCAGCTGTTGCTGCTGCTGCCATCCACTTTCCAGCTGCAGCCCGCCGGCCCTAGCTATATCGTGTTGATGTTGATGTCCTCCAGCAGTGACTAGCTGCTACCGCCAATCACACCCTCTACCCGACCTAAAGGGGGTTCCGGATGTTCTTCGTTCGTACATTCGTTGCTTTGCTCCAAACACGGCACAGTACGGAGGGATGTATGTAGGGAGGGAGATGTCGCTGGAAGTAGGGATGTATAGCGGGGTGTGTGTATGTAAGGCGGGATGAATGAAGGGGGGAATGGAGGGGGGAATGGAGGGGGAGATGATTATCTTCCCCTCGGGAGCCGCATCCGTACCTGGCTGGCCACGTCCTTCGGCTGCTTTCCTCTTTCCCAGCCACTTCTTCCTGACAGCCCCCATATCACTACTACCACCACACTAACCATCATCGACACTACCATAAGCATACCACTTCCCCACACAAACAATATGAACACAAAGGCGATTGACCGAGTGTACGGGCCAAGGAAGGGACTCACGTGGCTATGCACAAACCGTTAGTAAAACCGTAATCAAACCGTCCATCAACCGTCCCGCGTCTCTCTACAGGGCCAAGGGCAAAGGAAGTCCACCGAGCCGGAACGGGTTCAAACCCAAACGGATCGAACAGTACGGCGGAGATATGTACCTACCTATCTCGGGATGGGAAGGAAGCGGTGCGGGGTAGGGAAAAAGTGGCACGTGATGGAGCTCACGGGGCGGTACGTTCGCTGTTTGTTTCGCAGTAGGTCAAAAAGCGCTTTTCGCTTCTGCTATCCATCCCTTTTCCGGTCCCCTCCTTAAGTTTTACTCTGACCTGACCTGCCAGTGCCGCTTTTTCCTCTCGCATGTCTTGGCCACGAATATATCGCGAAAGCAGCGCACAATAATATTTTATCCTCACCAGCAGCAGCATACAACACACAATACATGCTGCAAGCCCATCAGTTAAGTAAATAAAGTAAAACAACGGCAGCAGTGAATAAAAGTACTCGTCAGTTGCGGCCATGATGGCCAACACGCCAGGCAATTCGATAACGTCATCCACATCACTCCTCCTGAATACACGCATACATACACGCACACACACGCACAGGGCTGGTTTGGCGAGGGAGGGAGCGAGGAGGGGAGGGGCCCTGTGTGTCTGTGTGTCTGTATGTGTATGTGTGTGTGTGTGTGTGTTGCGGTGAGCCAGTATCTGCCAGCTTCCTCTGCGCCCAAGATACACACACACACACACACATCGGGGGGAATGACGCAAAGCTGGCACCAAACACGTCTCTCACAACATAACATAAATCGCGCAGCTACTCACCGCTACACAGGCGAAATCTTTTTTTGCGCTCTTTTAGTCCGTTCTTTTGTTGATCATCATGTTTGCAAGCGCAAAGTTCCCTAATCTACTCTCGCCACAAGTAAAGCAAACGCATAAACGCGACGAGCACACACAACCTTCACAGCCTTCACAGCGCAACAGCGCCTCCTCCAGTCGTCAGGGTTCTCTTTCCCTCGGCCCCTTTGGAATTTCTGAATGAACGGAACCAAATACACGCGAAAATACATAAAATACAAGGTAAGAAAACATCATCACCACCATTACCCGACCACTAAAGGCCTTTCACCTTGCCAGCTAGAATTAACCAGGCGGCCAGCCAGCTACCCTCCTGCCTACCTATCACCATTCACTAATCTGTGATATGAATCGAAACGCAACCGTAATCAACCGAAATCATCAGAACTCCTCAGGTAATAGAACTCCTGTGGCGGTGCTCGCGGCCGGGCAACGTAGGCTCGCCAAGTTTGACCTGTCCACCGGCACCTCCTTCCCGCCACCCCACTTGCTTTACCGGGCCCCGCCTGTGCTTCATGCTCGCGCACATACATACATACATACATACATATATACATACATACGTATGGCGCAATTTGTACATTTTTATACACGTCCGCATGTTCTCCCATCCATAAAATCACATATGATGTCACAGCATGCGGAATCCATACCCTCGCGGCATCATAACGACTTACTGATACATAAAGGATGATCCCAAAGCGCGCGCCGCCCTCGCCACCAGGGCGGCATCCCTCAGGGGGAGAGGCTACCCCCTCAACACTGCTTCCCGGAAATGTGTCGTACGTGTCGTGCAGACCATCCATCATGCTCCACATAACGGCGATACTCCCTTGGCGCTTTGCCTCCACAGCCCCCACTCCCTAACGCCCCAGCCATAGGCGGATTCCCTAAGCGACTAAATTTAGCGCCAACTCTCGCCCCAATCACTCCTCCCCTTAAACCTCCGTATCACCCCGCCTGATACCTTCATCCTCTTATTTATATACATTATATATATCCGTATCCGCCATTTCCCTCCACCCCCCACCCCCGGGTCCTGTAAAACCCTTCTCTCCCCTTCCGGCCCTGCTCGCTTCCCAACCCCCACATGTCGCGGGCTCCTCACATATCGCCCCACGAGAATAGGCGACCCAGCAGTATAACCTCAGCAGCAGCAGCAGCAGCAGCAGCAGCAGCAGCGGACGCCAGTGGTCCATGTTTTGACCCTATAAAACCGGGAATCAATTAGAACTAAATTTCCGCTTTGTCTTTCGTTTCACTGGTTCCACTTCTTACGGCACGTCGCCAGTGGGTCGCGCTGCCGTCCACACCATATCCACGTGGCAGTACGGCAGAGCGTCCTGCAGGTCAAGTTGGGGGGGCCCGGGGAGGGGGGGTGGTTTTTTGTGTTGTTTTTTGTGTTGTTTTTTGTGTTGTTTTTTGTGTTGTGTTTCATCAGTCACCGAATCGGCCCTCGAAATGCATCCCCTAACAGTACTAAAACCCCTTTACAGGTATATGAAATTTATAGGTCTCAAAAACCGCAAGACCCTCCTGAAAACCTACCTGGAGCGCCCTGAGACTGCCCAGCGCCCTCTCCGCCGTCTTATCGGTGCAGGACAGGTACAGGTGCCGCAAGCTGGTCAGCGGCGCCAGCGCATCCAGGTCGGGTCCCCGGGCCGTGAGGTCATCGCTTTCCCAAGTCAGGTGGCGAAGCAGCGGCAACAGGGACCGGCGCGGGGGAGCCGGCGGCGGCGGCGGTGGTGACAAAGGCGACGGCAGAGGCGGCGGCGGCTGCTGCTGCTGCGGCAACCGCCACGAAGCGGCGGTGGTTGGACTGCCCACTGCCATCACAGCCGGGGGAGGAGGAGGAGGAGACGGAAAGGGAGGAGGTGCGTCCCCAGCCGGGGGCGGCGGCGATGACATGGCGGCAAGGCTGGCCTGGCTCACTGCGCGTCAGGAGTGAGGGTAGTGGTAGTGGTAGTGATAAGGGTAAGGGTAAGGGGTAAGATGTCAGCGGTAGCGGCGCGTAGGCGGTCCGAATTCAAGATGTAAAGGATAACGAGTATAAAGAGGGCGGGGGGGAAAGACGAGAACCACGAGCGAGTGAAGCTGCTGCCAGGGAAAGAGGGCGGGGGGAAAGACGAACCACACACGATTGAAGCTGCTGCCAGGGCAAGAGAGTATCAAACGTAGAACTGACCGAAAGGCGTCCGTGGCGACCGTGACCTCGGGCGGGGGGAAACAAATGCAAGGAAAGAAGGAAATAACTGCCGCTGTCCAAAACGTACAAAGAGAGCGGGGGTAGGGTAGGAACACACATGGCAATAGCAAAACTCGGCCACCAGCGGGCCGTTGTACCCGCGCCTCCACGCCAACTACCCCTCTGCACCGACCGCCAACCCAGCACGCAGATGCAGCAGCTGCTCCACCACTCACCGGCTCTGTTCCCCGGCGCGCTCACAGTCAGCGATCGCAGCATGGTCAGCACCGGCAAGCACTCCGCCAGCACACCGTTGCACAGTCCCACCAGCCCCACCAGCCGCAGCGACCGCAGCGAAGACCCGCAACGGCGAGCGACCTGCGCCAGCACCGGGGGCCGCACCACACAGCCATCCACGTCCAACGAGGACAGCTGCGACAGCGGCGGCGGTGGCGGCAGCGGTGGCGGAGACGGTGGCAGGGCCGCCGACGTCGTCGCCGCCGCCGGTTCGGTGAAATCCAGTAGGAGGTTGCTTAGCTCCAGGGATTGCAGTCCGGAAGGCAGACAGGAAAGATCTAGAAGCGGTGGCAGCTCCACCGCCCGCCGGTACAGCCGGCCAAAGCCCAGGCCGCTACTGCCGCCGGGGCTACTGCCGAGGATTGGGTACTGCTGCGGCTGCTGCTGCTGCTCCTGATGTTGTTGTTGCTCTTGCTGATGGTGTTGAGAGTTGCTGCTGCTGCTGCTGCTGCCGCTACACCCCGCGTACCGCTCCACAACAATGCCCAGCTCTCGCAAGCCAGTGAAGCTCGACAAAACCGACAACGCTGTCACACGTACGGCAATAGTCGTACGACAGAGCCAACAGTACGATGTGCGACAAGGGGATGGTAGGGAAGGGGAAGCGGCGGCGTCGGTCATGGTCGGCAGGCGACGGCAGTATACAGTGCAAAACTGCCAAATGTTATAACAAAAACAAAAGACTGACAACGAATATATGCAATCATGGCCGCATGATTCCCCGTACCTTATCCCCAGTCTTCTCAAGGTTATTTCCTACTTCCATGCAACCATACGTGTGTCCCTTTAACGCTTCTCTTCCCCCCTCTCTTTCCCCCCCTCTCTTTCCCCCCCTCCACTTCCCTTTCACACACCCCCTCGTTCCCCAGTATATTCCTTATTTAAAACACCTGAGCCGGACAATACAGAGCAGGTGTACCTACCCTCGGGGCTGTAGTCCTTGCGGCTCAGCGCCAGTCGCAGTGACCTCAGTCTGCTCCACCGACCCGCCAGGGACCTCAGCCCCTCAGCCGTTACGGGGACCGCGATGGAGCTCTCACCGAAGCGGCGCGCCTGAGGAGGGGGGGGGGAGGAACAGGGGGAGGGGTTGTAGCAGTTGCAGTACGGTGACAGCGAATAAAAGGTAGAAGGCAGCAGGGCATGGCAGCAGGGGCATTCGTTGTATGAGGTGCCGTTTTAAGGGACAGCTAGGGGTGGCTACGTGAAGCTAAGAGGGTGGAAGCACCCCCATGTCGATGGGCGATGATGGACCCGGCTATAGCGACTCCTCCGAGCCAACCATGGGTGGCCAGGTAGGGAACAGGCCCACTTCGGGATAACCCAAACCACCATGCTCCACACCTCGGGGAAGTACGCCCTGCGCTTCTCCAGATGGAACCTCTGCAGCGCCCCCAGCGCGGACAGCCGGGACAGGTGGCAGGGGATGCAGTGGTCGGCATTGCTGTACACGGCCATACGAAGCTCCCGCAGACCAGTGAGCTGGGCAACCGCCTCGAACAGAGACTCAGAACCCACCCTGGAGATTTTGGGGGGGAACGGAGGGAGGGGAGAGGGTGGCATTACGTGAAAATTTACGTGGTTTTTTTGTAAACCATCGCTGCAAGCGGGGTATAACGAACGAACTTTAATTAGGGCCGGGCGCCGTGGCTGCCACGCATACTGGTATATTCGTACATCCGTACGCACGCACCTGCACGCGCCAACGTCCAGGTGTGTCAAATTAGCCAGGCGGTTGCCGTACTCCGCCAGGAGGCCCTGTACGGCACACGCAGGGCGAGAGGAAAAGAGCGTTTTGGAATCAATTACGCTTTTCGATTTGCACAGCACAGCACAACACACCACAGCACAGCACAGCACAGCACGCTGCTCCCGTTCCCAACTCCCTGACCAACCCCCAGCTCCCCAACTCACCTGCGCCTTATCCGTCCATCTGAAGCTCAGGCTCAGGCTCCTGCCCGGCCTCAGCGCGCACAGCGCCCGTCTGCTGGCTGCCCCTGTGGGCGCATTGTCCAAGGCCAGGTCCAGCTCCGCCAGCTGGGCAAGTCGCTCCAGGCAAGCCAGCTCGTAGCCGGAGTCCGAGTCCAGGGAGGTTATGGCGAGGCGGGTGAGGCGGGGCAGACCCAGGGACAAGGTGGCCAGCCCGGAGCTCGTGAGCCTGTTGGGAGGTGCGTGCGCAGACGTGAGTATGTATGTGTGTATGTATGTATGTGTGTATGTGTGTTGGGTCGCGTGTAGGCAAGAGCATGGTATGTGTGGGGTGGGGGAGGGGAAGGGAGGGGAGAGGGTTTGGGCTGTAGGGGAGCGCTGCAGCAACTCTTAAATGTTTAAAACTGGGAGACGCGAGAGAGCGGGATACTTAGCGCCCACATAAGTAATGCGAGAACTTAACAACCTGCCCCAAAGTAAGAAAATTTGTGAATCACCTGGAATGCCCGTAAATTACGTCACGACATACATACTGCCCGGTCTGAAACACCCATAGCTTCCCAACAAATACGGCAAACACGACATATATGTCGATACCCGCCTGTAAGCCCGGAACTCCAGCACCTCCAGCGAGCAGCAGGAGGACAGCAGCGCCATCTCGGAATCTCCTAGGCCATGGGGCACAGCGGGCAACAGCGTCAGAGACCGAAGCCCGCCGCCTCCACCTCCACATGCCGCGGCGGCGGCGGCGGTTGCCGCCAGGCCGGAGAGGAGGGTGGCGGCGGCGTCGCTCTTTAGGCCGCCTCCGACGATGGACAGGGAGGTGAGGTAGGGCATGGCGGCGATGGCCGCCGCGGCCGCGGGCGGCAGGTCGCAACCCTCCCGCATGTGCAGCTTGAGCTCCTGGGACGGTTTTTTGGGGGGGGGGAAAAGACGAACCACACACGGATGAAGCTGCTGCCAGGGCAAGAGTGTACCAAACGTAGAACTGACCGAAAGGCGTCCGTGAAGGGGGGAGGGAAAATTATATGATGCAAAGTCAGTATGAGAAACCAAATACCCGCGTTCAAGGCGTTGCAAAAAGTGCTCTAGTCTAGTAAAAATCTTGTAAATTCTGATCGTCCCTCTGGCTCCCAATCTTGCCGTTTATAATTTTGCAGCAACAACAACACACGAGTGCAAAAGATATGCAACCATGTGCAAGACAAGAAAAGCGCTCTCGCTCCCGCAGCAACGTAATGCCTGGAGGCTGTGTAGCTCTACTGCCGACAACGACCTACCTATGTTGTCAAGTATGTGGAGCGGTAGCAACGGCAACATAGCATCCCATATCCAAGGCCAATGCGCGGGTGAGAAGAAAAAGGAAGGAGATTAGGAGCTCCGAGGAGGTAAAGGGAAAGGGACGAGTCCCACGTGTCCGGCATGTAATGCCATGACGTGGCTACATGTGGTGCCGTGGCTACAAGGCCTAAAACCTGAAACGAGAAAATGTGAGCGCAATTGCGCGCTGAAGTAGAAGTCAGACGGCAGGCAGGGGAAAATAGCGGGCACTCATTCTGCAGGTACGCGTCTGTGGACTATATTATAGTCCACATAAACAATATAGAGGCAATCTTGGAAGGGAGCAGCTCTAAATCCGTGGGGTGTGTGTGTGTGTGTGTCTGTATGAGGACAGAGTTGGGAGAGGATACACGCTAGAGGGAGGACGTGATAAGGAAGAAGGATCGCCGATCGACCCAGATCGAATCAGATCGAGTCAAATCGGATCACAACGACCCAAATCGAATCAGGCCAACCCAGATCAAACTTGGGTGTCAGATGGTTTTCCAGGCCAACCCAACCCAGATGTGACCAGACCGAATCAGAGCGAACCAAACCAAATTTTAAAGATCCCAAGCGTATCGCATTGATACGATATAGCAGGCAAGAAAATTTGAACGCTGCATGAATCTCGGGCCGTGGGCGTGTCAGGGTGGCAGGGGAATCTAAAAACTCACAGAGACGCCCTTGAGCTGCTGCACCAGTGCAATGTTTTGAAACAGCATCTCGTCACTGATGGCAGTGTTGACGTGGATAACGACGCATCTCAGTCTGCGAATGAGGCTCTGCAGCTTCCCTATTTTGGCTCTCCACATCGCGGGGTCGCTGTGCATGTCGACCTCCATATTGGTGAGACCTGCGTGTTGACATCCGACCAAGAGCCGAACGAGTTAGGGGCCCAGGGTGGGGTATAGGAAGATAGTAAGCACGGATGGTACGAGTGAGAAGAAAGGATGGAGCAGAAAAGAATGTGAGGGGGGGGTTTCGGAAATCAGAAACGCGGGGACAGAAGGGGGGAAGGGAAGGTGTCGTGTTGTGGAGACGCAAGTCTGCACAGGGATTAGTGGATTCTATTCGTCCATGGGCCCCCCGGCTTTTACGGACACACTTGTGTGCGGAACTTGTAACTTGTAACTCTATTCGTGGTCGCAAAGGGGCTGGAGGGGCTGAGGAGTGCGCCCTAGGACACGACTGGAGGATTTTTCTGACTTCCGGGCATGACAAATGTTGCTTAAGGGTGTGTCCGCGACGCGACGCTGCCAGGGGAAAGGATAAAGTTGAGCAATGTTTGGATCACTACCTCCTAAAAGCTTTCAACTTGTGGAGCTCTTCGGCGCAAAAGGGTTCGCGGCCTCCCACCTGCCAGGGCCGGGCTATCATGCCTCCACACGCACCCCTTCGCCTTGCGCTTGTATCTTAACAACAATGCTGCACGCAAATTGTTTTGAAGTAATTGGACTAAGTCGTGGCACACACCACGCACCTGTCGCAATGCTCGCGTTCCACGTTTTGCAGACCATCGCGGCATTTTGCAAGTGCGCTCCTTCCGTGAGATTGGACCCAATCATCTGCAAGCAATTTAAAGCGAACACCCCTTGAACTACAGCAATCCCACCCCATCTTCCTCATCTGACGTGAAACAACCCTAAACTTCGCTCTCAGGATTTGGTATTTTTGAAGTCCTTCCGAAACACCAACAAACATATAGGCATTTCGCGTGGTTGCAAGTGTCTCCTCCTGAAAACTCATACATAGCGTCGCTCCACGTCTAACCGACCTCGAGCAGCTCTGGAGGTAGGCCAGACCAGCCCTCGCTCGACGAATCTTGCTCAACATCCATCCATGTAGTGCGCAGCGCCAAACCACGCTCGTCTTCTGAGGCCATGACTGTGGCCTGGAGAGCACTAGAGCAAAACGGCAAATACCAATATGAGTTACTTCTTCAGGCCGAAAAGCTCTGCGCAGGATTTGTTCCCAAAAGGGATAAAATCTTTTCCTTCGACTGCAACTTTGACGAGAGTACTGTGTCGAATGCTTGCTTAGACAATAATATCTAAGTACAAGAACCTGTTTGAACCTGGCGAAAACAATCCAGCACGTAAAAGGTGCTGAGCTGCTGACGCGAATCCATTGCGCATGGAGACCTAACGAACAGCAACTGCCAAACCAACCATCGTTTACAAAAGTGAAACAACTGGTTATAGTTATAGCAGCCCGAGAATGCAATATGTATACTTGAGACCCTTATAGGGATGTCCTTCGAGTTTTGGAACACTCGCGAAGCTCCGCGAAGGCACGTTGCCTGTCCCATTGTTGGGACGGCCTATCCCCATACCATACCAAGCTCCTTCCATTTCAATCCTCTCTTAAGAGTTCAAGCCATCACAACACATGCGCCATTCTCCAGGCAGACCTAGGCCGCCACACGGGGCCGTCCCGTAGCTGTCTCGCGCAAATTGTTCAGCGGCCCACGCCCTTGCAGGGGAACTCACGTTATGGTTCTCCCAAAAGTTAAATCTGTAACGCAAAAATATGCTGGCAACAACGCTTTTGGACACATCACGGGCCACCTGCGCGTCGAAAGAACGCCTGAGACCCTTTGCAGGCTTGCTTAATCACCGCCGCCGCCTCAAAGTCATAAAAATGCGAGATCTGCGAATTGCGATCGGCACCTTTCTCCAACCTCCCGAATTCCAGGAAAAACAAATTTTGGATCCTGCGCGATAGGCGAAGCATGACGGCAGCTGCACGTTATTGAAGACGACTCCTCCCAAAGCAGGAGTCCCTAATTGGCCAAGGTCACCCTTTCGTCATGTACGTCCCGTCTTCCGTACGTACAACAATGACGTCTCCCTTACGTACGAACGACGGTGCCACAACGCTGATGCCGCCCTCAACCACGACATGCCGCGACGACGTGCCGTCTTCCTTGACCACCGCCGTCGGTGCATCCAGCACCTCAACGGGAATCTTGTACGGCAACTTGGCTGCGAACGGGCAAGCGCGACGGCCGGCGTGAAATTCAGATTATACCATTGGCAACGCGGCAACGAACAAGACGCAACACAGCAATATCACAGCTTAACTTTTTGTTTAGTAGCGCGCAAGAGAGCAGCTCTTACCAGGGCTCTACATGAAGGGCCTCGGTTCCAACGGAAGAATTGAAATGCCGAACAGTCGTATATTCATCACAAGCAACAGGTTAAGAGACTGGTCGACTGCGATGTACTCCTAGCTCGCCCCGGGAAAAACCCAAACCCAAGTCCAGTCCCTAGTTGTACATGCCCAGGCTGGGGGCCCTCCCATTCACGTCAGCTATGGGCGACATGCCACCCTTCCTAACGAATCCCATCCTTCCCACGCTCAGCAACGAACCTTATTCCCCAACGTATATCCCCTCCCCCAAAAACCTCACGGCGGGGTTTCCTGCCCCAAACGTCCCGCCAGCCCTGCGCGATAACCTGGGTAAGCCAAAGCTTTATGATCGCCATTACCGTCATCATCGTCATCATCCTCATCATCGTCATCCATATCGCTTTCGGCCCCCCCCCAGCCCCCCCCCCCAGCCCCCCCCCCACCTCACCCGCCACGGGCTCTCCTTCAAAGTAGCTAACTGATACCGTCAGCTCCGGAGTTCCCAGCCATTTGCGACCCTCGCCAAACAGATCCGGACTGAGTACGGCCTGCTCGTACGTCGTACCGTCCATCACGTGCACATTGCCGTCGTCATCCTGGTACAGAACCTGCATGTCCTTGCTCTCCACGTCGGCCAGCTCCACCTGTACGCAACCACCACCACCATTAACAACAACAACGACATCATCTACAGCGACAGAGACACAGGCAGAAGCACAACGCGAGAAGCAGCCACATCAGTAGCAGCAGCCGCAGCAGCTGCATCAGGTTACAGCAGCCGCAGCATCAGCAACAACCGGCACACTCCGTCGCATCCCCTGCCAGACATCCATACCGCCCCGTCCCCTGCTCTGCATAAGCTTACCCCGTTTAACCCCTCCTTCCCTCCCCACCCCACTTCCCGGGCCTCTTCTCTTCCCCGCCCCAAAAAGCCCTTCCTGGACACCATCCCTCGGGGCTACTCACCCCGCACCCAAACCTAGCCAAAAAAATCCCTCCCCTCGTGAAGCAGCCCCCCTCCCTCCCTGACAACCCCTACCTGATCTTCCAATCTGAACTTCTCTGAGGTACGCGCCCCCGTGGCTAGGTCCACCAGGTCCAGCGTCACGAACCCGGCAGCCCGGGCTTGGCCGTGCATCCAGTGGAAGCGGGACACCCGGTAGGGCCGACCCTCCCGCTGGACCAGGTCGCCAGCACGGACCTGGGCACGGAGGGCAGGGGAAGGGAAGGGAAGGGGAGGGAGCGGGAGGAGGAGGGGGCGGAGGAGGGGGAGGAGGAGGGGGAGGAGGGTTATGGTATGAGGAGGAGAGGTAGGCATGGGGCGAGGAGGTCAGACTTAAGATCGGGTCTTAGGGAGAGAGTTCTGGCGCCGTAGAGTGTTAGTTCGGGAGAGTGTGACCCTGTTGGGGTGGGGTGGTGCGGATGGCCTGTGTGGAATGTGGGATGTGGGCATTGTGTTGAGATCAGGAGCGGGGCGGCCGGATGTGCGCGGAGGTCAAAACGCCGGCCGTTTCAGCGGAGGGATGGAAGAGGCGGAATGGGACAGGCTAGGGATGATGGGGTGGCGTGTGGTGGTAGTATGGTGTGGAGTATGTATGTCGTTACAGGGTGGTTAAGCTTCACCAACGGCCCCCTTTCCCGAGGCAGTCCCTGCTCCCCTGCGAGAGGGGCACCCCTATGTATGATGTACGGGGATGAGTGGGAGGAAACCCAGCAGGCAGCCCTTTGCGCGTCTCGCAAAGGTAGATGGCATCAAATGGCAAGAGGTAAGATAAGGGCGCGATGTAGCGCGACTGCAATGTCGCTGTCGGCGAATGACTCATTTACGGATAGTATGGACAAGACGCACTAGAGCACACCTGCTGGGCGGATTTCTTGATGCCCCGAATACCTAAAGCAAGCGCTCCAAGCAGCGTTGGCGTTGGCCAAGCCTGGGACTCCAGCTCCAAGCTCCCATGACTGGCTGCAAGGAGGGAGCGCCGCCCATATACTGTGCACACACGCGCTAGCTTTAGCATTTCGTAAGTGATCAGCAGCAGAAACGGTGATCACGGACTGTCCATCTGTTACGAAAGGAATTGTGTCAGCAGGCTCAGCATGCCGTACATGTTTGCTGGGTGCTCACTTGACCACGGGACATATTGATGTTTATGCACCATTGGTGGCTGTGTGTTATTATTTGTTGTGTACCAACAGGAGGGGAGTGTTAATACCAACATAGAAGAATGGATGAGTTTGAAGAGCTAGGTGACGAGTTTCCTGATATACATGCCTTGTTTATGTACTATAACGACCTATATTTCAACGGTGTGCTATCTGGTAACACTACTGTTGAGTGGAGCAGCAGCCGGATGACGCTGTGAGTGAAGAGCGAGGCACCTTACACCAATCCTTGCAGCTATAGACATACACATGTAACACATGAGTCACAGAGGCAAGGCCAGCCTGCCAAATCAATTGCATGGGCCATGAGCGCCTGGGCTCATGCAACATCCAAACGTGGCAAGAAACGTAGTTGATACAAACTGCCCTGAAATGCCTCGCAGGTGCGGTGGTACCTGCAAATACCACCCACTCAGCGGCTGTCAGATTAAGCTCAGCGAGCCACTGCTCAAGGTGTGGATTCCGGCTTGACCCAAGGTTCACAAGCGAGCGTGGGTGGGATGCTCTGCTACACAGAACTGCTTTACATATTTCTGGCAGCTTAGAAAGGAACAATTAAAACGTGCAGTAAGTCCTTTTAGCTGCTTACTCCAGGTCTGCCGATCCGCCTTGAGCTATAGCCATCAACATACCAATCTTTACTGAACCAACATTCCGCATCAAATTCCCGACACTCTCTTACGCAAACGAATCCGGGCGGCCCACCTCTTAAAACCTTCTGGCTGGCGGCCCCATTGCAACCTCCACAGCTACGACCTGTACGCGACCTCAAGATGGTGAGTATCGTTATGCCGCATGCCTGCCGCACCTCAACACCCCTGCCATACACCACCTTGTGCGCGCCTTGTGCGCGCCACATATTAGCCACCCCCAACCCAGTGCATGTTCGCATCGCGCAGGTGTTGCTTCACGAGATGATTCATGCTCACAACATGACGCTGCGCATCCGAGACCCCGACCCTGGCGGCCACGGTCCGCCCTTCGTCGACCTCATGAACAAAATCAACAAGAGCACCATACCGGACCCGCAGGTACACACAATACCTGTCCTGTACGACAGTACGACGCCTTGTACGGCACACGGCATTTCGACCATGTATGTGTGACCGCGCGGCGTGATGCGTGGGATCCGGCACGCGTCGCCATTCTCCCCCCCACTATGTCTCGCCACATCTCCCGCCCGCCCGTCTCCGTCCAGAAGCTTCTTTTAACTTCCGCCAGGAGGCCGAAGGAGAGGCCGTTGTGAGAGACGAAATGCGTTGTTGTAAAGCGTTTTTGAAATGGGTCCTTGGCACGAACGGATCCCTTCCCTTCCCTTCCCGCACGGCCCGTGTGATCTTCTTTCCTGCACAGCGGCCTCCTGGCGGCTACCGTATCACCACCACGCACTCGATGCATGGCGAGGTGGACAACTACCGGACGCACTGGTGGGAGTGCGAGCGCTGCAAGAAGGTGATCAAGAGGTCCATGAACCGGCCGCCGCAGGAGGCGGACTGTATCGGGTGGGTCCTGAGGGGGGCGGGAAATGGGCTAAAGCGACACGAGTGGATCTGTCGAGTGGGAGGTGGAGGTGGGTGGTGGTGCAGGTACCGGATTGAGTGCACCTGGATTAAGGATGGATTCGTTGACCTCCGGGGTGTTAGGGGGGAGCGGGCAGGGCGGCAAGGAGGAGAGAAACCCCGTGTCGGGGCGCGGCAGGGGAGTGGTAGGCCAACGGTAGGGCGATACACTGCTGCCGCTGATCGCTTCCTTCCCATCACTATCACTGCCACTACCATTATCACTGCCATTATCACTGCCACTACCATTATCACTACCACTATCATCATCACTGCCACTATCATTATCACTACCACTACCACTACCATTATCACTACCACTACCATTATCACTACCACTATCATGTATCGGGATCCTTCCGGTTGTGTTTCCTGCTGGTTAATGATGTGCTGTTCGTTCGTCTGTTCGTCTGTCGCCACATCCGCGGCCCCGCTAGGCGCAGCGGCCACCGCGCTGCCGCCTGTCAGGACCCCCACTGCGGCTACCACACGCACCTCCGCACGTGCGGCGGCACATACATAAAAATCCGGGAGCCAGAGCCCAAACCCAAACCCAAGGTCGCCAGCGGGAGCAGGAAGAAGTCACCTGCCACCAAAACAGAGCAGCAACATGTACAGCACCCGCAGCAGCAACATCACCAGCACAAGCCGCCTCCGCTGCCGCCGGGACAGCAACGCATTGACGACATCGCGCGCGGCGCCAAACGACGAGCAGAGAGATCGCCGGCGCCGGTGGAGAAGCCGGGGTCTATGGCCGCAGCTGCGACGGTGCCGGCGGTGGGGCCCAGTGGCAGCAGCGGCGGCGGCGACGGCAGCAGCGCGCACATGCAGCGACCGCATACGGCGATGACGGGTGGCGCAAGTGGGACGGCAGCTGCCGCGACGGCGCCTGTGGGGACCTCGTCGGCAGCAGAGGGTGCAGGCACGCAGGCTCGAGGTATAACTGGCGGCCGCGGCAACGTGGAGTCCTGTCCGGGTCGGGATGGCGATTCTAGGCCTGAGATGGTGGGAAGAGGAGGTGTGGGGCCTGTGCGGGGCCCGGATCTGGGTTTAGTATCAGGGTTGGGGGCGGGGCCGGGGGCTGATGACGGCGGCTCGGCGCCATCCGCTGAGGAGCTCCGACGGCGCTGTGCTGAGGCTGCGTTGGCCAGGTTTCGGAGCAACGGACCGACGCACGATCCGCAGCAACAGCAGCAGCAGCAGATTCAGCAACAGCAACATTCTCAGTTGTTATTCTTGAAAGACGGGCCTGGACAAGCCCTACAAGGGACACGCTCGCTGGTGCCACTGTTGCCTGTGTCGCCTGGGGCCCCCGCTCCTGAGGCGCGGCATGCATGTGCGGATTCCAGGGATGTGGTGGCAGGTCACCATCGGAGCAGCGACGGAGGCGGCGGTGGCAAGGACGGGGTGTGCAAGAGAAGAGGAGAGGAGGGGAGGGAACGTGGGTGGGAGCTGCGCGGTGGGGCTGAAGGCACGTGCACGGATGAGAGGGTTGTTCACGTCCTTCTGGACAGCGATGACGAGGACGGGAACGTTAACAAGGGGGGGAACAGGAGAGGAGAGGAGAGAAGAGCGGGGCGGCATGACAGGGAGATGTTGACGGGGGCCCAGTCGGCTGCACACAGCGGGGCGGGTGGAAGCCGAAGCTTGGCCTGGCAGGAAGCGGGAGGGCAGCGGGCGGGTGCTGAGGCTGGTTGTGTCGGGTCGATGGTTTCGGGGCTAGGAAGCGTGTATGGTCTGAGGTCTGCGCGGGGCTTGTCAGGGTGTGGAGGCATGCCTCAGGAAGCGGTAAAGGCGTCCGGGGCTGTGGAGGTAGTGGACCTGGTGGATGATGATGACTAAGACGATTTACTTTGGGCTGCTGGATGAACAAATCGCGTTGGTGCAACGTTTTGATGATTTTGGGGGCAAGTTAAGTTGTCTTATTTCGTCGTAAGTGTATTGAAGTCAGCATGCCTATGATCAAGTGATTGACCGAACTGGCCGGAGATTGGCAGGACGGAACTTTCCCAACGTGTTAGCAAGTTTACATAATCTGTTGGGGAACTGGCATATTTTGTAAAACCATGAGTTACACAAGGGTCTAAAAGCTGTACCGGAAAACTGTCGTACTTCGTCCCTGACCTCTGTGTGGTATGGAAACTTTTTCATGACCTGCCGGATTTTGCACGCAGGAGTCACGCAAATGCGTTCTTGCAAGCAGCCCCCTTTCACGACGTGGGAAGTCTTAGTTACTCTTTGGGAGTGCAGGGCTACGGGTCCGGGTCTAGGACTTCTCATAACTGATAGGAGACCTTAAGATTGTATATATCTCCTTTACTCGTGTGCATTTTAGCAGGGTTGGAACTCAGGCACTTTCATTTTGGTAGCGCCCGTTCGCCGCCTGTGTTACGCGGCTGCCCCGCTGATGAGTGAGGGCCCTTGAATGTTTTTGAACTTTTTCCGACACCTGGGTGTCAGGCTCAAGTAAGCAAAGGGTTTTATGCTTTGGCGGCGACCTTTTCGCGTTGACACAAAGCTGCTCACCGGACCTTACTCAGGGAGCAATCAGCTGCAAACAAGCTGGAATGTGGCACGTTGTCTGGGAAGCAGGGGGCTGAGGCAGAGCCTCCTGAAGCGAATCTCCACCTCAGCAAGCCAAACACGACCATCGTCGCTTCTCACTCGGGGCCAGACACTGGCGTGGCTGTGTATAAACAATTTGCCGCAGGTGAGGTAACAGGTGCATTAAAGCACATGTGCCGAGAAGCCAGCATTTTCCGCCTTACCTTAACCGGCCGGATTCAGCAAGCCTCACATGAAGCCGCCACAGTTCGCCCATAAATTCAACTGCACGTACAAATGGATACACCTCCTTGCAGATCTGCCGGTTACTTGGGACAACCCCGTGGACTGGGCCTATGGCATCTCCGTGTCCATGTACGATCTCGGGCCGACGGGCAGGCGCAACGGCGAGCCCGTCGCTGACTGCTTCGGCATCCTCGCCTATCCGGAGGGAGCCATCTTGGCGGTAGCGGACGGAGTGAACTGGGGCGAACCGCCTCGGCGTGCCGCTCGATGTGCCGTGTTGGGTTGCCTCAACCACATGCACCACGCTCTAAAACAGCACGAGAGTAAGCTGTTGTTGTTCTTGTTGTGTTGCGCCCCCCGGTAACCTTCCCCCTTACCAAAGGGCATCTCCCTTCTCCCAACAAGCCAGCTGTCCCCAAGGGCTTTTTTTGGGGGGGCGGCATGGATCATCCATTACTGTGTATGAATGGGGGGAAGGTATTGTGTATTGTGTATAATGTTGCCCTCTGCTCTGGCAGGAGGACGAATCCCCCTTACATATCAGCAACCGTTGCCCCGGTCCCCCCTTTGACTATTGCGCGGCACTATTGCGGCACGTCGCGGCACATCGCTGTCTCGCCCAAGCGGATGGCGGAATGGCAATAAGGCACTGGGAAATGACGGCATCTTAGCTCCCTTCCAGTTGCTCCCCCCACCTCCTTTATTTATTTTTTGTTTATTGCATCAAGTCATATGATTCCCCTTGTCCTCCTCCAGCGGATTATTCCGCCACGTCATTCCTAATGTTTCCCCATCGTGTAACGCCCCAACCCGACCCTTCCTCCCTCCTCCTCCTCCGCCTGCTGGTTACTTCCCCCTCTTCACACGGTTCCCCTCCGGGACCCTCCTTCCCCCCCAACTCACACGTTTGATACTCTCTTGCCCTGGCAGCAGCTTCAATCGTGTGTGGTTCGTCTTTCCCCCCAACTCCAACACCACACACCCTCACTACCCACCCCCTGTTTCTCCCCCCCCCCAAAACACACACACGCCAGCCGACTCCTCCCTGGACTGCCATACGGTGTTCCGGCACCTGCTGGACTCCATCTCCGCCTCTCAGAAGCTGATTCTGCAGCAGTTCGGGACACTGACGACACTGGTGAGCACCGAGCGCTCCTCTTGATTGTGGCTTGTCTTCCCCCCGCCTGCCCGCAGCCGGGGGGGGTGAATAAGCTGATTTGGGGGGGCCCCGGTGGCACGGAGGAGGGAGGCGGTTTTTTTGTCGAAGAGGGGAAAAGCGGTTGCGGGGAGGGGGAAGAAGGGAGGGGTTCTTCTCCTTTCCATGCGGCGATGCATCAGGGGTCCTTCCCTTGCATCAAGAGCAATTTTCCCTTTCTTCCCTCTTCCCTCTATCTACCTGTCTACCTGGGCCCCTTTCCCCGCACCTCACTCTCTTCTCCTCCCCTTCCCGTTTGGCGGCTGTTTCCCGCTCCTTTGCGTGTTTTTCCCTTCCCCCTTCTCCCGGGCCCCCCCCCAGGTCGTGAGTGTGGTTCTCCCGCTCAAGTGGGTACGGCACCCGGGGCGCTGGGCCGCCATCACCATGACGGTGGGGGACAGTGCCGCCTACGTGTACCGGAGCAGCAAAAGGACGGTGGAGGAGGTAACGGCGGCGGCGCATGCGGAGGGGGCGCGGTGAGTGCGAGGGAGATGGAGGGAGCGAGGAAGGCAGAGGGAGGGATGGGGAGCGAGGGGTAGGGATTTGTTAAGGGTTGACCGTTTTCGGGTTTCCCGGTGGGGATGGGTGAAGTCGTGGAATGTGGGCAGAGAGGGAAGGCTTCCCCTGCTCCCGAGCCCAATTTCTGCCTCCTCCCCTCCCTCCTTCCCTTTCGGTTGCTACTATCTTGCCCTGGCAGCAGCTTCAATCGCGTGTGGTTCGTCTTTCCCTCCTTCCCTCCCTCCCTCCTTCCCTCCCCACCTCTCTCCCCCCCCCAACCTCTCTCCCCTGCCTCAGTGACCCGCGCTGGTGCCCCGGCGCACTGGGCTACGCCGTGGGCGAGGAGCCCGACCTGGCCAACATGCTGCTGTGCCTCACCTTCCTAGAGGAGGGGGACTTCATCTTCCTCACGTCGGACGGAGTGGCGGATAACTTCGACCCCGTGATCAGAAAGATGGCGCGGCATCAGGTAGGGGTTTGGGTTTGGGGGGTTGGGTTTGGGTTGGGGGATTTGGGGGGGGGTTGGGGTTTGGGGGTTAAGTTTGGGGGTTAAGTTTTGGGGGTTGGGGTTGCGGTTTTTTTGGAGGGGATTTGGGGGTCGGAGAGAGGAATGGGTTTGAAGGAAGGAGGAAAGGGCACCCCCCCCGAGGCGTGTTGCGAGTCCATACCTCGTATCTTACAACCTGATTACGTATCGACCTGCAAGTTGGGAAGGGTCAGCAGGAATTTCCGTTCCACACGGTTGACCAGTTCTCCGCAACCTCGTCCCTTCCCCCCCCCAAAAAAGAACCTCTTGTTTAAACTCCCTGCTGTAATACCCGCTGCTGCCGCTGCCGCTGTCGACCGTTGCGCAATGTTAAATCGCATTCCGGAGGTCCCCTCCTTAAATGCAACCTCTCCCCTTACCACTTCCCGAGGTCGGCTCTTTCAAAACCGCCTGCTGGTCAGTTCTGCTGCTCTGTACACTC
Organism: Volvox carteri f. nagariensis; assembly: GCF_000143455.1. Taxonomy (NCBI): domain Eukaryota; kingdom Viridiplantae; phylum Chlorophyta; class Chlorophyceae; order Chlamydomonadales; family Volvocaceae; genus Volvox; species Volvox carteri. The sequence goes on along the minus strand of NW_003307545.1, from coordinate 2,898,059 downwards.
TTTCCTTGACAGCAGCTTCACGCGTTCACGTGGTTTGTCCTTTCCCCCTCCCCTTCCCCCTCTCCTCCGGCAGTTCATTTCATTATTCCCCTTTCCTTTCCCCTTCTTTCCTCCGTTTTCAGGTTTTGGAGTCCGCGGACAACAACGACCTCCCTGCGCTGACGCCGGCGGAGTGCCAGGCCAAGGCGATGGACCTGCTGCGGGACGTCATCGTTGAGGCGGACAGAAGCATGTCTGCCGGCGGCGGCGGAAGCGGAAGCGGCGGAGGCGGAGGCGGGAGTGACAGCTCCTCGGGGGTGACCCACGGGTCCGTTTTCGGCAACCACCTTAACCACCACGGCGGTCAAGGCATGACGGCGCGGGGCCTGGCGGAGCATTTGTTGCAGCACGTGTACGACGTGACGGAGGAGCAGCGGCAGCACGTGGAGGCTCGGAATCGGGAGAGGGAGCGGAGTTTGCTTTCCCGGGAGGGTGGGGCTGGAGGCGGGGGGTCGGGACCTAGCTTGAACACCGATTTGAAGCATGGGGGCCTTATGGGTTTGGCGCCCATGGCACGGCCGCCCGGGAAGATGGACCACGCGACGGTGGCCGCGTACCAGGTGGGTTCCGTGTGGAGTGGTGGTGGTAATGGTGATGGTGATGGGAGGAGGAGCTGTCGTTGGGGTCCAGTCATGATGCTTGATGAGTGGGAGCTGGGAGCCGTTAATGTTTTGGGTGGTGAGGGGGAAGGTGATGATGGTGAGGGCATTTGGCTGGATACAAGTTGTTTGTGCGAAAAATGGGGGCTTTCCCCCCTTTATACCTGCGTGTGTGTGTGTGTCGAGAGAGAGTGGATAAAGGGATGGAGCGCATAGAAGGTGCATGGGTGGGTGACTGGATACGAGAATGTAAGGGTGTGTCAGGTAGAGGAGGTGAAAGGCACCCCTACCTGCCTGGGGCGATGTGAGGGAGAGTCAATACAGGGGTGTGGGGCGCTGGGGAGGGAGAGGGAGAGGGTTGTAGGAAGTATTTAGGACGGGGTTAGCCCTGGGTTGGGCTACGTGGGCGGTGTGGGCGGCCACAGTCCCCTGCTGGGCACCTAGCTGGGGCTGGGCAAGCGTATGCCTGACTGGCTGGCTGCTGACTGGCTGGCTGGTTAAAGTCGATTATAGGGGGGAGAGAGAAGGGGGGGGAGGGAGAGTATACGCTGTCGGACGCCGGGAGAAGGAGAAGAAAGGGCAGAGCGGGAGGGGGGGAGGCAAACAGACTGAGAGGTAGCCAGTCGCACACAGGCAAGTAGATAGATAGATAGATGGATAGATAGATAGATAGACCAGATAGATAGATAGATAGATACGCCTGGCTTCCTTTGGTGGCACCCTTTCACTTTCTCTCCCCCCTGCTTCTCGTCTCATCCCTTTCCCCCCTCCCCCTTCCGCACCGCCCCCGTGCCCCCCCAGGTGGGTCGTCGGAAGCCGGGTGCAGCTGCCCGGAGCCAGGAGCGCATGCGGCGGTTGGACCAGGAGCGGCGTGACGGGCAGCAGCACGGACTGCCCTTCCTGGCGGCCCTGGCGGCCACTGCCCACCCGCCCGCACGCGCCCTGGGGCAGCCGGTAGGCCCCAACGGAGGGGGAGGGGGAGGAGGAGGGGGAGGAGGGTCCAATGCGCCTCCAGCGCAGGCAGCGCCTTCCAGGAAGCATCTCGCAGCTGCACAGGAAGGTCAAGGTGTGAGTGCGACAGGGGCAGCAGCGGCGACCGGGACATCGGCTGGCGGTTGTGGTGCGGTAGCGGCGGCGACGGCAGCGACGGCGACGGCGGGTCAGGAAGCGGCGCAGGCGACAGTGGGCACCACCACCTTTGGCGGCGCAGCTGCCGCCGCGCTCAGAGGTCCCCTTGGAGCAGGAGCAGGGGCAGCCGGGCCGGCGGGGGAAGCGACGCAAGAAGACAAGTAACACGCCGACCTCTTGTCTCACACACACACAGGAGGCCGTGGAGGACGATGGTGGTGGCGGATGGGGCCGTCGCGGATGGGGTCGCGCCCTTTTCCCCCCCACCCCCCTTTATTGCCGGCTGTGCTGAGTCTCGTGTCGAGTGCGAGGATGCCCTTTGCAAAGGCCGCCGGGGGGCTGCGGACGAACCAAGAGGAACTGTACAAGTACTGAATTTTTACAAACAAACGGTTGTTGAAAAACTCGGGCCGCCCCCCCCACTACCACCACCATCTGGTTCCCGGGGGATCGTTTGTGGGCCAGGGAAAGGGTTGTACGTGTAGAGGGAAGAGAGAGGGAAGGTGGGGAGAGCGAGAGAGGGACGGGCTCGCGTTGTCGGTGTCGGCGTGAGAGGCCGTTTAGAGGGCTGTGACGGTCGTTATGGGAGCGCAGATGTGAGAGGCGCGAGCGCCAGGTAGGGCCGCGACTGCTACTAGCCGCTGCTGCCACTCCGTCCGCACCCGCCGTCTTGTCCTCGCTTTGTGTGTGTACGTCTGTGTGTGTGTGTCTGTCTGTGTCTGTGTCTGTGTGCGAGCGCGGTCCAGTTGTCCGCGTTGAACGACGGCGCTCCTCGCAGTCGAGAAGCAGAAGAAGGAATTGGTGAGGAGGGCATTGACAGAGGGGGGCGGAACAGGACCCCGCGTGCGTTCATTCCCTGCAGCGCTCGGAGTAAACCTGTCAATCTGTCAGCCCTTGCCTGCCTGCCTGCTTGGTTGGCTGGTTGGTTGGCTGCCGATTGGCTGCTCCTGCCTGCAGGGCTTCGGGCATTGACTGTGGATTAGTATGATTGGTCGGAACGAACGGGTTCGGGCACGGGATTCTCTCAGCGTTCGAGGCTAGTGTCTTTTTGTGCTTTGCTTGCCTTTTTGTGTGAAGATGTGAATGGATGTGAATGCGAGTGTGTCTGTGTGCGCCTCTGTGTGTGTGTGTGTGGTGGGGCTCCCCCGGGAGGCTAATGAGGTTGCGAGGCGTGCAGAGGCCGCTGGGGGAGGAGAGAGAAAGAGAGGTGGGAAGCGTTCGCAGCGACTCGTTGTTGGTTGGACGGTTGTTGGTTGGAAAATGGTTATTCGGTAAATAGTAGTTTGGTTCCAAGGTAACGTACGGGAAAGGTACGATCTGATCGAGGTACTGTACGGCAATCTTGTACCCATCCACCTACCCACCCGCATAGACACTATGACGACGCAAAAATGCAACTCATGAGATTTCCACCACCCTGCAGACGTACAGACGTACAATTTGTCAAAATTGCTGCAAAACGAGGCACGGACGGTAACTGGACGGCGCCACACATCGCAACACACGAGACTCCTCTGATGTCAAGTCGCCGTGAGAATGAGGAAGTGGGGGCAGAATGGACGGGGGACCAAAATGAAGTTTTGACCATTCCCATCAGGTCTGGCGGCTTTGCGTTATTCTGTACGTAGGTATGTATGTATGTGTGTAGGTATGTATGCGTGTGTGGGTGGGTGTCTTGTCCTGGGGCCCTCGGAACCCGTCCATTGTCGTACTGTCTGTTTACCGTTGGATTGGTGCGTTGCTTTTATCCGTTTGGATAAGGCCCTCAGAGGCCTGGGGGGCCTGTATGTTGTATATCACGATACTGTGCCGTATGGAGGTGGTGGTGCAGGGGAGGCATCTACGTAGCGGACGGTTGCTTTGACGCGCTTGAAGTTGGTCGTCCTCGAAAGGAAGAAAGGAATCCAGGCAGGCAGGCAAACAGGCAACTTTGGGTAACTCTCTGGTTGGATGGGCCGGAGTTCAACACCGCCTTTGGGCGCACCATGGAGGGCGGAAGAAGAGGATTCTGGTTTAGGGACGTTTTTAGCAGCCAGCAGCTGGTGATGGTGATTGTGGTGGTGATGGTGGCGGCGGTGGTAGTGGTGATGCTAGCAAGGGTGAATGTGATGGTGATGGTGATGGTGATGGCGAGCGGTGGCCATGATGATTGCAGCGAGGACGTGATGGTGTGATGGTAGCTGTGGTGGTTTCTAAGGAATGTTGCGTGCTGTATCGTGTGGTATATGTGTGTATGGATGTGTGAAGAGGGTGTAGGGATGGTGGCCCGGCGGCTGTGTGTTCCCTGTCGCAGCCACAGCCGCGGCCGCGGCCTTGTAAGGAAGGGGAACGGGACACCTTCGGGCGTGCACGGTAAATGGGGGGATGGGTGGGATGGACGGGCCGGCAGGTCACCGTTATTCAACCCGTTATCCTTATCGCCGCTGCTGCTACTGCTACTGCTGCTGCTGCTGCTGACCGCCATCTTGGCCAAATGGTGCCATACCCCCCCCGGTCTTGTGCCCCTCCCGCAGCCTCCCGTCCCGTCCTGGTCTTTGTGTCTGTGTGTCTACTCTTGTGTCTAACAGCGATATCGAACGGCAACAGCGATATGGTACGGTCGGTTGTTGGGAGATTGGGTCGTCTATCTATCTATCTATCTATCTGGAGGCCTTTGGCTGGTTATGGACGCGGCAATGCTGATCCTGGGTTGAATTCGAGATCTGACCTAAAGCTTCATTTTCGTACGTCTGTCTGTCTATCTGTCCGTTTGTTTGGCCGTTATGTTCATCTCCTCAGCGAAGATCACTCCGGGCTGTACTTGTTACGAGTTTTGACACAGCGAAGGGGGAGCGCAACCTTTACACCACACGTTGGCCAAAGCAGCGCGTGTCGGGAGGGCTCCATGTGCGCACGTGTGTGTGTATGTGTGTGCATGTGTGTGAAAGGAGAGACATGGAGACCGGGAAAGCTCCCGAACCCGATTTTGTAGCGCCTCCTTGAGTAATCGCTCTGCTGCTTCTGAGCTCTATCGCAGGGACGCAGACGTGGGTCGTGTCCGCGACTCGTCGCCCGTTTCTGGATTCCCTTGGGTCGTTAAAAGGGGTTGTTGCATTTCGGTTTTCGGTTAAGTCGTTAGATCCTTCGCCAGGCGGAGTCGTCTTGCGCTCGCGTCCTTGTGCTGGTGGAGACATGCTCTCGCAAACGGTAATGCCTGGGAACCTTGAGGAAACTGCTCCACCACGCCACAAGACTACTGCCACAACAGATTTGGTGAATCAGAGTCTGGGGAGGGGCATGTGAAATGGAGATGTTTGGTTGCGGGCCTCGAGTACCTATAACAGCGGCCACAACAAAGACCGACCTACCTTCGCAAGCACCCGCACTGAAGACGCTTCACAAGAGGCGCTCTTGCGCGTAAAGGGCACATGTATGTTTGTATGTGTATCCATAAGTTAACTGAGCGGCGAGAAGTACAGATTTGTATGTATGTACGTCTTGGAATACCTACCGAGTTCTCATCCGCCGAGGAAGGAGGAAATATCGGTTATATGCTCAGCTAAGGGCAACTGGCGCCACTGGGATACAAGCCGGCACCACTCCCAGGTACACAGCTGTTGCGGCAGCTGCAAAGAATGGTGATGACGGGTAGTGGCGGCGCCGTATAATTTATACGGCGGAAGGAAAAGGGAAGAACAACAGGCAGGACACATATTTTTTTTATCTCCTCTGACTCGGCCGCCGAGGGAAACCCACATAAGCCCCAAGCGGGATGAACGAAAGGCCACCTTCCCGGCACATCGCAGCCCGGGCGGGGTGACCTCAGCCTTCTTCCCCACCGCCGGCACCGCAGCCGCGTTATTTGTTGCTTCATGGCTCTACTAGCGCTGGGCGACAGTCATGTGGCGGCCTCTGTCACTTGTCGGCAAGTTGGCCAAATCCGCCACGCGCTGGGGCCCACACGCCCACTGTTGGTGTGGCGATGCTGCGAATAACCGAATAACGGAAGAGGAGGCAGTGAAGTTCAGGTCGCGTTAGGGAGAGGCGACGCGTTAGAGGGCCTGAGGGGTAGGCCGTTCATCGCTCGGTCTTGCAACCCAACCAATGCCATCCTCCTTCCCTCCAGAGAGACCCCTGTGGAAGTCTCCACATCTTGTAACGTGTCCATTTCCGCCGTTTCGTCACGAAGCTTTTCGAGTTGCGACAAATGTGTGTAGCTGTGTGTCCGGCACTAGATTTTTCGCAGGGCGTACGACTCGATGGGGACTCGATTCGTCGTTCTTTTGTAATGTAGAACGCGTTTGCAATAAGCAACTCTTCTTTTGCTTTTTCAGCATCACGCGACCCGTGCAACGCAAATCGAATGACCTCCAGACATCGATTCGGTAAACCAAAAGGTTTTTTGGCTGCAAAACACTCGCAGTGCAGGGGCTTCGAGGGTTCGCAAGTATTATATGTTCGGTCGGTAAAAGTTTTGAGCTTTACATAACAAGGCCTGCGCGATACGTCCATGTCACATGGGCCGTTCGAATGACGGGACTGCTCGTCCACTCCGCTTTGGTGTCCACTCCGCTTTGGTAACATTCTATTTCGCCAACAATCTAACAAATAAAAAATCTCTTTCGTCATAAAGTCCACCTAAACGTCAATAGATATCATAACTCGAAGTCAAAAAAAATGTACTTCCGGTCCTTGGCAACACCGATTCCCCTTTCCTTAAAAGTGTTACTAACAACCCGAGAAACTTCAACGCCGAACACGACACCTTATCGCCACAGAATATGGAAAGAAACCGGCCGGCAGGCGATAAAGACGGCACACGAAAACATCAGGAACACCAACAACTATTCGACACCGCATGGTTGAGCAGGAGCAACTGCAACTGCAACAGCAGCATCAATATAAGCTACTGCTGTTGGTTAAGCAGCCCCTCGCACAAATGTGTCCGGTCGTACAGTACGACTCGTACTTCGCGAATAAAGACTCCGTACATCTCGTCCCAAAAGTCAGGAGCGAATTTTGCCGCGCAGATGCGCGCGTGCGATTCGCAAAATGCGCCTGTACAAGTGTATATAAATTTTCTTGGCGGATGAGGACCAGGTGCGCCAGCGCGTTGCGCAGGTGGGCATGTTGGCCATAGCCGCACGCGGCATGCAGGCTGGACTATTGCGTGGATGCTTTGCAGTAACTAAAAGCACCGAAAGCCAACGTCGTAGCTTGCAACTCTGGGCTCGTGAAACTGCCGCGGAAGATGAAGCGCTGGCGAAGAGGCAGTTGTATGCAGCACCTTGTTCAGAGTAAAGTCAAATTGCAAAGTTGCGCAAAGTATAACATACATAAACTTAATTAAACATAAGAACAGATAAGACGTTTAGAGCCTTGTCGGTGACATGGACGCCGCTGTTGGCTTGGAACAGCTATTTGCTGTGCATAGGGACGTGCCCGCGTTAGCCGTGTTGCAACAGCTCAGGATGGATTTCAGCCAGCAACAGCCTCAAGAGCTGCTGCACAACCACCGGGAATGTCTTCAGTTGGGCACGTGTAGTTTTGGTCGGCGGGGTCGAGCAACGTACGCAATGCGCACAGAAACCAAGGTGCAGCGTTCTGTAACATCGCCAACATATCCGGTACGCGGTGGCAGGCTTGCCGAGCACAAAATGAGGGGGGGGTCGCATCTCACCATTCAACTAAGCATGCATGTGCTCGGTTGAATGCTCGGTAGCGTGCGAGTTTACCCCTATCAGGATGTTTGTTTGCATATCCCTCCAAGCGAGAGGGCTTGGACCTATGCTGATGTTCGTTCCAAGAAGTGAACTGAGGACTGATGCTACGGTGAAAGATTTGCACGTAAATTCGCCCGTGCAATAAAACGCCCTGTAACTCGCTTACGCTAATCTCACATTCCAATATGCCACTGCACTTTCCTCTCCAGCCTGGCGACATTCTCTTCCTCGCAAACGTACTTGGGCACCTTACAATCCAACACCATACGTGCTTTGGAAACGCGGGCAGCTGCTTCACAAGGACCCCCCTATTTGAAGAGTCAGTCCCCCGTTCTTCGGCCTTCGACGTCAGGCTTTCTTGCCCTTCAGCGCTGTCCTTCGCCGTACCCGGTTATCATCCACACGTAACAACGAACCCCCTAACACCGTTGCTCACAAGTGCCAATCAAGATAGAACCCTTGGTTTTAAAAAGGGATGTTGCGCCTAAGAGCTTTCTTCGCCTAAATGTGCTTAATCAAGGAAACAGCTTGATGGTGGTACCTTCTTCACCTTTGCGGCCTCCCTCTAGCCTGTCCAGCAAGTCCTCCTCCCTCCTCCGTCTCTACCTCCTCCTCCATCTCGATTTCCTCTTCTTGCTAATTGAAGTCACCATAAATTTACACGCACACCGTGTCGTCATCTGTACAAGAAGAGACCATGCACACACCTAGTTGGTTGGACCCTAAGATGTGGTGTCCTATAGCACCACCATGTCGCACCGCTGCGTGGCAGCAGACGTCGGAAATCTCTCCGAGTCTGTATAATTCAAACTCCCTCCGCCGACAAACAGACAGGCGGACATGCAGACATACATTCGCATAGGGACCGCCACAGAAAAACAAACAGACAGGGAACCTGTGCCGCCGGTTGCTATCCCACCGTCTGCAACGCGTCTTCCATGCTTTGACTATACCCTCTTTGGCCGCGTCTTCACCTCTTTTCCACCCACGCAAACAGTCCTTCCCTCCTCCTCCAGATGAACACCTTACGTATGTACGTCGTCATTATCATCACCACCATCATCATCGCAAACAGACCTTACCAGCATCATCATGGGAAATCTCATCATCATCATCATCATCATCATCATCATCATGTCATTATCACCCCCACAATCATCGTCACGCACAAGCCAGCCAGCTCCGGTACCAGGACACCAGAGGTTGAGGACCTCTGCCTTGAAGCAAAGGCCCGAAGCCCGACCAGCCAACCCAAGCGATCCACATATCACATCCCCTCATCTTTCCCAACAAACAGAAACAGCCTGCATACCGCCTGCCGCCTGCCTGCCGCGCAACCGCAGCTGCCAAGTTCCTTTTCAGACACCGCCGCCCGCTCTCCTTAAATCCCGGCGGCTGAGGGACGAGCCGGCCGAGCCCGACCAGTGGCGAAACCAGGCAGCAGGAGGAAAACCCCGACCACCCGCCACACCTCGCCGCCTCTCCCCTACAAAAGCTGCTCGCTCCTACTGCTGCTGCTGCTGCTGCCGCCACTGCCATCTCCCCCCATACGCGCTCACAAGCCTCATAGCCTCCAGCACTGAAATAACAGCAGCTTCTGCACAGCCGCGCCGGCCCCCTTCCCTTCCCTCCACTTCCCTGCCACACCTTCCACCGTCGGAAGCAACACTGATGCTGCTCGCCCTCCTTCCTTCCCAGCCCCCGCGGACCGCCGGCAAGACGAGGAACCACTTTCCGCGTAGCTCAGGAAAGTTAGTTACCACCCACCCACCCACCCATCCATCCATCCATTGCGACCACTTGGCGAAAACCTTGCAGTCCTTGGATGCATTTTTAGTCTTCGGTTTTATCGTTGTGTAGAAGAGTTTATGTATGTATGTACGTATGTATGTATGCATGTGTGTGTGCGAGTTAGTCAGGCACACTCTATCAAGCAGGAGTGTCTTCCATACACAGCGCGCGGGCAGCCACCAATCGGCTGGGAGACACGGTTGCGGTTGGTTTATTAATAGTTACTTTCAGTTACTGCCAAACAGTGCTGATGCGGCTGGGAATACCATTAACAACAATACTGACAATAACAACAAAACGACAACATGCAGCACTAAAGGAAAACGTTGGGCCATGGCGCAGCACCGCGCCACTGCCATCCCCGCCCTGGAGATATATTACCCACATAAGCTGTCGGGCTGGTTGTGAGGTGCGTTTCTTGTAGCTCCACCACCGCGATATCCACCACCGTGTTGCCGCTGTGTTTTGCCGTGGACCGGCGGTGCAGTACCAGCGCTGCTGCCATTCCATCCCCCACCCTTAAAGCCCATTGCAAGTCAGTCCGTTGTAAACGTCACCGACGCAAACACACACGCACCCAGTGGGAATGTGGAAGTGAGAGGTGTGTCTACAGTTAATTCTCTTATCCTGCTGCTGCTACTGCTGTTACTGTTGCTACTGCTGTTACTGTTGCTAACGCTGCTGCTGTTACTGCTGCTATTGCTGCTGCTACTGTGGTTCCTGCTGCTATTGCTGCTGCTACTGCTGCTGCTGCATCCGGGGTTCTCCCGAGGAGGTGCATAGTGGTGCCACACGCTCTCCTAACCGAACACACGCGTACATACATACATACACCTTACGCAATAGCACGCAAATAGGGATGTACATACAGGCACACACTCTCGTTCCACACACGCACACGGACACACACACACACGAGCAGACAGACCAACGCAACGACCCTGCACACCCAACAGTTCAGTGCAGTCCGGCCCTGACAGCTGATGCTCGACTGCTTTCGCGCCAGCAGCGCCCACAAGGACAAAAGGACAACACGCAGCAGCAGTAGCAGAACAGGTCGCGAAGCTTGTGCTGGGGGAATACGCTGGCCGCTTGATTTATATATAAACAACAACACGGCTGAAGAAGACGAAGACAAGGAGGAGGAGGAAGAGGAGGAGCACGAGCAGGAGGAGATGGCCACCACGGCGGCGGATGTTTCTAGGTCCCCTAGAGGAGAGCGTTGTTTGATCACCTGCGGCCCCGGTGTTGATGCACCAGCTGGGAGAGGCGCTTGGCCACCTCGGAGGCGCTGGGTCGCTTGCGGGGCTCCTGAGGTGGCGTGTGTGTGTGTGTTGGGGGGTGGTGGGGATTGGGGTGGCGGGGTGGCGGGGAGGCGAGGAGACGAGGGCTGACATGACAGGGGGGAGATTGTGTGCGTGGGATTATGGCCACGTGCATGTAGTGGTGGTGTGTCGGTGGGGGTGGGGGGTTAGGGGTGGGGAGGTGGCTGGGAAGGTCTAGGGAAGAGTCCCGACTTGGCCGCCCGGTGCGGGCGGGTACCGCCTCACCACCACCACCATTACCACCATTACCACTACCACTACCGCCGCTACATCGGTTCGGGCAACAAACAACAACTGGGTCGATCTGTCGTCATCGTCACCGTACCTGCTCCCAGCACTGCAAGATGAGTTTGCGGACCTTAGGCGGGAACCTGCGTGTAGGTGTGTATTGGTGGAGTAAGAGGGGAGGGAAGCGGATGGTTTAAAAGGGTTGAGGGGGGCTGTTATTGTCGCCAAAATTTCTACACGCGTCTCATTTCATTAACACGCACACACACACACACACACACACACACACACACATGCGGCGCCAGGCAAAGAGTCCCTCCTGAATCAACACAGGTAATACAGTAGCGTATCCTGTGTCTGCTTCATGTTCCTCTTGCCTCTTCCCTTCTTCCCCCCCCTTCTTCCTCCCCCCCTCCCGTCCCCCACTTTCCCCCCCCTTCTCTCACCGGTCGTTGACGGGTATCTCCGGTCGCCTGTTCTGGACCGCCACCGCCACTGCTATCTGGTCCGCGTCCATATGCCGCCAGGGAGTCTCCCGGGCCAACATCTCCCACAGCAACACACCGAAGCTGCAAAACACACAAACAGACACACGTGACAAATGACACACGACATACATACACACATAAGCGGTGTGCGTGTGGATACAAATACATGTTATTCCTTCATTACACCACAATGGCGATGTGGCAACGTGCAGAGGTGAGCCGTTTACCGCAAGCACGGCTACGCGTGCGGGCGGCAGTAGAAGCAGGAGCAGCAGTAGCAGTGAGCCGCAGATATGGGCGGGGCCCCGCTGAAGGTAACACATCTTAACGAACTAACTTCCCCCCTCAATACACACACGCACATACACACATACACACCCGCTCACTCACACACCCCACCACAAGCCCATACCTGTACATATCTGCTTGCGGCGTTGCTGTCGGCCTAGGAGTGCGGGGGGAGGGAGTGGGGCTGGGGGGAATGGGCGCGGAGGCGGCTGCCGTGCCAAAGCCCTGCCTGGACCGCCTCTCCCCCGCCCTCTCCCTCTCCCTTTCCCGGGGCACTCGGAAGCACTCGGGCGCCTGCGCACAGTCCGTACGTATGTACATACACCAGTATCGGGAAACCACACCGTTTCGAACAGTCCGTCTGAACACCCACACGTCTCCATCTGCCGCTCTCTGTCAGCCCACCAGCACATGTGCACATATATATGTGTGTGTATGAGAACGGAGGCCCTTTCCCTCCCGTTTCCACTCCCCAACAAGCTTTTGCATATTCCCCACGTTCCCCTCTCCCTCCTTCCATAGCACCCCTTCTCCCCCCCCACACACACACCCTCTCCTACCAGATATCGGGCCCTCCTGGTCTCCAGCTCCCGCCGCTCCCGGGGCCCGAAGTCCAGCAGCCGACCCAGTCCGTAATCCGCCACCTTGGCGTTGAAGGAGCTGTCCAACAACACGCTCTCCGGCTTGAGCTGAGGAGGACAGGATAACAGAAACAACCACCATAACCACAACCGCCATAACCACCAACAGCATGATCAGAGAACGGAAGACTAGCCTCCAGTACTCCAACAATAACGGGATCGGAAACGGCACAGAGCATGGAAGTAGGGTGTTGCACCCTAATAGCAGTTCGTCTGTCTCGGTTCTGGGCCGCCATTGCGCAAACTGCGTGTTTTTCCAAGCTACCCATCCAGCTCCCCACACCCCCCCTTGCTCTCCAAGTTGCCCCCCTTCCGTTTGGGCCAGACCACGTATTCCCTCCTCCTATCCCCCTCTTCCTTCGACCTGCCCGGGCCCCCCCTCTCTTTCCCTCACTCACATTCCTGTGCAGTATGGTTGGGTGCAAGTACGAGAGGCCCAGTGCCACATCCAGCGCAATGGACAGTGCTCGCTCCAGAGGCAGTCCGCCGTGTCCCTGCCTCTCCTGGAGCAGCCGGGACAAGTTGGTGCTCATAAGCTCCTGAAAGGAGGGGGGATGAGCGGCCGGGGGGGTGGGGGCGGGAGGTAAAGAACAGCAGAAGGGGTTTAGAAGCGGCCGGGGGATTACTTACAAGTATCGAAACCCAGCTCCTGAGGCAAGGACAAGGACAAGGGTGGCAAAGATAACCCCACTTACCAACCTCCACCCCCCAAGGTGACGTCACAGCCCCAACCCAAACCCCCCTCACTCACCTCCAGCACAAACACCTCCTCACCGCCAGGCGCCTCCCCCACACCAAGCACCGAGACCACCTGCGGCGGATGCCTCCCACCGCCGCCACTACCGCTGCCTCCGGCGCCGCCACAACTGACTCCCGCCCCGACGCCACACAAGCCCGCCAGGCCCTCCAGGTCCCCGTGAAGCGCTTTGAGCTCCTCGTACGACCCGCCCAGACAGTCCCGGTGGAATACCTTGACCGCCACTGGCACCTGCCCGTACTGCCCCAGCAGTGCGGAGCCCAACGGACTGCGACCCAGCACCGGCTGGCTGGTCAGGATGACGTCCACACCGAGGACCAGGTTCACAGGGGCGGAGCGGGGACTGCTGCCGCCTTCGCCGCCGCCGCCGTCGTCACTGCACCCTTCGCCACCGCCTTCGCCGCCGCTGCCACCAGCTCCGAAACCACTGTCCCTGTCGACAGACGGGGGGTCTGGTAATTGTGTGAGCTCGAAGTGGTACTGCAGCTGGTGTTGTTGCTGAGTAGGGCCGGGTGCTGGTGCGCCTTCGCCGCCTAACGACGATGCGGCGGGCTGTGCCCGCGGCGAGTTGGCGGCAGCGGCAGCGGCGGGCTGCGGTAGCAGCGGCAGCGGCGGCAGTTTATGTGCGGTGGCGGGCTGGGGTTGGGGTTCAGGTTGAAGATGTGGATGTGTGGATGAGGCTCCTGCGACGATGATCCCGACTACTGCTGGGGCGCTGGTGGAAGTGCAGTTGCTGACGGTGAGGGAGGTGGAGGCCCGGACCCGGCCATCCGGGCCGTCCCAGGAGAGCGGGTAACGGTGGCCGCCACCAACTGCGGAGGATGACAGGGCGGGTGGGGAATCAAATGGGGCAAGAAGCTGTGGGCGGGTGGGTGGATGGGTGGGTTGGAAAGCATAACGACGCAAGAAACAAGCGATCAACTGCAGACCCGCCGTTTCCGAAACCAACGTAAACTGCTATCTATGGCGGTGGGAATAGGTGGGGGCATGGGAATGGCGGGGCATTGTGGAGGGCTGTGGACTGAGGAGCTCAAGACGAGTTTCCTTACTGGAGAAGGTGCTGCTGACCAGCCCACCACCCCCAACCCCCTTGGTTTCGCTACTCCCCCCTCCTCCTCCCTCCCCCTTCCCTTATCCTTTACGGGACTCACTCCACACTTCATCCGACACACCCTCCTCTCCGCTGACACAATCCCCCAGCTGCTGCTGCTGCTGGTGCTGCACATGACGGTGGTGGTGGTGGTGCTTGGCTCCTACTTCCCCCTTGCCGGCAAGCCCTCCGCCAATGCCGCTCAGGACAACAGCTGCCATGCCGCCACCGTCGCCGCCATGCAGGTGGTGGTGATGGTGGTGGTGGTGGTTGTGTAGGACCCCCAGGTGGTTGAAGTGGGTGAACTGGTTGAGATCCAAATCCAGGCCCAGGTCGAGATCTAGGTTGGCATGGGGCACGCCGATGTCGGAGCCCTGAGACAGGCCCACGAACACAACCCTGCGGGTGGAGGTAATGGGGGTTGGGCCGACGACTATGTGGACGAGGGAGAAGACAAGGAATACCAACTACCTACATTCAAAGCAACACCTGCCAAAGTAAACGCCCAGGTGTGTGTGTGGGGGGGGGGAGGGGGTTAAGACGAACTAGGACGAGTGAAGCAGATGCCAGAGATAGACGGATGCGCCCACCAGAAATAGATACGGGTACTGCGGGAACGGGAGGTGCGGGGGGGGAAAGACGAACCACAAAGGTACTGGGGGGGGGGGGTAAGTGCGGACCTGCGAGAGGCATATGGCTCGTGAAGAGGGCCTCCCCCTTTTTTGCTGCACGTTCGGGACTGGGAAGCAGTTGGGAAACGGTAACACAATAGAAACACGCGGCACGGCATCCGTCCGCAGAAGGCAACTGTCACCCCTCCTCCTTCTCCGCGGCCCCCCTCCATGCCTTCCCCTCCTCCGCCCTCCATCCTCCTCCTCCTCCTCCTCACCCCTCGTAGGCTTCCTTGATCCCAATGGGGCATGGTGCGAACTTCTGCCTCCTCCGAGTCCACACCAGCAGCCCCGCCACCAGCAGCAGCACACCCAGAACTGCAGAGAGGGGAGGGTGGGCGGGTGAGGGTTGCGGGGTTGAGTGGGGGAATCCCAGGGGGGGGATAAGACGAGGCCCTGTTGTTGTTGGTGGTGGTGATGGTGATGGCGATGGCGGTGATTGAACGACCCAGACAACAATTCTGAACCCCCCACGGACCGATCCGACCCAAATCAATTGCATTCATGGATTGTGCAGGCAGGTATACACGCAAACCCACAACCACACACCGAACCATACACTCACAGTTGCCCCACTCACCCCCCACCACAGAGGGCACCACAATCGCCAGCAACCGCCGAGTTTTCGCGTCGCTCGCCGAGAAGTAGACCACCTCCATAGCCGCCACCTTACCAACTTCACCAGCCACCTTATTACCACCACCATCTCCACCACCACCTGCAGCGGCAGCATCGACCCCCGCCAGCTGCTGCTGCTGCTGCTCCTCCTCAGCTGAAGCATCCGAGACTAAAGCCACATTAGAGGGGGCCCTGGCGAGGGGAGGTGGCTCCGAAACCTCAACCTGGAGATCCGCATTGTCCCACTCCGACAGCTTCAGGTTGGCAACTGCGGTCTGGGCGCATTCCGCCAGGCTTCGTACGGCAGTGCAGGACGCATTTACTTGGTTCGCGCACAGCTGTGTGACGTTGAGGTAGCGGACCATGCCACCGCTGAGCTTACGGACACCGTTGGGACCGGGCCCCGTGGCTGCGGGTGGGTGGGGAGAAGGCGAGGGAGTCGGGGGAAGATGGAGGAGCCGGGAACGTGACGCCGGTCGCATTTGCAGGCCCCAAAATCCCCCCTGTTTCCCTGTTTTACTTTAATATCTGCCTATTCTTGGAGTATCTATCTATTTCGAGTATCAGCTTCATTCGCCTGTGGTTCTTCTTACCCCCTGCTTCCCCCCGTTTCCGTATCGCCACAAAAAGCCGTCACCTCGACCCCCCTTCCCCTGTATACACGCCCTGCATTGCATGTGCCGATGCCATAGCGGGAAAATCTCCCTCGCCTTCTGCTCCCTCGCCCCCTCCGAGCCCTCGCCTGAAAATCTCCCTCGCCCCCTCCGAGCCCTCCCCTGACTCCCCCCTCTTCCCCTCTCTCTATCCCTCCCTGTCGCGTACCAAGCTGTGCAAAGTCGTCAAAGCGGACCGCCTGTCCAGTGCACCCGCCGGCCTGCTCTTGCTGCAGCTCTGCCTCCGCCACATTAGCAGTACCCGGCAGGCAGGCGTCGCGCACCGGCCACACAGCCTGCTGCTTTTGCTCTGCGGCCGCGGGACGCGGCGTGGCGACGGCAAATTGTACGAGCTCTCCCAGCGGCGGACACAGCACACACTTGTACGTCACGTCCTCCAACAAAAGCTGCGAGCCGGGACCCAGTTCTAGGAGGTCTAGACCCACTGCGAGTAATGCGGAGGGCTGTCGGCAGTTTTCCAGCGTGAGGCCATGGATGCGAAAGGTGACTCCGGCGGCAGCGGTGATGTGGTGCTTCAGGTAGCCACAATCAAAGATCGCTCGCACAGCGCTACTACTACTGCTGCTGCCGTCACTCCATGTGGCGGAGCTGCTGCTCTCCAGAGTGACGTTTCTGGAGATTAGCAGGGGCTGAGGCTGGGGCGAGGAAGAGGAGAGGGACGAGGGGGAGCGCGAGGGCGACAAGGGGAAAGGGGGAAGGCTGCTGGCTGCGGCGGAGGCGGCCCAGCTGGCCGGTGTGAGGATGAGACTTGTCCCCTCAATGCGCAGAAGTTTGCACTGCGGATTCTGCAACGCCTGGTAGAATGTCCGTGGGGAGGTGACGGAGCAAGGGCCGGCCGCATATGCGCTGCTGCAGCACCAGGCGGCGGTGATGGCCAGGGCCAGCGCCCAGAGCATGACGGCAGGACTGCCGCAGCGGCGAAGGGACACGCTTGCGTATTTGTAAAGCCAGCTGCGCAACCAAATGAAAATCCAAGCGGATTGGGGTTCAGGACGCGTTGCGTGTGACCTTGAAAAAGCAGGTCATGCTGTGACCTTGACGGGGTTCGTCTGAGATTGTTATTTTATGCACCGCGACCCCATAATACTTAGTTTGCTATATTGCATGGGACCTTTGTTAAGCGTATGTTTAAAATGCGCATCGGCCTGTCATGAGTTCGAGTCAACGCACCTTGAGCGCTCTCCGGCAACTTTAACTTCTCCGTAACCAGCCAGTCTTATTTCTCTTGGACCTTCGAACAACAACGTGTAATAAGATGGCTGTCGCAAGCTGGAAGGTAAGCCTGATTCAATTCATGCCGTCAGCGCAACCCAAAGTCTCGAGGGGAATAGAATGATGCTTCTGATACCCAAAAATAGACGGTCTGGATTGCAGTGGGTAGTGGACCATCAAGAACCTACGACTTCGCCCCCGGTGGCGCGAAAAGTCCCGCCCCGACACTATGTGTAATGCGAAGACTCTGGCACAGTACCCAGTAAAGCAAAAATATAGTTGACCGATTACATGTGCTAAGAAATTATAGACGTTCTCTACCCCATCTCCCATCAGGACTAAGTCAGTCGTTAGTTGGATTCCACTCTAAGGGCTTTGGTGCGCAGACCCAGAATGCGAAAGGAATTTGACATACATGTCAGTAGGTTGGTTATGTCGACAACTTACCAAGGGAAGTAACTTCTCGTATTACGCCCCTGAAGCTGCCGAAACGAAGGCCAGGCTAAACACTGGCTTAGTCCTATTCGT
The DNA here is from genome assembly GCF_000143455.1 of Volvox carteri f. nagariensis. NCBI lineage: Eukaryota > Viridiplantae > Chlorophyta > Chlorophyceae > Chlamydomonadales > Volvocaceae > Volvox > Volvox carteri. The sequence continues at coordinate 2,880,280 of NW_003307545.1, read as the reverse complement.
GAACCCAGACGAGAAGGACTTAACGAAGTGCTGTGTATATGGAAGCACTATATTACAGCAAAAATCCGTGGGAGAAGTGGCAAATCATGGAACCTCTGCGTAAATGCTTGCACACTACTGCTTGGTGCTATCCATGCTGAAAAAACCTAAATGCCACGCACAGATTTTTAATCAATATAAAATTACACACAGCTAACAAGATATGGGTTGGCACTGGGTTCGAAGCTAGAACGTACTGCGCCGAGGTGCGGATTAGCGTAAGGAATATGGTTTTCCTACAACAAACATAAGATGGCCCTGACAGGCGTTCTCTGTTCACAAATGGAGTTACATTGGCGAGGAGTACAATTAACAAGATTCCTGCCGCCCACCACCCGGATCCTAAAGCCCAACAGCCGATAAATGCGCAGCTTACGCAGCTTGCAATGCAAAGCATCGAAGCGCAACATAATCAAGTCACCGTTATCTAATAACGCGCAGCCTGCTGCCCCTAAACCATCGAGTGTTGTCACCACTCAGCAGGAGCAAGAACCGCCCGTGTCCGTCCCGAGCTCGGTCATCTTCTCGGTAACGCCATATCAAGATCTAACCTACGCCCCATGCAAGGTCCTGACATATCCTTTCCCAACAGCCCAGGTTATCTCCGAGGATAACGTGAACTGGGTCCATGTCGCATGCCGCGATCTGGGTTGCGATTTGGGTTTTACCTCGGTTTGTCGGACACGATCAGGCCAGCAGTCGTCCACGTACCTAAGGCCGCCAGCTGCTGCTGTAAAGCCATTGATCTGCCGAATTATTTCATTTTATCAATAAATATCTAAATATTTTTCGCATGTCACACCAGTGTACCTTACTTCGACGAGTCCAAATAGCACGGTACACAAAGCCCACAAGGTACGCGCAGACGGCGGTATGTTCGCCCCTTTCCAAGCAGGTTTGCAAATCCCTGGCTTACCCACGGCTTTTGCCTGAACCCAATTCTTGAACACATCGAACTTCACACATTTCTGCGCCATAGGTCGCCAGGGCCATGCGCACCAACATAGCTTGCGTTGGCCACCGTTGCTGCATTGCTGCACTTATACCTAGCACAGCCATCCTTTGCGATCGTAAACGGACCTGCCGAAAGCTTCAACCGGGAAAATATGCAGAACACACGGCACGGAATCCCGAACAGTCCCGCACGTTTTTAAGCGCCGGGTTCTGCGGCAACAAGAGCATGCGGCTGGGGCCGCTGCTGCTTGCCAGTCAGGTAGCCCGCTGCAGCGACTGACGCCGTAACAAGCTTCAAGAAGTTTCAATGCCATGCAAAGATGCTTCCTATTTGAGGCCTTCTTTGTTGTTTTCGAAGGGTTTTAAATGGCATGATAAGCTATGGCATAATGCTGAAATGTGCTTATTGCGCTTGTTGCTCAATATGTACCAAATAAGCAACAGTACGCTAGAGATGTCGACCAAGGACGGACAGATTCTGGCTAACCACGGCCTGTTGGCGAGTGAGAGTGTGTGTGTGTGTGTGAGAGAGAGAGAGAGAGAGAGAGAGAGAGAGAGAGAGAGAGAGTGTGTGTGTGTATGTGTATATTTGTTACATATCTTGCCGGGCCTGACGCTGGGCAGGGGCTGCTGCCCAGCCCCAACGAACAAGACCGCCGACGCTACTTCCCCCCCTAGGGGAAAGGGGAGGGGCGTGAGGGGCCGCTGTCCCCTCTCCTGTTCGACACACAGCCTGAACCGCCAGATACCTCGTAAAGGTATGCACAGCGGTCGACCCAGATTTGCCAAAGAACACATGTTTTGGTGAAGTGCATGCAAGCGTGCATTCCCTCTGAAGTAGGCTGGGGTCGCTGGGGTGCATGCTGTGAATCATTTTTAGGGTTTTATATTGTAGCGATGCCTTTCCAGGACTCTACAACAAACGCCTTTCCTAGGCAAACGTCACCAACCTGCCCAAAAGCCTGTCAGCATGCCCATCAGGGTAAATCCGCAGAAGGGCGCGGCCTGCTTGCAACAAAACGGCCGGAGGAGCATCACTAGTATCCAGTCAAACGCGATCAAAGCATCAGGTGGCGAATTTGTGTGACTGCAGAGTGACTCATATAAAAACCTAATCGAACCGTACCAGCAACGTACTGTATAGAGCCAGAGCACGAAGAACACTGCTATGAACTTCGCTACGTTCGGCCAACGAAGGTTTGGTTCGTCGCGAGGTTCGCAGCTGGGCTTACAAAAGTCGCAAAACAGTTGGCGAAAAATCAATATAATTACGTATTTGCACTCAGCTTCGCAGTTGGACTAAAACGATATCGTCATAAAATTTAATGCCCTCATCACAGCCCTCCTAATTGTGATAGGAGCTGTGATAGGAAATAGGGGGGTCCTTGTGAAGCAGCTGCCCGCGTTTCCAAAGCACGTATGGTGTTGGATTGTAAGGTGCCCAAGTACGTTTGCGAGGAAGAGAATGTGGCCAGGCTGGAGAGGAAAGTGCAGTGGCATATTGGAATGTGAGATTAGCGTAAGCGAGTTACAGGGCGTTTTATTGCACGGGCGAATTTACGTGCAAATCTTTCACCGTAGCATCAGTCCTCAGTTCACTTCTTGGAACGAACATCAGCATAGGTCCAAGCCCTCTCGCTTGGAGGGATATGCAAACAAACATCCTGATAGGGGTAAACTCGCACGCTACCGAGCATTCAACCGAGCACATGCATGCTTAGTTGAATGGTGTGATGCGACCCCCCCTTCATTTCGTGCTCGGCAAGCCTGCGTACCGGATATGTTGGCGTTGGTTTCTGTGCGCATTGCGTACGTTGCTCGACCCCGCCGACCAAAACTACACGTGCCCAACTGAAGACATTCCCGGTGGTTGTGCAGCAGCTCTTGAGGCTGTTGCTGGCTGAAATCCATCCTGAGCTGTTGCAACACGGCTAACGCGGGCACGTCCCTATGCACAGCAAATAGCTGTTCCAAGCCAACAGCGGCGTCCATGTCACCGACAAGGCTCTAAACGTCTTATCTGTTCTTATGTTTAATTAAGTTTATGTATGTTATACTTTGCGCAACTTTGCAATTTGACTTTACTCTGAACAAGGTGCTGCATACAACTGCCTCTTCGCCAGACGCTTCCTCTTCCCGCGGCAGTTTCACGAGCCCAGTCTTGCAAGCTACGACGTAGGCTTTCGGTGCTTTCAGTTACTGCAAAGCAGCCACGCAATAGTCCAGCCTGCATGCCGCGTGCGGCTATGGCCAACATGCCCACCTGCGCAACGCGCTGGCGATCCTCGGTCTTTCCGCCAGGAATTTATATACACTTGTACAGGCGCATTTTGCGAATCGCACGCGCGCATCTGTGCGGTAAAATTCGCTCCTGGCTTTTGGGCTTTTGTACGGAGTCTTTATTCGGCACAGTACGACCGGACACATTTGTGCGAGGGGCTGCTTAACAAAACTCGATTACTTTTACTGCATGCAATACAACTAGCTATGGCATCTTTTGCCTAAACGACATCGATGCCGAATCGGTGCAACACCCATTTGACACCCCCCCCTTCAGGACTTCCAGTCAAAGGGAAAAAACGCGCCAGCCGCAGATATGGCCAGCCATTCCAACAGTCGAAATTAGCCATTCCGCCATTCCGCCATTAAGTATTCAAAAGTCAGTCGGACGGCGATGCCAAGTCCCTTCCTCCCGAGTGCTAAAACCACACGCGTGCACGAACGCACCACACACCCGCCTTTACATTTCCCTTCGCCACGTTGGTGCCTCCTGGCACACGGTCACAAATCACACCGCGTCAGGTTCAACACCCCTGACCTCCAATCTCATGCAGCTCCAATGATTCGCGCCACCGCCAGCCCCGCGGCAGTACCGGTCGCGTAGCCAAGGCTACCCGCTAACATGGCCGGCTGTACCAGCGGTGTCCAGCCCTTGGCTGCGGCCATGGCTACCAGGAAGAGGAAAACTAATATCAGGGACAGGGGTTGCAGATGGTTGGGGGGTAAAGGTCACGGGTCCGTGTGTGATTGTGTGTGTGGGGGGGGGGAAAGGAGATGTCCCGATCTGAGCATCTGGTTTGGGCCTCGAGGACGGAGAGGCACGAGCCCCAGCACGATGCGAGAGCACCACCAGCAAGGCGTCATCGCGTTGACTCGATATGAATGTGGATGAGATTCCCGCGGAATGATACAGTACCCAACACCAGCTGTCGCTGTGGAAATCATTCTATACCACATCCCCCAGCTGGCATCTGCCACATCCTGTGCCCGGAAGCGGCACTTCTGCTAAGCTTCCCTGCCCGGTCATATGCTCTCCCTTAACAACGCCGCAAGCCACCTTAAGTCCGGTTTCACACCATTACCGCTACTCCTGCTACTGCCAGTTTCACAACATCACCCTGGGCCCCCTGCCTGCCCGCCCTACCTGCCGCTGTGGCCGGGCCGCCGATGCATGCGTTGGAGCCCAGCAACAGTGCCTCTAACGGCAACCGCAGCAGCCACCTCCCAAGCGCCAGCACCACAACCCAGTGCACCACTACCATAAGGCCCAGGAAGGGCACAAGCACGCCGCAGCCCGCCAGGCATGATGGGGAGCCGGCGGAGGCACCGATGACGGCAAAGAAGAGCATCATGAAGCAGGAGCCCAGCTGAGCAGCGCCTGTTGGTGGCCGGGGTGGGGGGGTCAGGGAAGGGAAGGAGAAGGGAGGGCAAGCAGCAAGGTGAGGGTGCGTGAGGGTGCGTAAGGGTGATCGCGTCTAGGGGTGAGTAAGTGGCGAGTCCTGGGGCCCACCGGCAAAGACCGGCCCGGTAGGCGGCGCCGCCACCTTGCCGCTGCCACCTCCTCTGCCCCGCATCACTGCTGTCCGTAGCCACTTCGCCGCCGTCGCCAGCGACGCCGCCACCGCCGCCAGAAGCAACAGCGTCAGCGGTATGATGTCTAGCGCCTCCGCCAAGAGATGCGCCGCCGTGCAGGATGCCGCCGCCGCCGCCAGCGTCAGGCTGAGCGACTCCGCCGTCACTGGCGGCGGCGGCGGCGGTGGCGCCGCCACCGACCCCGTCACCTGTGCCGCCATTGCCACATCCCCGGCTGCTGATGACCCGGCTCCGGCGCCGCCGCCGCTAACGGCGAGCGCCGTTTTCTGTACGGGTACCGCCATGAGCGCCCCAAGGAACACAGCCATAAGCAGGTTGTCAGCCGCCATGGCTCCCGGGAGGGATGCCGCCGGGACCTGGAGAGCCTGTTCAGGCAACATCGCCGTCAGCAGCAGCGGCGTTGGTTACAAGAGAAGACATTGCCGACGATGGAAACAACAGCTGCCGCAGCAAACGCATCAACATCATCAGTGACAGGTCGTTAGGTTGTTAGGTCGTCGTTTGGGACTTAAGGAAAGACGATTTGCAGTGGCGCGCGTGCCAACCCCTCGACCTCCCGGCTTCCCATTCCCGCTCGTTCCAACCCCCTCTCCTCTCCCCATGATCCAATGTCCCATCGTGCCCTGTCCCGCCGGTTTCCCACGTTTCTCCGCACCAGCGCCAAGGCGGCGAAGTTGACTGAACCCCCCACGTAGCTGCCACACAGGCAAGCCGCCAGCTTGGAGCCCAAGGGGCCCAGAGCCTCCCTCAGCAGCCAGCAACCCGCCAGGGCGCCCAGTACCATGCCTACCGCCCCCACAGCGAAGCCGGCGAGGACCGGCCCGCCGTCGCTGGCCAGCCTGGGGTTGGTTAGCGGAGTTGGGTATTGGCAGAGTCTAAGCGGGCAGGAGGTTTTTGGGATGGGGTGAAGTATAAAAAAGGTACAAAACAGAGCAACTTCCGACTTCCAAAGCCGCAAATTGCTGCCGCCCGCGGTGGGTGAGTGGGGGACTGTACCGTGTAAGGTGTGTGATATGGAGTCTGTGTGGGCGCGAATGGGGACGGAGGAGAGCTTGGGAACAAAAGCTGGGTGGTGGTGGTGGGTGGTTGGGATCACGTGTCTGCGCGTGCAACCCCGCATCTCGCCACAATCCCATTCTTCACAGAAAAAAACCAGTTCCATCACTTTACATTTTCCATCACTTCCCCTCGTCCTTGCCTTTGTAGGTCTGTCTCCAGCAGGAAGCATGCAGCAGCCAGAGGCATTAAGTACCGCCACACAGCATCATATGCGGCGCAGTCGGTGGGGATGAGGCCGCCGGCCGCCAGCCCCACAGCGCACATCATGGATAGGAGCGGGGCTGATAAGGCCGCCCCCCATCGAGTGTGGGTCTCACACACCTGCATGCCGTACCCCAGGGGTGGTGGCCGCTTTGCTGTGTATGCAGGAAGGTGGAGGAACGAGCTACAGAAAGGGCGTGCGTGTGGGAAATGGATGGTGAGCGGAAGGGGGGTGTCGTATTTCATATGGTGCGGCTAAGGGTTTTAGATGGTCAGGGGTAGGAGTGGCGGGCGAGAGCGTACTTGGGCTGCTGCCCCGCAAGCTGCTAGGAGGCACCACAGCGGCCATCCATCCTGAAAAAGCGCAGTGGAAGGGCTTGTAGCCGGACCGGCGGCTCCGACTGCTCTTGCTGGTGAAATTTGGCGAGGAGGTGCATGTATGTGGTGTCCAGGGAGCTGGAGGAGAAATGGGATGGTCAGCGCGGAAGACGCAAGGCCCTGCGGCTTTGGAGCTGGCCGAGCACGTGAGGCAGAAGCTGCAAGTATAAACGGTCGATAACCTATTCGTCGGGAAGCTTGGGCCTGCATCGCTTTATATTGTAAAAGATAAAAAAAGATATTAGCGGGCTCACCAAGCATCTGGTAATCTGGGCCATATCCCGGCTTAGCTCCGGAACCTGGGAAAGTTTTAGACAATTTTTTGGAGCTATAATTTTTATGCAAAAATTATCTTGAATTACGTAGACGATGTGATGGCCATAAGGAAAGACAAAGTATACATGATGACTGCGGTGCGTTGACCAAAGTCTTGTTGCGTGGTGGTCGACCTTTACGATTCTGTTATCTCTCAAACTGCCCGGGCGGGTATAGAATCGACCCGCCCGGTTGTGATTGGGGCACGTCTCAGTATAGAGGAAAATGGGCTGCGTCTGTGGCAAGCCTGTGGATAAGGAGACTGGCCAGGAGAAGCAACAGGCTTCACCCCGGTCTACTGATGCCAAACAACAGGCTTTAGCTGCCGCGAACAGTAAGATGGATGAAAAGGTCCGAGGTAATGCGCATCCAGGAGCTGAAGGTCAAACTGGCAAGTCGCCGCCGCAAGCGCTTGCCAGCGAGGCAGCTACCAATGGACACGTGCCTTCTGCGGGCGGTAAAGGTAGGGAGTTACACACCAAATGTATCAGGCAGAAATCGGCTGCTTCCTATCGCTGTAAAGGCCTTCTTCTTGCCGCGAGGCGATAACAATTGCCTTGGCGCAGCGCCTTTTAATTCACGCATGCATCCAGACTTATAAACATTTATTCATTTGTTTCATATAGATTTTTATTTTGATGTTTTGGCTGTGGATTTTCCGGTTATGAGCATTCCGCGGTCAACAGGGGCATTGTATTCTAGGTCACGGGTGCTGATGCATTTGCACCCGCAGAAGCGGCCGGTGAGGTGCTGCAAGCGAATCGATCCGCCATACATGCATCATCGGCCATTGAAGCGGTCACCAACGGCACGAGCTCTGATGAGCAAGCCGGCAGGGCGACAGGCTACATTACGGCGGACGCAGCTGTAAGCCAGCAGTCCACAACGGAAACAGTCTCCATCGAAGGCTCGAAGGCATCAGGGGCCCAAGCTGCCTCCGCTGCGGAACAACCCGCCTTGAAAGACCAGCCTATTGCGCAGGAGCAGCCTGCGGCTTCGGACCAGCCGGATGCACAGCCGTTGGCCATCTGCACCACCACCGAGGCTGCAGTTTCAGCTGTTGATCCTCCCAGCACTCAACCCGGAGCCCCAGGTACAACGCCAGCGCCTGATGCTGAGGCCACCGCTGCTGTCACCGCAGAGACCCCGGCGGCACTAATCACAGCAGAGACCGAGACCGCGGGCACTGGTTCCCGTGATGGAGGCGATGCCCAGGCGGCCCCAGCCATCGGGGATTCCGCTGCCGGGGCCGGAAGGTCCGCAGAGTCAACATCCGAGATAGAGCGCAGCAGTGAAGTGCACCCCATCGCGGCGGGTGATGCACTCGAGGGGCCGGCGGCCAGCACGGCGATGGCAGTCTCGGACACTGTAGCTGCAGATGCCGCTGTGACTTCAGAAGCGGCAGTGGAAGCCGCTACTCCTTTGGCCACGTCGGAGGAAGCAGCCATTGCAGAACCAGCTACCGTGCCGCCAGCGCTGCCACCGGAATCGGCCCCTGTCGAAGCACAAGCAGCCACCGAGCCGGAGCCAGACACCGAAAGCCAAGCAGCCACACAGCCGGACCCTGTCACACAGCCAGAGCCTGCTCCCGCCGAGCCTTTAGCAGGTACCGAGCAGGCGGTTAGCGCCTCAGGCGGATGCGTCACCGTGGTGCATGGCTTGGATGTCGTCCCTGTTGATGCGGCAGAAGAGGAGACACACACCTACGTGCCCTCCCCATCGGAAGACCACTGCGTGCTCCTGGACCAAGGGTCATGTGATCCGAACGTTCCCTCCGCCAACAACTCCTGTGACACCGCTGAGGCCGCTGCTAGTCCAGTCGTGGTGGCAGTCCCGGCCGACACGGTGGCAGCGGTGATGGCATCCGACCAAACTCCTCCCGGCTTGAATGCTTTGGCCGCTTTGGCTGCTTTCCCAGCGGACACGGCACTGGGGAGAACCCAGCTGGATACCACCTCCGTCTCCGCCGCTGCAGTGGCAGAGGTAACATCGTTCGATGCCTCGTCGCCGGCTCCATCAGCTGCTACATCCCTTGTGGCGCCGACTGTGACGCCTGCCGGCAGTAGCAGCGGAAGCCCATGCCCGGGGACTGCCGTCGCTGCGGTCGCCGCTGCTTTTACGGCAACAACGGCATCGACGTCGGCGTCATCATCACTTCCCCCCGTGCGCATGAACTCCGTGGTGGCATCGTCAGCAGAGGGTAGCTCGCCGCGGGAGGTCGTACACGCGAGCCTTCAAGTCGCTTGCGCAAAGGTTCTCACCGCTAAAGCAACCACTGCAGACGGCGTCAGGGCAGCACGAGCGGTGTCGCTGCTGTCTGAGCGCAAGGCGAGCGCTGGTTCAGGGCAAGACAATGCCAGGGGATCATGGCCGCAGTCGCCGCCGCCTCCATCAGAAGCAGCGGAGGCGGGTGCGGGTTGTGAGGAGGATGACAGCGGCAAGGGCGCTCCTCCTGCGGAGGCGGCGTGCAGCTCCTCAGGTGCGTCCGCACTGTGTCACTTGCGATTTGGTCAGGCCTTGGACCGTGCGAGGAGGAAGGGCAAACAATCCTGTCTATCCATCCTTCATGGTGCGCGAACCACAACCCCCTCCCCCAGGGTGGCTATCTGGCGCTTCTGCATGTGCTGGGGGATGGGTCGTTAAGCACGATGTCCTTGACTTGCAATAGTTGGGGTGTGTGCCTGTATGCTGACCTGTACGTATGACTGTGCGCATGTATGAAGTCGTGCTGGCGGAGTGACGATGAAAAGAAGACCCGACCCGACACATATCGTCGAGGATGTGGGTACTGAAAAGTTTTTCAAAGTTCTCTGACCGCCCGTGCGGTGCATACAGCATGTATGCCTATCGGCATCTGTCAAGAAGTTTATATAGCCCGGCCCGACTGGACGACGCTTCCTTTGCGGTTTTCCTTTGGGGATAGAGATCAGAAGCTGCAGGGCCACATCTTAGCGCCATGTAGAGGACCACGAAGCATCGCAGTGACGTCGCTGGCTCGTGGTCATGCGGTGTGGGCTGTACGCATGTTTTACTAATTCATCAATATCAAGGCAAAATGTTATGTCGCATGTTTTGTGTGTTCGGGCTTGTTCGCGTATGACACGCGGCGTCAATCTACGTTGGCGTTTTTCAAAACTTCCTGGCTGACCGTCCGCAGGTGCCAAGGGTGAGGTGGCAGGGGGTACAGGGATTCCAACAGCGGCGGAAGGTACGGCGGGATCTGCAGACCCTGCCATGACCAGTGCCGAACCCACTGGCACATCTGGCATAAGCGACATACCAGCAGCACCACCAGCCGAGGCGCCCGCAGTGCGAGCTGCCGAGCCGTCTATTCCCCCTCTGCCGCCACTGCCGCCGCCGAGTTCAACCGCGGCGACAGGTGCTTCCAAGCCGCCGCCAGGCCCCTGGCTCCGAACCGGTGTCTCCTTTGCCTCTATTGCCGCGGCCGCGGCGAATGCTAATGCTAACGCCGTCGCCACATCCGGACCGGGCAGCCGGAAGGGGTCAGGCCGTGGAGTACCGTCGCCCCGAAATCTCAACACGGCTGCCGGCCCTGCAGCGGGACGTACTGTAGCAGTGGCGACGGTTGCAGCGGCCGCCGCGGCGGCGGCAGCGGTTGCCGAACCCTCACTGGCTCAAAAGGAGAATATCGCTCCGGCAGCAGAGGCGGCCGCAGCGGCACTGGCGGCGGGTGCCCATGCCGCCCGTGAGGAGGCGCCAGCGCCTTCCGTGGCCTTGCCGGCCGCTGCTGATGGTGGACAGGCGCTGAGGGTCACCAGGACGAGCGCCACCGCCAGCAGCAACAACAGTAGCGGCGGCGGCGCCGTGAGCGACAGCGGCAGCATGAAGAGCAGCACCGGTAGCGCCAACGGCGGTGCTGCGACAGCCGGAAATATGCGGCGCAGCTTCGCCGAAATTGTATCGCTGGCGGCTGCGGCGGCCGCCAACGCGGGCCATAGGTCTGCAGCTGTGGAATGGCGTAGGCGCTCCGGGGGTGGCAGCAGCGCTTCATCTGGAAAGGGGGTCTCCAAATCGGCAAGCGGCAGTGGCGGCTGCAGCGTCAGCGGCGCGGCCAGGTCCCCCCGCGGCCTCGCATCAGCCGCAGGCAAGTCACGCGGTGGCAGCGGAGGCGGCGCCGGCGGGGAGGCTCGGTCCGATGATTCCCTGACGGCGGAGGCACTCAAAGTGGCGTCCACCATGGCCGCCGTGTCGGCGGCCGGCATGCCCGTTGTGGTAGCAGCATCAGGAGCAGCAGGGTCACGTCGGGCCAGCTCTGGTGGCGCTGCGGATGCAGCAACAGGTGCAGCAGGAGCAACCACACCGGCAGCAGTAGTGGTAGCGCCGTCGGCATCGCTGCCGGCGGTCACATCGGTGGGTCTGCCGCTGCCACCAGCTTCGCCACCGAAGCCACCCAGCCGCAACGGCCTCACCACGCAGTCTGGACTGCCCACGCTGGAGCCGCCAGGTGCTGTGGCTCCTGTGCCAGCGGCAACGGTGGCAGTGACTGCTGAAATTGGCGACAGTGAGGCGCCGGCCGCTGCAGCGGTCAGCTGGGCGGATGAAGTCGAGGCGGAGGAGCATGAGGCCGTGGTTTCCGGTGCAGCAAACTCGACGCCATTGGAAATTCAACCGGGTGAGCGGCGTGCGTGGTGATGGTCATCAGCGGGGAGTTGAAATAGGCACGTGCAGTGGCTTCAGCAGTCCATGGGAACAGTTAGTGTTAGCGTTAATGTTAGGATGGTAGTGGTAGTGGCAGCGCTGAGGTAGCAGCGCGCATCTTTCGTTAAGCTCTGCTTACCTGACCCGCCCTTCCTGCTTCTCATGTCCCCAACAACTCCTCTTCAACAAGTAACGTATGAACCCCTTACTCCCTAACTGACTGCAGCTTCTGCATCCGACGGACACACCGCCGCAAAGGAGTCGCCGCCGGCGCCTGCTGCCTCAGCCAGCCAACCGCCCGTTCGCAGCTGGGCGTCGCTGCTCAAGCGTCCGGAAGATTCCTCCCCCGCTTCCGTTGGGCCACCCATGGCCAGCAGCAACCATGGCCATGGGCCCTCTGGTCCCGGCGCCCACAGCCGGGACCGCTACCGCCATTCCGGCTCAGCAGCCGGTAGCGGTCCTCGCCCGGTGCGGTCCTCGCCCGGTACTGGCGCCGCCGTCAAGACGGGCTCCCCAGAGGATGGTGGTGTGGCGCACGGCGGTGCTGAATCACCCGTTGCTGCTGCAGGGGCGACGGCGTCGGGTAAAGTGCCGGCTGGTCCGGCTGGTGACGGTCATCGCACTGCGGCCGCTACCGCCAGCGGCGACAGCGCTGCTGCGGGGAGCCAGACGAGTCAGGCATTTCATGAGAGCGACGATGGTGGTGGGTGGGTCGAGGCGGCTAGGCGTCGGAAGGCCCGCAGCCCGGAGCGGCGGCGGCGTGGTGGCACTGGCAACGGCCACGTGGAGAAGAGTCCCCGCGGGCCGCCCCGGGCAGGAGGTCACGGGGAGGGTGGGCGCGGCGTCGCCGTCGGCGGTGGCGGCCGCGGCAGTCGTTACAACAGCCGTCGCATGCAATGAAAAAGCGCTCGGCTACTTCAGGGACAGTCTTCCCGCGCGCACTTGCTGTAGTGTGACGCAGGAGATGAATACCCTTCGATAATACACGATGTGCGTTGTGCGGCACACACGGCGTCCGCTTTTAGCTTGTCGATATTGTGTGTTGTGGATGGGTGGGTGAGTGGATGAGGCAGAGCATGATAACGTGATCACCAGTGTTTCTGAATCACGTGTCTGTCTCTGTCGTAGCTAGCGCGACAGCGTAGCATTCAGGACGGAGGAGGGTTTTGCGACGCGATATGTGCTTATTTGTATGTCACAGAGGCCATCCGGAAGGTTCGGAAAATTGCCAGTAAGGAAGGAGCTACATGTTGCTATTGTTGGCATGTCCCCGTGCGGCTCTTTGACACATGGCCCATGGTACCCTAATGCGAAGCGGCGAACGCCTGTACCATTTCATGACGTTGACTTTTTTTTTATTCCAAGCGTGTTCTGCGCGGGACGCGATCCTTTTTTCTGCGTCTTGCCTGGAATGATATGCGATGATTGAGTGACTCTCGTCCAATTGTTTTTTTCCTTCACTGCGGACGGATGCATCATGGGCTGTGCACGTGTGGGAAGGCTGTGCGCTTCCTGCGGACGTGAGATGCATTTGGCCTTCTTCTTCATCTTCTTACGTGCACGGCGGCACGGCGGCTAGGAGTCCTCACTATTTCCCCACTTCGACTGCAAGCGCCGCGCGCTGCGCGGTGCGTCATCTCCCGGGTGCCAGGAAGAGGAGGGGAGGGGGAGAGCAGGAAGTTGTGACGCGGGGGGTTTCTGTGTCTCAGCAGCAGCAGCAGCGGCAGGTGGAGTTATCGCCTTGAGGTGTGTCCTTACCCGCGTGCTGTTTCTCAGTGCTTTGCGCTTAGCGTGCTTATTCATCCTCCGTGGTGATTCCGGCACCGTATGTACCGCGAAACGCGTCAGCAGATATACAGGTAATACAGGCCAATGCTACGGCAAACCTTGACCGTGCCACCCATATCCGGTGTTATCCTGGGAGCTACCGGGGGCCTGCGCCTCTGCCCTGGGCGGACACCCAATGTCGTCGTGTGTTATGGATCAAGCCGCTCTTTTTGCGCTCCGGATAATGCGCTGGTTGGCTGCCTTGTTCTCCACACGCCTGACATGTTCTTGGCCTAGGTTACCCTCGAGGCAGCACGACCTGACGTTTTTTCTGCTCACGAGCGAGCGGGAGGATCGCATGAGGTCATTACCTCGGTTTAGGGGAGATGCTGCTGAGCATCACTGCTTAAATGGTTGCTTGTAGGAGCCCGCACGTAAGGGAATCACAGGCGCTTCGCTTTGGAGTTGGTTGAACAGTGGTGGAGACAGCGAGATGGCATTGATCCCTGCGATAGCGAAGATTCCGAAGACACACATGGTTTTGCCTGAAGGTCACGCGCACCATATTGTGTGTTGGCTTGCCGGGAGGTCATTTGTTGTTTGCATCCTGGGTTTTGACGTACGCGTGCAGCAGTGATGTACAATCACGTATTTTGAAGTGTGTGCGCGGCATATGACGTTCAGGCTGCATGAAACGAAATGGTTCCTTTGTTCCAGGAACCACTACCCAGGTGCGGAAACGTTGCTATGGCAATTTAAGCGTCCATTTCCTGCAGCCTGCCCATTTGGCATCATAGTATGCTGAACTTGCAGTGCAACAGCCTCACTCCACTGTTTCGTTAATCAGCACAGCCATTCAAGTATGTATCCCACCTGTTGTACAAAACTTCGGAGTTGGTTAGACTGACTCATCTCGTCTTACCAACAAAGGTAAGTGTGAAATCGAGAGGTTGTATCCTTTTCATGGCTTGCTATAGATGTTTATTGTTACAATTTGGCGAAGCCCTGTACGCTTTGCAATGACGAACGAGGTAGTCGTCGTCCATCGCGTACATTGCACTGCGCACCCTTAAGACAAATTACACCATAGCTTATGAGCTAGCATACTGCCTGTCATACTTCCCAAGTCTTGGCTATGTTCGTGCACTTAGGTGGTGACGAGAACTCGAAACCGACATATTTTGAAGTTATTGCAGCTGACCGACTTGTGCCAAGCTTAAAGGCGGCAGTAATCTATGCGCTTTCGGTGAGCTTGGGCTGCGACTGCCGGTCTTGTCCTTGAAGCGTGGGAAAGGATTCCCACCCTTCAAGAGCTGACGATAGTTGAATATACGACAAGGAAGTAGAAATATAATGGAGGATGTGCTCCTCAGGTCTTTTCCCAGCGGCATCCTTGGGTGTACCGACTTCTTAACTACGATGACGAGGTGTTCGCGCTTCTCACGCTAGTCCTCGACGGCCACAGCCTACTGAGCTCCGACAGCACCTTCTCAGACAGCTTGTATGGGTTGAAGCTGCAGCCCCTGCGTCCGGGGCAGAACGGCCGGGAACGCCTGACACGTCGGCAACGCTGGCTCGTACTTGCCTGCAAAGTTCTGCTGCCCTACCTTAAATCCAAAGCGGATAAGGTTATCCGCCGCTCCGCCTCTGCTTCGGGCGGCATACTTGCGCTTGCGTTGCGATACGGTGGAGAGCAGGTGGGTCCCAGCCTCTCTCCTCACAGCCTCATTAGCTGCTCAGCCCTGGTCCAGGGTCCCTGACCAGGGTTTGAGTCCGCGATGGAAGGAGACACGCTCACTCATTTAGTGCCCAATGCCCATTAGCAATAATTCCAAGTAGAGCTCAGGTTCCAGGTCTCAGGTTTCAGGTTCTAGGTTCCATGACGCGGGTGGGAACGCTCCAGGAACGCTCCAGGATTGACTGAGCCCCGATCCAGTGTTTAGCACCCTCCCCCCTTTTCGGACATGCGGGCGCAACGACGATCATAATATAATAGTGGGAGCACGTGATGGAGAGCAGCCGCCACCTGCGTCAACAATAGCAGCAACAGCAGAGTTGGGGTCATCCCCGGGCCCTTGGGCCCCTACCCACGTGCCTGGCTGCAATTCGTGCACTCGCCGCAGGGCTCCTCCACCGCCGCCGCCACCGCCGCGTCCTCAGGGCCCCCAGGTCGGAGAGCCCATGGCGGGGAGGCCGAGGGGGAGGCTGAGGGGGAGGGGGAGGGGGCGTCCGGCGACCTGCGGGAGCGGTTGGTGAGGGCCTTTGTGGCGGCTTACCCCTGGCTGCACGCCGCCTTGGAGGTGGGCTGGGGTCCGGACGTGGATTTGGTGCGGATGCGTGTGGTCTGTGTGTGTGTGGGGGGGGTTAGGTTTGGATTGGGCACAGAATGTGGATTCGCTGCCTTTCCTGTTTGAGCTTTACCACTTTCCCCCTGTCCCCCTGTTCCCCGGAGTTATCTTCCTTTCCACAATCATTCCACAACCCGTGGGGGTGAGGGCCAAAGAACCCGATGATGGCCCCCGCGAGCGGGAATCTTTTAGATGCTCACGTTGTGTTGTTTGTAACCACCTTCCCCTGGGCCCCCTTGTGGCCGCCTCGTTGGCGCCGCGCGTTGGGGTGTTTTGACTTCGGTCCCGCAGGGCACGACATTCGCTTACCATCTGTCGTACCTTCTCGGTGCAAGTTCCGTACACCATCCCGTACTACATGTGAGTACTGAGGGTGCTTGCGGGAGATTGTACTGATTGGCCTTGCTTTCAGCCGCTGGGCTTTCTTCGCCGCTTCTATTTCCAAAAAACACTCGCAATCAACGAGCGATGACGATATTGTTGCATTAGCGGGCGGCGCTGCAAAGGATAATTATGGTGATGATGATGATGATGATGATGATGATGATGGTGTTGATGATGGCGGTGTTGACAATAGTGCTAGTAGGGTTGTGCTGGTAGTGGTGACCTTGTTTGACACGGCCACCCAGCCCGCGGTCCCGATGCGGGTGAAGGCAGGGCGCAGGGGAAGTGGTGCAGCTGGGGTGGGGGTAGCAAACCGTGGCGGGCGGCTCCCCCGGCCCCTCCCCCTGTTCGGGACGCTGTGTGCGACTGACGGTGTGTTTTTCAGCGCCGACGTGTCCATCATGCACCTTGCCTTGGCTGTTATGGGTTGGGAGGATAAGGAAGCCACAGATGGGTTGGCCCTGTCGCCTCCCGCCACCAGCCGGGCCCCGATTGCCAATGTCCCTTTCCTTCGTCTTCTTCTTCTCCTTCTTCTGGTGGTCCTTTTTCTGCTCCTGATTTGTTGCGACTGCAAATTTTCAAGCGTTATCTCGCCTCTGCTGCTGCTGCTGCTGCCGGTGCCATTGTTGGTCGTGTAACCCCAGGCCCTCGGTGTGAGCGTCGCCCGCACCTCGGCCAAGGACCTTGTGAGTGCGGAGGGGGGGCGGGGGGGGAAGAGGTGGAGGGGAAAGGGAGGGAGGGGTCGGACAGCGGGGGGGAAGGGAGGTGAGATTTGAGGGGAGGCTACCGCAGCAGGAACGGGCAGGAGCAGCAGCGGTAGAGGCGGGTAGGCAGGAAGCCAGGAAGCACCTAGCGCCGTAAAGTCACTCTTAAATCGTAGAATTCCAAAAACAGCCTCGCGGACCAGCTCAGGCTCAAGGCCTTGATATGGATGCTGGATGGGGTGTGGGGTGTGGGCTATCCATGCGTTAGCCCCCTGCGTGCGGTCGTACACCGATGATGCCGATGAACAGTATGAAACGATTATAGCACGATTAAATGCCATCTTCTTTACCTCGGATTTGTTGGTTGGTTGTTGATTGGTTGTTGGTTTGTTGGTTGGCCCCAACTCCACGCGCCTGCCCATATGGTTCCTCCCAGCTCACCCACTGCCACTCAACCACCACCCACTCATTAGACAACCACCACCACCCGCTCACCTCCCGCGACTCCGCGACTCGAAACAGATGGATGCTGACAAGGCGAAGCAGGCAAGCCGTCAGGCGTTGCTGCAGGCGCTGAGGGCGAGCAGGGCAGCGGCGGCGACAGCAGCCACTGCGGCGTCCGGGAGTCGTACGATGCGCGGCGCCGCGGCAGCGGCGCGGCATGCCGTCACCACGGGGCGTTACGGCTTGGTCCGGGGCCTCCTGGCGGCTAGGTGGCTACTAGAGGACCACGCGCGCAGCAGCCTCATCTTGGCGGTATTTGGATTTAAGGTGCATGATCCCCCGGGGGCTGGGGTGGGGTGGGGTTGGGGAGGGGAGGGGGTCTGCAACTAATGCAACCTAGAGGACGTGGAGATATGGGGGGAGAGCCCTGGGGGTCCCTGGAGTCATGTCTTATGTACAGCAGATCCTTGCAGCTCCACGTGCTGGCTGCCTGACCGTTGTCTTGCTCCTCCGTGTTTTGTATGTGAACCCCATACTCAACCTGACATCTTCCGTACTGTAACGGACAGTACGGACCGTACCAACGCAGACGTCACTGCTCTGAGATGCTCTTGATTATGCATGTTGCAAAACGGTATCCGGTATATTTTTTGACCGGCGATGAGAACGTTTATTTGTAAGTTTGCCAAGTCTTTCAAAATGCAGCTCCCGTATCAACGTGCGCTGGTGTGCTGTGTGTGACTGTTGTCATGCTGTGTGTTTTTCCTGGTCACGTGTTTCCTGACCAGGCTCTGGAGTGGTGGTACTCCACGGCGGAGGGGTCACTGGCGCGCAGCAAGGTCCTGCCGCCGCCGCCGCCACCGCCGCCACCGCGGCCCGTGCCGCCGCCGGGGGGGGTCGGACTGCCCGCGGACCCGTCAGACTGTCCGTTGTGCAGGTACGTACGTACGTACGTGCGTGCGTGTATGTATGTATGTGTATGTATGTGTATGTATGTGTGGGCGTCGGCGTGTGTAGGTGTCTTTTCATATACCCTGAATTATTTCCCGTTTACCGGTTCACTAGCTCACCAGCTCACCAGTTCACCAGCGAAACGTCTTCTGAACGCCTTTTCAATCGTCAGTGGTTCGTCTTAACCCATTTCTCCTATTGCTGCCTCCATCTCCTGACAGCCTTGAGTTCCAAGGTTTGAAAGAAACCCTAGATCCAGATCCAAAGAGCCTCCTCAGGAACCTTCAGAGACGCCGAGGTGTCCTGGCTATAACAATTTCCGGAGATCTGCCGGCCTTTCGCCAATTCCTCCTCAAACTGAATCTGAATCCACGCACATTCCGTAATGTACTGTGATGTGGTTACCCTCCCCCCTCCCTTCCCCCCTTCCTACCTCCCTCTGTCGCTCCCTCTTCACAGGAAACGCACCACTAACCCCGCCACCATCGCCACCTCGGGCTACGTGTTCTGCTACCCTTGCGCTTTCAACCACGTCATGCAGCACGGCTGCTGCCCCGTCTCGCTGCTGCCGGCAGGACTAGACCACGTACGGAAACTGTACGAGGCCGCGTAGGATACGAAACACACACGGTCCCGAGCGCCACCCGCCCGGCCGATTGAATGACCATACGTGCCCCCCCAACCTTCCCATGCACCCCATCCCTGTTTTGCTACGCCCACGGCCGTCCGGCGGTCCGAGGTGTGTGTCCGCGTGTGGGTCCGCAATGGACTGAGCATCGCGCAGAGGGAGTGCTGGAGTGATGTCGCACAGATGATCAGAGTAGTGCTTGTGTATGTGTGTGTCGACATGTGTGTGTGTGTGACGGCCGCCAAATGTTGGCCGTCCGTATGTTCATCTGTTTGTGTGTCCGTCACCGTGCGGCGGTGGCGTCAATCCCGTTGCGGCGTTTGTCGTGCGCTGCACGGGAAGTGGGCGAGAGCGGGTGCCTTGAGCCCACGCGATGGCGGATGAGGCTCTGTGTGCGCGGGGGGGTGTGCGCGGGGGTGTGTGGGCGCAGGGGGCCGCCGTTAAGCGGAGCGGACTAAGGGGGTGAGGGAGTGAGGGAGAGGATATAGAGATGTAGATGTGGGGTGTGTGTGGCACCGGGTGAGCTGTAGCTATAGCTGTAGCTGCAGGCGAGCGCAGAGGGGGCACACCGGGGTCCAGAAGCGGCTACGTGAGGACTTGAGAGGCTACGGTTCATTCGTGATGCCGATTGTGGCGGCGTTGTGGTGCGAGGGAATGAAGGTTTTCCTAACTGCTGCCGCGGAACGTCCAGGAGATCCATTTTTGTGTGTAATGTGCATATGATGGCCGAACCGCGCGGCCTTGGGGCTCTTCCTATGGCGAGAGGCGATTGGCGCCAGGACAAGGCACCAGGCATTCAAGTTTGGTTAGGACGTCCAAAGCTCTGAACCCATGCGGTGGCCGCGGTCAATTTCCGCGTTCCGAACTATATATTTTATCGGCAGCGGTTGGCGACCCGTGGGTCGGTGTAAAAGACGCGATTTCCCTCTGTAGCTTGCAGAGCAACAGGTCTCTTGTTGAAGTGAGCCGTTCGGCGCTCAAAGCAGGTTTCAGTACATTTTATAAAGTAGCGACAGGCACGTTTTACATGTAAGTATGAAGGGAAGATATGAAAAAGCTCAAGTACAGAAAACAACGTACAGCGCCTCACAAACGAAGCGCTGGATGCAAAAGTGTAACAACGTAGCAGCGGTTACTGAATGGCTTGTCTTTTACCATTCCATCCGTCCTTTGCCTGTTGTTCCTCAAGCTGTGTGCATGTGCCCGTTAGGAGGCGGGGATATCACATACTTCAAGTCAAACGGGCGCGTTGTAATAACGAGCCCTTTCTCCATTTCTCTATCCCCACCCCGGGTTGGATGCGCGCCAAAAGGCCGCATGAGGACCTATCTGCCGTACGCAGCATTTTTTGAACTTTCAAAGTCCAGGTTGTCGCTAGCATCATCCTAACACATGAGCCAACGTACTTCACAAACGTAAAAGGCGCCGTTAGAATGGGAAGAAGGTTTGGGGCTGGCAGAACGGTGGCTTCATCAGCTGCGGCCTTGCTCTTCCAAGCGTGTCTTCTTTTGACCCGCGCTGGGGCAGTCAACGACAAACAGCGTCCTGTTGATGTGACAAACCGCGCCGAGCCTGTTCGTTTGCAAGTCAACCAGGCTCTGCTCCTCCATGGGTGCGTCGGTCAATTTTGTCTCTTGTCGTCTCTCTTTTTACAGGAAAAGGGACATCCCTTATCGAGCGCCTGCGACGGCCGTTAAATTGACAGAGGCAACTTATTAAAGTCCCTCGGCATTTTACGCGGAACCGGAATGTTAGGAATCTGCCCTCGTATGTTAGGAGCGGCCTCGTATGGCTCTTCCTTCTCTGTTTCCCCTGTTCCCACACATTCCCTTGTTGAACTGCATCGTTTCTGTGAGCCCTAAGCCTACACTTCAACCCCATATTGCTGTTTTCCGCTCTTCTCGCTCCTGCGCTCTTTCGCACATTAATTCGCAATTCAGAGACATCCTGCTTGGCACCGAGTTTTCACGTCCCCAGCATCAACACCACCAAGTGCTTTCTTCGCAGTCGTCGGCAGTTCCTTCAAGCCAACCCACTCCTCCGCGTGGTAGTGACTTGGGGCCGGGCATCGAAAAACCAGCCGGGAATCCACGAGGGAGCGAACGTGGACAAGGACCTGACTATAGCGATGGCGGCGGGGGAAGAGGAGGAAGAAAAGTAGGAGGAGGGGTTGGCGCGGCGGCTCTGAAGAAGGAGGATCAGCAGAACCTATCGCAGCGTGGAAAGACCGACCCACGGGTCAATGTAATGGCCAAGCTGACGGCTACTATCACATGCGGCGGCGCCGTCGTCGTTCGGGTAGGCAGCTGAATCTGTTATTGGAGTCATCCATCATCCATTCATCCATTGTGCAACTGGACTGGAGATTGTAGAATTCTTCCTCTTGGCTGGCTATGGATGTGAGCTTGCAGTTGATGGTGATTGATACTGTTGATGACCCTAGCGGAACAAACTGCCGAAAAGCATTTTTATGATAACCTCAGCGAGCATCGAACAGCCAGAGCATTAAGCGCCAAAGCACCCATTAGCTCCATTGCATTGTATTTTACCTTGTAATTCAGTTCCCACCGGCGGCCGCCGCCGCCGCCGCCGCCGCCACAGACCACTCAGTCGTTGGAGCTACCAGGGTGGGGCAGCGGTGCTGCCGGGGCGCCCCGGGACAGCAGCGGTGTCTACAGCGGTGTCTACAGCGGCGGACATGATGCAGGGCTTGAACCTGGGCGGGGCATTGGGCCCCCCCCCGATCATATCAATCACCAAAACGCAGCATTTGTTATTAGAATCCCGTATACCTTCCTCTTCGACCTCGAGCCCACTTCAGGTCCCGCCGCCGCTGGCGGCGTCGGCAGTGGCGTCGGCGTCGGCGTCTTCTCCAGCGGTGCCATGATGAGATTTGCATCGGGTGCAGTTGAAGCGGGCGTGGTGGCAGTGACTAACCGAAGTGGAGAGGGCGGCGGCGCAGTGCAACCTCCGTTAGACTCCTCTAACGCGGCGGCGGAGGCGGCGGAGCCGCTGCCGCCCGTCTGTTCCATCGGCAAGTGGCGCCCGGCAGCCGTCGCGGGCTCCAGCGGTGCATCTTCTTCCGCCGGTGGCGATGGCGACAAGCGCCAGTTGTCGCGTGGTCATAGTGGCGGTTCAGATCGCCGACAACGCCAGCGGAAAGGGAAGCAACCATTGCCGACGCCACTGACCCAGCCGCCGACGTCGCCGGCGCCGCTGCCACCGCCGCCACCGTACGGCATCACCTTGACGTTAGAGCTGCCGCTGGGAGGCGGCCATGTGACAGTCTTCGTTACGACTACGGACACATCAGGTGACAGGGGCCGCGGCGTGTATGGCGGGGCTTAGTTGTCGTACAGTACTGCACGTGCACGAGAGCACGCAGGGACAGCTCAGCAGCACACGTACGGCGGGTGCGATTGTAAGTACAAATGATTGGAAAGCAGACACGCTGGTGCGTTTCCTTTCCGCATTAAAACGCTTTATTTCCGCCGAACAGTTCCTCCTCCCCGTTTCCCACCTTTGTATCGTGTGGTGTCGTGTGGTGTCGTGTGGTGTTGTCCATTCCCTTTCGGCCTCTCATCCATGAATACCGGCGACAATGACTACCTCACCCACCATCGCGTTACCTGCCGCCGGGGGGCCCCGCATACCGCTACGCAGGCGGCTATGTCGCCTCCGCCACTCTGGACGCCACCTCGGCGGACCTGGCCGTCGCAAGCTTCCGTACTGTGCCGCTAACGCCGCCGCCGCGGCCCGCGCCCACGCCAACCTCGGCGCCCGCTGCGGCAGCGTCCCCCCTGCCGTCCTCAACCCTCCTCACCGCCAGCTCAAAACCCGGCCCTCTGCAAGGCCAAGGCCAAGGCCAACTACTGCCGCAACTACAGCATCATCAGCATCCGCAGCAGTCCACGGAGACGGAAGCGGCGTGCGTGTCCTCCTTCGTCCGCCATTGGATGGCGGAGGGAGGTGCCTCGGACACAACCTGCCCTGCAGCGCTGCGATTCCCGCACGCGATTGCCCAAGGCAGCTGGAGCTCTGCGACGTATGGGGGTGGCGCTTCCGACCGTTGCCCGGCGATGCAGCTTTGGGTGTTGCAGCCGGCGGCGGCGGGGTCGTTGGTACCGCGGGGGGCGTCAAGCCGCCGCTCCTCCACGCCGGCGGCGGCGGCAGACCATCAGCTGTCTACAGCTGCTGGTGGTGGAGGTGGTGTGCAACCACGAAGGCCCGCCTCCTCGTCCTCTTCGACGTGGCCGAGAGCACGGAGACAGCACCAAGACGGCGCCCATCCGACACCAGGTGGGCGGCGTTACCTTTTACCTCGGGGTAATTGAGTCCTCCCCTAGTCGAGCAAGGTGCGGCACCTGTATGTATGTCGTTACAGGGTGGTTAAGCTTCACCAGCGGCCCCCTTTCCCGAGGCAGTCCCTGCTCTCCCCTGCGAGAGGGGCACCCTACACCTGTATGTATGTAAGTATATGTGGGTTACATTTCGCATGAGTGAAATACGTTTCTCTGCTTCATTTTGCGTCCGCCAGTCTGTCTGTCTGTCTGTCTGTCTGTCTGTCTGTCGGGCTGTCCGGCGTCATCGTCACGCCGCAATCCGCCGCAATCGATGGCCCACGGGACGCGCAGGTCCGGATTATAATAATGCGCACGGAGCTCCAGCGAGCGGGAAGACTGTCCACCTCTTACAGCTATTGCCGACCCGGGTGCATGGCGGCGGAGGTAATAGCGCCGCCGGTTGGCTACAGGGCCTGGGTTGCGGCTTCGCAGCGGGCTGCCTGATGACCGGGATGCTGGCGGCGGCGGCGGCGGCGGCCTGCAGCCGCCGCGGCCGCCGTCAGTTCGATCCATCGCAGGACCCCGCGGCGGCAGCGGTGCCGCCGCCGGCGGAGCGAGTCGACATGTACGGCTATGGCCACATGTACGATCCGCGTGATGAGGATGTGCTGAGACGACAGATGTTTTGGAGGCAGGAGAACCAGGGAAATGGCATGCCGTACACACAGGGCGGGGTTGTGGGTGGCGGAGGAGGAGGGGGAGTCTTGGAAGGACATTGGGGGGTCAGCCAGCCGGCCGCTTCCGCTGGCGGCGGCGGTGGGGACAGTCCGGGCTTGCTGAAACGGGCGGGGGCGGGCTTAGGCGAGCTTCTGCGCACGCCCTTGCGCCGCACTCGCCGCGGCACTGGCGGCGCCGCACTCGCCGCGGGTGCACTGTACGATACCACTACCATTCCTGAGGGCACCGCATACGATAGTCCGTACCTTGGCCACGGCGGCGACGGCGGCGGTACGGCGAACGCCGCGGCGGCGGCGATGCTGGAGGGCTCGGGGGAGGTGCGGGGCCTGGAGGGGCGCTCGGGGCAGCCACGGGGCCGCACTCGGCGGCGACGTGGCGGCGCCGGTTTCGAGGATGAGGATGACGGCGACGAGGGTGGCGGCGGCGGCGAGTATCACCTGGCCGAGGCCGGCGGCGGTGGTAGCGCCATGGCCTCTTCGCTGGCACAGCTATCCCCCAGTGTGCTAAAACTTCTCGCCAGCGGTAAGGATTGGGAGGGAAGTCGGGCGCTTTAGGGGCCAGCTGTTTCCAGGTCTCGCCCGCCCCCACGCCGCAGCTTCAATCGCGTGTGGTTCGTCTTTCCCCCACGCCCCATTCCGACTTAAGAGTACGTATGTACGTAGGTAGGTATGTATGTGACTTCCTTGTGAACCCTCACCCCACCCGGCCCCTGCGGCCGCCGGCACAAGGACGCGACCGTAGATTCCACCTAACAAGATTCCACTTAACTCTTTTGTTTTGTTTATTTGTTTAGCAGCGACGTCGGCCGCGTGTCCGGCCCGTCATGTCGTGTCCGGCAAGCTCAGTACCTTCGGTGCCTTCTATCGTTGTGTGGCATATCATTTGGCATATTATTTGGCATATTATTTGGCATATTATTTGGCACATTATTTGGCATATTATTTGGAATCGCGTTCTCGCACGCATTTGCCCCCACCCTGAACTCCCTGAGTACTGCATGTTTTCTCACGGCTTTTCTCACGGCTTACACCTCTCATCTATCGCTACGCTGTGTCCATCCTCCGCACGCGAGGAATGCCGTCGAATGCCTGGACAACATTTACAAACAACCGGAAATCCTTTTTGTTGACAGCAGAAAACGCCAACGGTGTCAATCTGTTGCAGGTCGCTCTGCGGGGGGCTCCTGGGGTCGCGACGAGCAGGGCCGCCTGCGCCGCTTCAGCGCCCGCACCACACGCATCCTCAACAGCATCTTGGCGTCATCAGCTGAGGGCGGCGGAGGCGGCGGTGCTGGCGGCGGTGACGGCGGCGGCGGCGGCGGCGGCGGCGGCGCTGGGCTACACTGACAATGCACCATCGGCTCTTCTGCTTGATGCCCGGCGAGGTGAGGTCGAGGTCGAGGTCGAGGGCTAGGGCGACGGGCTGGTAGTTGATACGGCGATAGGCAGGTGTGTATGCAGGTAGGTGAGTAGGTAGATAGCGTGCTGCAGGATGCCGAGCAGGGGCACGGAGAATTTGTTAGTTGGGCGAAAACACCAGAATGAGAAGAATGATTTAATATCATACGTCGTCGGGAAGCTACGATTAGAGTAGCCGTCGGGAAGGGTACGTGTGGGGTGCGGTGGAGCCGTATACAGCAGCAGGCATAGTTGTGGTAGCAAACGGCAAAGCTGTTTGCAAAAGCAGGCTGCGAGGTGCGAAATGATTTTGGAGGTAAAGAGGCAAGAGGGGGAGAATGAAGGAGCAGTGATGGGCATCAGACAAGCTGTTGGCCTGGCGGAGCCGATATGGTACCAATCGTACATTTGGTGTTTGTATAACCGGTACGGCGATAACGTGGCGAATGCGGTGGCGGCGGTGGCGTAACTAGGCAGTGCACTGCTGGCATCTTCTTTGACGCGTAAGAAAAAGGTAATTATGTTAGTACTTGTGACACGTATATGAAATGCGACAAAGTGGCCATCTGGACGCGTGCGGGATCCTCCACCGGTATGTTGGGCGACTGGATGAGGAGGGGCCGGGGACCCATAACCACCTTCGGTTGTACGGCGTTCCGCAATGAACGCGTCCATCTTCAGAGCCTTCTGCCATAGATAGTTCCTAAGTTTGTGGGCGACTGGACCACTGATGCCATTGGCGCGGGCCACCACCGTAACGCCCGGGCTACCGTCAAGAGGCCTAGGGAGAGATGGTGTAGCAAGCTACATTTACCTTAGGATATCTTTAAGCTATTAAAGCTTAATCACAGTAACGGTACGGTCCCGTAGTTACGAACCATACTCGTTAACTGTACGAACTCACTTTCTGTTACGCTATCACAACCTAGCGTACGACACCAAGACTCCAGGAATGGAGATGGCGGCAGGTGGGCCGCATTTAAGCCACCCAGGTGAAGTGCTTCGGCCAGACGCTTATCATATCACTATACTTTCATTATATATAGTCCATGGGGCCCGGGCTTTGCCCCGGACAGTCCCACATTCCTGCGGAACTTGTAACTAACCTGTTTTTTTTCTCTTTAGGGTTTTTTGGATGGTGGAAGGGCGACGTAATAACGGCCTTTATGACCACGCAATTTGGCGACCCCGGGGCCGCGAGCTGACGGCGTTTTCATTTTCGTTTTCACCGCAGTGCGCAATTCGTACCTTTGCGCATTTCGTAGCTTTGCGGTTTTGCCCACGACGCTCTGAAGCGCGATACCCTGCAGTACGATACCTGACAGACGCGCAAACAGACTATCAAGGTGACACTGATGCTAACAACCTCGTGACGTAACATCTGAAGCACGAACGGTCCCATTGGGCTAACAAATATGGGGGGGCGTCGAGAACGTGGCGTGAACGCCCTGCCGTGTGCTGCCCTCCCCCCTCTTGTCGTCCCGTGACCCGTAACCCACCAGTGACCGGTCCACAGCTCCCCGGTAACCCGCCCCCCCCCCGCCCCCTAGGGAGGCCCTCCCGCCCCGGAAGGTTTGCTCTGCTGTTAAAGGTGCTGCCATAACGTCCTGACTGTGTGCATGTGTGTGCACGTACCCGTGTCGCTGCAGACCACTGAAAGAACCACTGAAAGAAACTCCACAATGCGTAATCACCGGTCTGCAAAAGTGGCCTCCAGGCTCGCCCCTCCTAGTAGTTTACAGAGCTGAAATTGAGAGCTGGTAATTAAATGAAGATCTTAACCGAATCCACATCCGCACCATACAGGATGCTCTCCTGAGAAGAAGAAACGCCTCATCATTGGCATGTCAAAACAGGGAGCGGCCACGCAGAAAGAACGGAGCCACAGCAATGAAATGAAATGAAAGCAGCAATAAGCAATGAACGCAGCCAAAGAATATATATGTAGCACCCTTCTGGCTGCGTTCATATATACGCAAATACGCTTGCGAGGCGGCGACAAAGATGCACGGAAGACAGCCGCCACCTACGTGAGCGACTGCCCCATTTTGCATCATGACTTTATGAAAAAAAGAACGCGCAGGCCCTCAGGGCCTCAGACTTCCAGCATACAGGCACATCTCCCACACCCCTCGAACGCTTTACGTACATCCTGTATCTTTTGTTCGTCTGTGCGCCTGTCTGTCCGGAATAGAAGCTTTTCTCCTACCCGCCCCTCTCACCTCCTCCCTCGTTCCCCCCGCCCAAGCGACAGACATCCAGTGCGCAATGCGCAGCCCACTGCCACCAAGCTAACCAGGCACCATGAAATAAAATCCTTACATTTGAGATCACAGCAGTCAAATCGAAAACCTCCCTAAAGAGGCAGGCACGACGCGCCATAACCGCCATACGCCTTACTGCGGTCCGGTCCGTGGCTTCCACTTGCGGGCTGCTTCCCAAGCAAGGGGGAAGCCTCCTCCACCTCGTCTCCACCGTAGCACCATGCAAGCACCCCCCCCTTGACAAATGGTAACGGACCACCAGTCTCCCCCTGCTGCTGCTGCTGCTGCTACTGCTGCTGCTGCTACTGCTGCTGCTGCTACTGCTGCTGCTACTGCTGAGGGACCTCCCCATCCGCATCCTGACTCCTGGTCTTCATCTGATCTGGAGCTGGAGCTGGAGCAGGTGCCGGAGGCTCCCCTCCCCCTCCCCCTCCCTGGGGGGTCTCAGCCACCTCCCTCGCCGCCGCCAGCACCGCCGCGGGATCCGCCACTAACCCAATATCACGTTCCACGTGCATCCACGCCACACTCCCGATGTCGCATCCGCCGCCGCCGCCGCCGCCACGGCGGAGGACCATGGCACCGCCCATCGTGAATCCATCTCCCACAATGTTGTGTTCAGGGACGTTGCGGGAGGCAGTACGGATTCTCCGCCAGACGGCACTCCAGGGAAAGAGCAATCCCCAGATGCTGCCGCGCAGAGGGTTGCCGCCGTTCAGTGCGGCGTAAAAGGCCTTGGATGGGTCGTGATACAAGGGGCCTGGCCAGAAGCCCGACGTGAAGGCGTTTACCTATCGAGGAATGGGGGGAAGGTTGGGGGTGTTAAGTCAGGGATGGAGAGGCCGGGGAAGGTTAGGAGGAAAAAAGCGAAGGTTAAGTTGATTCAGGCGAAAATCCATTCAGGCTTTGGATTCTTGCGTTAAATATTTTGAATTCCCACAGTTTGAGGCTTCCTTCTAGCGAAGGATTGTCTGTTGCAACGGCCATTGGACTGTAGACACAACCAATCGTCACTCCGAGGGCCGGAAGCAGCTCTCTTCCGCCCGCCGGCTGACAGAAGTGGAGGCTCCCTTGTGCTGCCTCCCTTCTGCCAACTGGAGGGGAGACTCACCTCCCGTGGAATCCACTCGTGAACCACGCACACAAGTCCGACTCCCATTCGTTCAAACTCGGGTTTCAGCTTCCACAGCCGCTGAGCTTCATCCCGACACAGGACTGCAAGGGTGGGAAACAACCTGAAATTTAAGCACGTGTGTGTATGTGTGAGTAATCTAAATCAAATAGTGCGGCAAATCGTAGAATTGTTCAGATCCCTGGAGAAAGAAAGGGATACGACACGGCACATGCCAGAAGCGCTAGCGCTAGAATGCAGACTGCTTTTCCAACACCAGGCCGGCTATACACTGCATATTTTAAATGTCAGGAAGCACACATGAGAGAAATGTCTGAAATGAAGGCCAAATAGGCGAAGGGTTGTGAAGGTCAGGCTGCCCCAAAACGGGAGCCACACGCGCGCGCGGCGACGGTTCGCCTACCGCATCCTGGGCGCCTTAAGATTAGAACAGCCAGTGGCTGTGATTGCCAAAGTGTACTTGCAACAACTTCAGCACCATCCCGTGAGCGGAGTACAGCGTTCGCGATAGATGAGATTGAGGGCAATCCGCGAGCTGCCATCCTCACGGCCTTCTTGTCCCGGGATTTGAGAGGGTGCCTTAATTAAATGTTTTGATAAATTGCGATTATGAGATGCCTTTTATCTCCCGTTACGCCCCGCAATATACTGTAATATGTAGTTCGTCTGCATAGCGTTTTCTGTTCAACAATTTTCCAAGATGTAACTTCTATTTAGAACGTTACTCGGCACAGACGTGTTGTACTTGTAACCAACGCTTAAGCGTATCCCGTGGTTACGTCGCTTTCGTACTAACTTCTGGCCTCGGAGTTACATGGAGTAGGTGGCTTGCAGGGCTCATTTCCGGGACTGTGCTTCCTGGGCCGAATTTACGGAAGGTTTGTCGTTCCTGGTGTCTGGGATTTAACCTTGTGTCTTGCGTCGCTCACAAGTTACGGAAGGGCAGTTGTGCACACTCGGCGAACACCAAGTCTGATATAGGACTTCGGGTGATTGTCACCAGAAGCGAAACCTCAGTCTAATTGATATCCTGAGAAATGGATGAGAACGCATTACCGCAGCGGCCTAATGCAAGGCAGCGGATGCGCGCGCAGCGCGCAGCGGAGGCCGAAGCAGCTACGTCATCGGACCAGACAACATGTGCAACCACGACGGCATGCAGCGGACGCCGGCTGATCCCCGTTTCAGAACCCAACGCAATTTGTGTTTCTCCTGACCAAGGCACGGCTATGGGCGACGCAGCGGAACCTGACTACATCCCGACATCGTCATTAAGAAGCCAGGGAAGGACACCGGACGGGGATGAGGACGTCCCCAATCCGCTGCTGCTACCGCTGCAATACCCACCTGCCGGTCCCGGAGAAGCGGGCAATGAGGCAGCCGACGGTGGCGGCGGCAACCTGCCGCCATACCGCTCCGCGGCTGTGGGAACCTACAAGTTTGAGTGTGGGTCATTTGGATTCCTTAATTCCTATCAATAATGCTGTCAAAACTTGTCATGTCAATCGGGCAGTCCTTGTCCCTAATGTTGTATTTCCCGCTGCTGTGGTGTTTCGCTCCAGCCTTGGCGCCACAAATCCAAACCATCACCCGCAACCTGGCTCCTTCCTGTCCCTCCAACCTGCATACTAATTTTTAAAATCCCCGTCGTCCCCCTTGTGCAGACCTGGATCACACCGCGGATGTTCAGCTGCACGCCTGTGAGTCAGCCAGCAGCGGGCAGGAGAGCACCTGGTGGTGGTGAGGGTGTGGGTTTTCGTGTTTTCGGGGCTGCCCTGCGTCGCACGATCGATCATATAACCCCGAGTCATCTGTCGCTGCAGGACGTGGCAGTTGTGCGGCCGGCGCCGCCCATCCTCTTTCCCACCACTTACAGACTGAATCTCATTGCCTAATGACGTCGGTCCTATACGAGGACCCTAACCGCCAAAACAGCTTGATTAAGTGCTAAAATGCGTGACGTGCTGTACGGCAAACCATCACTGTAAACCGTTAAACTGCGCAACTGGGAATCGATGTCGGACGGCATAACAGAATCCTCGCGCAGTAGTATAACAACTTACTGGCGTGCTGTACGACTCGCATTGCATTTCCCGAGTCCCGAGGGCTGTCCCATGTGGATTTTGTGTTTTGAAATGTTTTTGAATTGTACTGCAATATACTGCGCCATGCTGTGCTGTGGGAACGGCCCACAGCTCCATGCTTTCGCTATGTTAACCGCACTCTGTAAGCACACGGCTCTTGAATACATGTATATATGACCCACATGCCGCAGGGGGCAACAACCTGACTGAGGCATTTGAGAACTGCGCTCTGGCCATGTTCAACTACATGTCCCCCCTGGAGCATGTACGACCTAGGGAAACTAGGTGGGGGCTGCGTGAGTGGGGTGGGGAGGACAGGTAAGGGGGACCCGCCTACCTACCTCCTACCACTGCTGGCCTTCACTGCTAGATGGGACTCCACCGCCCTTGAGCAGCCTAAATAAAGAGCGGATTTAACATGTATCGCGTAACACCTACAAGCTTCTGGGCATTCCAACAGGTCTTACCGCGCCGAAGGTCACGACCTGCCGTCCCTGCTATTTTCCTTTTTGGACGAGCTACTGTTCGTCTTTGCCACGGAGCTCTTCCTGGCTGTGGAGGTGCACATTCAGAGCTTTGACCGCACCAGCTTTGTCATAGAGGCGGAGGGGTGAGGAAATCATTAACAGGGGGCCCATGGATTGAGAGTGGGGATGGTGGGGGCGAGTGCGCTAAAGACAGTGCAAGGGGGGTTTGCCGTGTTATTCCATGCCAAGACCCCGGACGTGCGCAGGATTCGCACAGGAGCGTAACGAAATTCACGACTGAATTCAACTTCACTTCCTTCACCTGGAGTGCATGGATACACTCGTTCTTGTCAGGGTTGCCTGTGTCGTTTACTATTTAACCTTACGTCACCATCCTGCTTCCCCCTTCTCCAGGGTGGGTGAGGCGTTCAATCGAGATATTCACGAGGTTGGCACTGAGATCAAGGCCATCACTTACAGCGCCATGTCGATTAAGGAGCGGGAGAATGATGCCGAACTGTTTGTGATTGTAGATATCTAAAGACCTCCGATGTGTATTATAATTGTAGACGAATAGAATAGAAAAAAACGAAAGACCAAGTAATGTAAGCAAGGTTGCCGTGAAGAGTTTGATTGTTTCGTGTTAGCAAGATGTTTAGATTATGTAATCAGTGACATGAATTGTACAGGAGGCGGAGTGATGCGAGTAACTTTGCTTCGAGGCATGCCTACAGGACAGAGCAGTGCAGCTTCAGATATCCTTCACGCGACAAATTGTAGGAGCTGCCAGACCAACACACCGCCTCTGTTTGCAGAGCTGTCGCAGCTACCCCTACATTACCACGTTTTCAAGCAGGTTGTGAGGTTTTGGAACCGTGTCCGTTTACAGCGTGGGTCTGTGGCACACCAAGTTTTGCGACAGGAGGTCGCAGAGTCCCTCTCCAAACCCGAAGGGGCCGGATGGGGGACAGTACTCCTCCGTTTTCTATGTTTTCTGGGGCACGACGTATGGAAAGAGGCCCCGCAAGGGCTACTACACGAGGTAGCCGAACGAGTGGAGTGGCTGATGAACAGGCCAATGCCAGGTGTGGTTTTGGAGTTCAAGGACCGATTAGTGAGTGAAAGCATATCCGTTCAGATGTCTAGCCAGACATGTAGCCGTCAGACGGCAAGCAACCAGGAATTCACATGGCGAAGCATTGGATGGGTCTGGCGGCCGAACAAGCTTGCAGGAAGGAGGCGCTCCCGCATATCACAATGTTTATCCCGCGTTCAGCGAATTGCAAGCTTATGCAGTTTAGGCTTCGCTGCTGGACACTGGTGGCAAACAGAGCAAATAAGGGACAGCGTTGTATAACTAGTGAGGAGCGAGTGTCCCCTTGCTGCGGGACTAATAATGAGAAGCACATTGTACGGCAAAATCAGTCATGGATTTCCCACGCTTCGAGCACAAGGACGCTATGAACAGGGAACCTAACGCCTGGCACGTACATGGTTCCACCGCAACTCTATCGTTCCCTTTAGCTGTCAGTATCCTTCATCATTTGTTTCGTTTAAAGTGCAGGCGATCTGGCAGCACTTGAGCTCTCGGCTCGTATTAGGGTGACTTCCAGGTACGGGGAACGCACCCACGACCATGTAACAACAACATAAACCTCAATGTACCATGACGTTTACAATGTATTTACAGCGAAATCATATTTTCTGTTTTAGGTCTGAACTCTCTCCTGCGGGCCATGAGGCGGCCCTCTCATTGAACATCCGCAAAACTGACGAAATTAAAATGTCGCGGTAGACACGTCAATGCGAAACGTCACAGCAAAAACGTCTTAAAAATCCCACAAGCATCCAGCACTAAGACAACTCCATTTACTTGTGGGTGACGCTCACCACCTTGCCAAGCATGACGGCAGTGTTGCCGTCCAGGAAGGCAATACGGGACAGACCCTCGCAGTTCTTGAACGAGTCCACGATGAGGGGCTGGGTTGGCTCAAACACGACCTGCGCCATCTCGTTAGCCTTCAGGCCAACAGGCGATTCCATCTTCTTGCCGCCAGTCTCCTTGCCAACCTTCCAGTCAATGCTCGTCATACGGCAGGCGGAGCGACCGCAGCGCACGAAGCCGATGGGCGAGTAGCCCTTCTTGACCTCGCCGGGAATATCCAGCGTCTGAATCTGGGCAGTGAAATCCTTCACGATCTTGAGGGTAGAGTCGGACTTCAGGATCATCACATCTCCGGTGCGTGGCATGTTGCCCTTGTCCAGACCCTGCATATACACGAAGATACTTCTCAGATAATACATCTAAGCAATTCAACATAATCACAAGGAGCTGGAGAGCACTAACCTTGATGTTCATGCCGACGTTATCGCCAGGGCCAGCCTTGTCGACACGCTTGTGGTGCATTTCCACGGTGAACACCTTGCCAGTGCACGGGTTAGCGGTGGTGTGAGTGGGCAGGAAAATAACCTCATCACCGGGCTTGACGACACCCTGCTCCACACGACCAGCAAGCACATCACCCACACCCTTGATCTTGTACGCGCCCGAAATGGGCAGACGCAGGGGGGCGTCAGTCTTGCGCTCCGGCACCGTGACGAAGCCGTTCAAGGCATCCAGGAGGGTGTGCACCTTGACCTTCTCGTTCTTGAGGTTCAAAACCTCTTGGCCGGTATACCAGGTCATGTTGGTGGACTGCAAGAAATAAAAGGGGCGTAGGGTTTATGTTTCGACAGTAGACAAAACACTTATGACTACCCCTGTCGTTCTTAAGTTTAAAGCTTCAATCAAAGGTCGATACCCAGGGAGGGAGGAATGGAGACACGCACCTTGCTGATGAGGTTGTCGCCGAGCCAGCCCGAGATGGGCAGGATGGGCACCGACTTGGTCACGAAGTCCTCCTTCCAGCCGACGCGGACAAGCATGTGCTTCATCTCGTTGGCAATCTCATCGTAGCGCTCCTTCTTGTAACCAGCGGTATCGGAGTCCATCTTGTTCACACCCACAATCAGCTGCCTCACACCCAGCAGGTTGATCAGGCGAGCGTGCTGACGAGTTTGGCCCTGGATCTCACCAGCCTACGAGTTTCCAAACGTGAAAAAGTGAGCGCAACTTACACGAAGTTATATTCAAATGTTTGATGGCCGTATTGTGACAACCCGATCGAGCATTACAACGCACCTTGTGGTCACCCTTCTGGATGGCGGTGGTGAAGTTACCATCGGCGGGCACCATCAGCAGGCACACATCAGCCTGGGCAGCACCAGAGATCATGTTCTTGATGAAATCACGGTGACCTGCAAGAACATAATGATTGAAAGGAGTGTGTACCTTTAGTGTATTCGAAACGGGGAGGCTATAAAGCATGACAAGACATTGCTGCCAATGCGCCAGCCGTACCCTTCCGGGAAGGGCAAGCTGAACCCATCCACCCCTCCCATAAGTTCTAACTAATCAACAAATTGGTCACCCATCACCATGGAAGCACTGAATGCACGTACCAGGAGCATCGATGATGGTGTAGTGCCACCTCTCCGTGAAGAACTCCTTGGTGGTGCAGGCAATGGTCACACCACGCTCACGCTCCTCCTTGGCGCGATCCATGTAGAAGGCGAAGGCGAACGAGGACTTGCCAAGGGCAGCAGCCTCCTCCTTCAGCTTCTCCAGCTCACGCTCAGGGATACCGCCGAGCTCGAACAACAGGCGGCCCGTGGTGGTGGACTTGCCAGAGTCGACATGGCCGCAACTGCACAGTCAAAGGAATGGAGTCATTTGGGTGCTGGCAGGAGAAGCTAGTAATTCAATGGGGCGGAACAACTCTTTACACGATGCTTACATGACGATGGACAAATGCTCCTTGCCCTCAGACATTTTTGTTAAACCTGCGCAGCAGAGAACAGGCCAAGGAATAGAATCGTTTATAAATTGCGGATATCACCAGAGCAGTACATGAAAAAAAGGGTCCAAGCGCTGAAAGCACTGACTATCGCCGCCAACTTTGAAGGAGTGCCCAAGTACATCGAGGTACTCAGACGCAACTAACTTGCCCATGATTCATTTAATTGTCATATTCGGGCAAGCATTGCCCTGGGCGTCTGCCTCTCCGAGGCTTTGGTGGAAGATCGGCGCAACGCCGACGCAACTGACAAAGTGGATGCGCTGAGTCGCACGCTGAGGCTCTGGAGACTTAAGATGAGGCAGCACAAAGAAATTGAACCCAAAATCGCTGGATACGCCGACCACACCTCGCCGCCAACAGTCGCACCTCGAGATCAGGTAAGAGTATTGAGGAGTTCAACCTCTGGAGGACTCTGCCACCGAGATGTCTCGTAGGTTATGCTAAAAGGGAAGTTTCAAGGCTCTCCTACCGCTATATTCGGTCGCGCGGGCGACGTCAAAGGTGAGGCCCCCTGGAGCCGGTACGGCGCGGAGTCGTTTCTTCAACTCATCGCATTGCTCGATGGAGTTTAATTTCATTGTAAATCATTCTGTTAGAAGTATACAGTAAGATGCCCGAAGATTCTTAGCGTGTCCTCTTTTGCTGCGATGCGATAAAGTAGGAATCAAGAAATATACCCGAACCTCGTTGGTGCAAATAACATGCTGATGATGACACAAGATTTGGAGTGACAACCGTAGCGTTTCCATTACATGGACAAATAAGACGGAAGCTACTACTTGGCGACCATATTCCACCAAGCTTGTGGGAAAGTGACCCTCTATGTGGACGTTATGATAGCATTCCTGGTTATTTAATCTCTTAGGCCGTGCTTGAATGGGAAAGCTTGTTATCTTGTCCACATTTTCTCTCGTTGGTGCTCCTTGAAAACTGACTAATAAAGTCCTGCGGTGTTGTGCCGCAAATGGAGAGCAGCCTAAGGAGGCATATTTTGGACGGAAGGGAAAGGAACACAGGTACTGCCCCTAAAGGAAGCTCAACTTTAGCCTGAAACAAGGCCATATGCCGTGCCTGAACCGACAGCAAAAGATAACCAAACTGATCAGAAGAGGAATTGCCAAAAAACACTGATCCGACATCGCATGACAGGCACCGCCGGGGCCCCCTTGCAACACCCCCGATTCCTACACGTACCCGTGGGTTACGAAGGACGTCAGCAGCCTCCTTTACAGAAGGAAGCTCCGCCCGATCAGTACTAAAAAAGCCTTGCTCCTTAAGAACATAGTAGCCCGTGAACCCCAGCAAACCTGTTAGCACAGTGCTAAGTGCAAGCGCCCGCGCCTACGATGGAACGAAGCTGTGAATTATGACAGCCCGCGGTTATGTGCCTTAACGAGGCAAACGTCGAACGTCTCACCGCGACTGGAATTATACGCAACCTGCTGCCTGGGTTTATTCCGTCGTCAATCAAACTGCGCCCCGACGAACGCAACTTTTGTCATTACGCACCACGATATGGTCGCCGGAAAAACAATAAAATCACATACTCGATACTCACTCCTTTGTACCAGCGCGATAAGTGAGGGTGGCTGTGACAACAGCGCCTGCAGAGATGATGCTTCAGAGTGTATCTTCAGAGTGTATCTTCGGTTGCCCGGGAAAATCGTAACTGCGCTCAGATAGCTAACAGACAAATATTGTTTACCTACCAATGCCAGCAATTGTGCTCCCTGCGACTACGACATGGATAGGTTCAACAATGTTCTTCTCAGTGTTGCTGTTGTCAGAGTCATTCATCGTGTTTACTTCCTATGCATCCTTACAGTTTCGGATTAGCAGCGTAGGATCTTTAATCTAGTGAGAGGGGAGGCAGTATCTTTCTGTAGGAACGTACGGCGAATGAGCTTCCCCCCACAGGCTGCGCTGCGTGTATCTCAGTGTTGTGCGAGAGGCGTCTGTTTTGGAGCACTGCAGTCGTCCCGATCGGGTCACACTGTAACGCTGTAACAGACACAACCTGTATCTCTTACATCATAGCCGTACATCGTCCCGTGGGTCCGCGGCTTAGTAGCGAAAGTTGCAGGCAATAGGTGAAGTAACTTTTAGGACGCATGAAGTTGCCACCAAAGATTTCATACAAAAGTGGAAGAGCACCTTCTACCCACAGACGCAACCGGCATGATAAAGCCGCAGCCCTTCCTTGTCGTTGTCGTTGTCGTTGTGGTGCTAACACTGATGGCATCTGGATAGCCCTTCGCATTTGTCTCAACCACAGCTCAGCGTCACAAAGCCTGGGGAATATTTCCTCCCAACAAACGGACACCTTCAACTTGTGTGGATATCATACCAGGAGCTCAAGCCAGTGCGACTTTTTTAAGGTGCGTGGAAAAGCTTTGGAAAGCAGCCTCTCCCACCTGCTGTTGGTGACAGGCGAGCTAGCGGGGTCAAGAGACTGTGGAAAGCAACGCGTGAAATGAAAGCAACGCATCACTCAAACGAGCTGATGGTGCTCACCCCATTCCTTCTCCTTCATCAAAGCACCCTGAGACACAGCAGTCTTATTCAAGCGTCAGCCAGCGCCCCATCACATCCGGGTCACTGCGAAGCTCCTGAACCCTTCAGGGAACCTTAAGGTCATCACCGCGCTGTTGTATTCTTGGGATCTTATGCTAGAACTTGCTTGTTCAGTACTTCAAGAACATAGTACGCGCCTTGGCTTTCGACATCTTCCTTCAGCTTCATTTCAGTGGGACTGCGGACTCCGACGCCGCCGCGAGTGGTGATTTCCATTTCTTGCCAGCAACAGCTGCAGGATTGCGCTCGGGGCAGCCACTTCGAATGGGTGCGTCGCCATATCTGCTGCTGGGAGAGAACTCACTCGCAGCGAGCGAGATCTCACACAGTAGGCGTGCAGAGGCATTTGGTGGTGCGATGGTGCGAGGAGGAATCGCGCAAAGAGGAGAAGAGAGGAAAAAGAAGAGAGGGGAGCGTGAGGAAGGAAAAGGACTGGATATCCCGATGTATGCCCCACATGTACATTGTCTCTCGCTTGCACATCCAAGGAGAGAGTTTTGAGACAGGCGGCACTTTCATCTTCAATCCAAGGCACCCGCTCGCCTTCGACGAAACAAAACGCCCGCCCACAAACGCCGAAACAACCCCGTAACGCTCTCAAAAAGCAGAGCCACTGGAGTATTAGCACTGCAGCAGCAGCAGTAAATTAGCTGTCGGCCTTTCGATCGATCTGCGAGTTCGCCGCATCACACATACTTGCATACATCGCGGCGCACATAGGCCAGGAAGCCAACGAAGTCGCGCCAACGACCATCCGCACCGTCACTACTACTCGACTGTACGATGCTAAAATCGAATGAAGTACCTGGTAGTAGTAGTAGTTGAACTTGAAAAGAGTGTCGTTTGTTTGCCAATTTGTCCTGCCAATCTTTTTGCCCATCTTCTGCAAATACACGTTTTCCTTACATACAACCTTTAGATCACTTTGGGCTGTTACCAGGTACGGGGTACGCATCCCCCACAATCATGTAACACACACAAAGACACACACACACATACATATATGTACACGTTATTAGAATTTATTTCCATTCATGCGACCAGCCTAGAAATGTTTTCCCGAATAAATACAATTTTTATCTGCCCGCCCGTTTCTTTGTTACGGGTTCGTCACCCTCGTCTCCCCTTTCCCCCCTGTTCGGTTCCCTTATTGGTTTCCTAGTAACGAACTTCCCACTCTCCCAACCTCTCTCCTGACGGATCGTAACGGATCGCAACGGGAAAGGACCCGCAGGCCCGCCGCACAGCTTCCGCCAACAGCAGCAGCCATCAGCGCGTCAGCCGCCAACACCCCTGTCAGCCCCCACCTCCACCCCCGCCGCCTCCTCCGCCTCCCCCGCAGCGCTGCCATCAGCTTCCCTGTCCACCTGCTCGCCCGCTACCCCAGGACCCTTCAGCCCCAGAAAGCACCTGAACAAGGACAACGCAGAATTTACACACCGCAGCAGCGCCCACACCGTCAAGACTACCGGCTGCGGCCGCGAGGCTGAGGAGAAAGCGGAGGCGCTGAGGGGAGGCCGCCAACGGGGCCGGGAGGAGCAGGAGAAGGAGCAGGCACAGGCGGAGAAACCACGCACAACAAGGGCGGTTAGGTCACCGGGCGGTCTCGGATCTGCAACGGCCACCGCGGTCGAGCAGCTCCCGCCGGAAGAAGGAACTGCCGTCGTCACCAACAAGGCCCTCGGGGCTACGCGGCGCGGCAACAGGGCCGTTCGCTTTAGCTGCGGTAGCGGTAGCGGCGGCGGAGGCGGCGGAGTCGACGACTGGCGCGAGCGGCGGGGTCAGGGGGTTGAAGACGACGCCAGTGGCCCCAGGAGGTCCCCTCGCCCTCTGACGCACATCATAGCCAACAGCGGCTTCTTGATGTCCGTTCGTACGGCGACGCCGACGGAGCCGCCGTCGACGGCGGCCACTGCCCCTGGCGGCGCCGCCAAAGCCGCCCGCCGAACGATCAGTCGACACAACAGCGGTGGCGGCTCCGTTGCCGAGGGCAGCTTCCAGCGGCTGCAGTCAGAGAAAGCGGGAACGGCTCCAGGCATGAGTATGGGTCAGAATTACGGACGCGGCAAGGCTGGCGACGGCGGCGACGGTGGCGGCGGCGGCGGCGGCTACAGCACGGGCTACCAGCCGCAGCTGCCGGCGCCGCCGCGGCGGCGCAAGCCTGGTCGGCTACGGCGGGCGTGGCTTCGCCTCAAGCAACTGGCCACTTGTTCGAATGTGGGAACATTGGGTGAGTGGAGCGGGGTCTGTGTCTGTGTGTCTGTATGTGTGTGTGTCTTTGTGTCTTTGTGTCTTTGTGTGTGTGTCTGTGTGTGTGTGAGGAAATGTTTGGGTTTCGGTCCGTGTGTCCGTGTGTGGGGGGGTTGGGGGGTTGGGGGAAGAGAGCTAGATATCGCCCGGCCCATGTAAGAGGGAAAGGTGGAAGCCTCTTCGTTTTGAGGCGCGAGAATTTTGGCAGTGGCTTCTTCATCCCTCGGCCGCCGCCTCCTTACCCTCCACCCTCAACCCCACCCTCCGGGAACCTCTCCTGCTCCTGCTCGTGTCGCAATCGACACCACTGCAATACACCACGGCGGCGGCCGTCTCCACGACGGGTGCTGCGGGGCGGTCTGGGTCGGCTCATGGGGGTTGGCGTCCGGTTGCTGGCGGTGGCGGCGGTGGTGGCGGTGGCGGTGGTGGTGGCTATTATTATGAGGAGCAGATCCACCCCTTCACGGTATGACCCTGGTTCCTGGAGAGGCCGTCGTGGACGTCCCCCGGGAGGAGACGGCGTCGGAGCTGCTGGTGCTCCCGCCGCCGCCGGTGGAGCCGGT